>NC_141015.1:0-325481 GCF_052327205.1 Somniosus microcephalus
AATCTCTCTCTCTCTCACACTCCCAGTCTCTCTCTCTCACACACTCCCAATCTCTCTCTCTCTCACTCCCAATCTCTCTCTCACACTCCCAGTCTCTCTCTCTCTCACACTCCCAATCTCTCTCTCTGACACTTCCAATCTCTCTGTCTCTCACACTCCCAATCTCTCTCACACTCCCAATTTCTCTCTCTCACACTCCCAACCTCTCTCTCTCTCACACTCCCAATCTCTCTCTCTCTCACACTCCCAACCTCTCTCTCTCACACTCCCAATCTCTCTCTCTCTCTCACACTCCAAGTCCTCTCTCTCTCACACACTCCAGTCTCTCTCTCACACTCCCAGTCTGTCTCTCTCGCTCTCCCAATCTCTCTCTCCCGCACTCCCAATCTCTCTCTCTCTCACACTCCCAATCTCTCTCTCTCACACTCCCAATTTCTCTCTCTCACACTCCCAATCTCTCTCTCTCTCACACTCCCAATCTCTCTCTCACACTCCCAATCTCTCTCTCTCACACTCCCAACCTCTCTCTCTCACTCTCCCAATCTCTCTCTCACACACTCCCAATCTCTCTCTCTCACACTCCCAGTCTCTCTCTCTCTCTCTCTCTCTCTCTCACTCCCAATCTCTCTCTCTCTGACACTCCCAATCTCTCTCTCTCTCACACTCCCAATCTCTCTCTCTCTCTCTCCTTCCTTCCCTCTCTCTCTCTCTCTCTCTCTCCTTCCCTCTCTCTCTCCTTCCCTCTCTCTCTCTCTCCTTCCCTCTGCCTCCCCTCTCTCCCTCCCCTCTCTCCCCTCCCCCTCTCCCCCACCTTCTCCCCTCCTCCCTTCCCTACCCCCTTCCCCCCCCTTCCCCACCCTTCCCCCCAGTCGCTCTCTCTCTTCCCCCCGTCTCTCGCTCTCTCTCTTCCCCCCCAGTCTCTCGCTCTCTCTCTTCCCCCCCAGTCGCGCTCACTCCCCCTCGTCTCTCGCCCTCTCTCTTCCCCTCAGTCGCTCTCTCTCTTCCCCCCCAGTCGCTCGCTCTCTTCCCCCCAGTCGCTCTCTCTCCGTCTCTCTCTCTCCCCCTCAGTCACTCTCTCTCCCCCCTCAGTCTCTCTCTATCTATCTCCCCAGTCTCTCTCTCCCCCAATCTCCCTCTCTCTTTCTCCCTGTCTCTCTCTCTCTCCCCCCTCAGTCGCTCTCTCTCTCCCCCTCAGTCTCTCTCTCTATCTCCCCATTCTCTCTCTCTCTCCCCAGTCTCTCTCCCCTCTCTCCCCCCAGTCTCTCTACTCTCTCTCTCCCCATCTCTCTCTCTCCCCATCTCTCTCTCTCCCCCCCAGTCTCTCTCTCCCCCCCTCAGTCGCTCTCTCTCTCTCTATCTCCCCAGTCTCTCTCTCTCTCTGTCTCCCAGTCTCTCTAGCTTTCTCCCTTCCCCAGTCTCTCTCTCCCTTCCCCTTCTCTCTCTCCCTTCCCCCTTCTCTCTCTCCCTGTCTCTCTCCTCTCTCTCCCCGTCTCTCTCTCTCCCCCCCAGTCTCTCTCTCTCTCCCCCCAGCCTCTCTCTCTCCCTCTCTCTCTCCCCCAGTCTCTCTCCCCCTGAGTCTCTCTCTCTCTCCCCCCTCAGGTCTCTCTCTCTCTATCTCCCCAGTCTCTGTCTCCCCGTCTCTCTCTCTCTCTCCCCGTCTCTCTCTCTCTCTTCCCGTCTCTCTCGCCCCCCTCAGTCGCTCTCTCTCTTCCCGCAATTTCTCTCTCTCTCTCTCCCCCCCAGTCTCTCTTTCTCCCCCCTTCTCTCTCTCTCCCCCAGTCTCTCTCTCCCCCCAGTCTCTCTCTCCCCCCAGTCTCTCTCTCTCCCCCCAGTCTCTCTCTCCCCCCAGTCTCTCTCTCCCCCAGTCTCTCTCTCTCCCCAAGTCTCTCTCTCTCTCTCTCTCTCTCTCTCCCTTCAGTCTCTCTCTCTCCCCCCCCCCCCCCGGTCTCTCTCTCTCCCCCCCCCCCCCGGTCTCTCTCCCCCCCCCCCCGGTCTCTCTCCCCCCCCCCCCCCGGTCTCTCTCCCCCCCCCCCCCCCCGGTCTCTCTCCCCCCCCCCCCCCCGGTCTCTCTCCCCCCCCCCCCGGTCTCTCTCCCCCCCCCCCCGGTCTCTCTCCCCCCCCCCCCCGGTCTCTCTCTCTCCCCCCCAGTCTCTCTCTCTCCCCCCCAGTCTCTCTCTCGCTCGCTCTCTCTCTCTCTCCCCAGTCTCTCTCTCCCTTCCCCCATCTCTCTCTCTCTCCCCCAGTCTCACACTCTCTCCCTGTCTCTGTCTCTCTCCCCCAGTCACTCTCTCTCTCCCCCTCAGTCTCTCTCTCTCTCTATCTCCCCATTCTTTCTCTCTCCCCCAGTCTCTCTCTCCCCCCAGTCTCTCTACTCTCTCTCTCTCTCCCCGTCTCTCTCTCTCCCCCTCAGTCGCTCTCTCTCCCCCCTCAGTCTCTCTCTATCTATCTCCCCAGTCTCTCTCTCCCCCAATCTCTCTCTCTCTCTCTCTCCCTGTCTCTCTCTCTCTCTCTCTCCCCCCTCAGTCGCTCTCTCTCTCCCCCTCAGTCTCTCTCTCTATCTCCCCATTCTCTCTCTCTCTCCCCAGTCTCTCTCCCCTCTCTCCCCCCTGTCTCTCTACTCTCTCCCCCCCAGTCTCTCTCTCCCCCTCAGTCACTCTCTCTCTCTCTATCTCCCCAGTCTCTCTCTATCTCCCGTCTCTCTCTCTCTCCCTCTCTCCCCCCCAGTCTCTCTACTCTTTCTCTCTCCCCGTCTCTCTCTCTCTCCCCCCAGTCTCTCTCTCTCCTTCCCTCTCTATCTGTCTGTCTCTCTCTCCTTCCCTCTCTCTCCTTCCCTCTCTCTCTCTCTCTCTCTGTCTCTCTCTCCTTCCCTCTCTCTCTCTCTCTCTCCTTCCCTCTCTCTCTCTCTCCTTCCCTCGCTCTCTCTGTCTCTCTCTCCTTCCCTCTCCAAACGGGGCGACACCGAATTTCTAGCCCTCTCCCCCCAATCTCTCTCTCTCTCCCTGTCTCTTTATCTCTCTCTCTGTCTCCCAGTCTCTCTCTCTCTGTCTCCCAGTCTCTCTATCTCTTCCCCCAGTCTCTCTCTCTCTCTCCCCCAGTTTCTCTCTCTCTCTCCCCGTCTCTCTCTCTCTCTCTCCACCCTCAGTCTCTCTCTCTCTCTATCTCCCAGTCTCTCTCTCTCCCCCAGTCTCTCTCCCTCCTCCAGACTCTCCCTCCCCGTCTCTCTCTCCCCCGTCTCTCTCTCCCAGTCTCTCTCTCCGTCTCTCTCTCTCCTCCAGTCTCTCCCTCCTCCAGTCTCTCTCTCTCTCCCCCCAATCTCTCTCTCGCTCCCCGTCTCTCTATCTCTCTCTCTCTCTGTCTCCCACTCTCTCTCTCTCTCTCTCCCCAGTCTCTCTCTCCCTCTCTCCCCCCCCAGTCTCTCTCTCCCCCTCAGTCGCTCTCTCTCTCTCTATCTCCCCAGTCTCTATCTCCCCATCTCTCTCTCTCTCCCTCTCTCCCCCCCAGTCTCTCTACTCTTTCTCTCTCCCCGTCTCTCTCTCTCTCTCTCTCCCCCCAGTCTCTCTCTCTCCTTCCCTCTCTGTCTGTCTGTCTCTCTCTCCTTCCCTCTCTCTCCTTCCCTCTCTCTCCTTCCCTCTCTCTCCTTCCCTCTCTCTCTCTCTCTGTCTCTCTCTCCTTCCCCCTCTCTCTCTCTCTCTCCTTCCCTCTCTCTCTCTCTCTCTCCTTCCCTCGCTCTCTCTGTCTCTCTCTCCTTCCCTCTCCAAACGGGGCGATACCGAATTTCTAGCCCTCTCCCCCCCAATCTCTCTCTCTCTCCCCGTCTCTTTATCCCTCTCTCTGTCTCCCAGTCTCTCTCTCTCTGTCTCCCAGTCTCTCTATCTCTTCCCCCAGTCTCTCTCTCTCTCTCCCCCAGTTTCTCTCTCTCTCTCCCCGTCTCTCTCTCTCTCTCTCTCCACCCTCAGTCTCTCTCTCTCTCTCTCAATTCAATTCAATTCTATTTCAATTCAAATGCTTTATTGGCATGAAAGTTTACAGGGAACCATATTGCCAAAGCTTACATAACAAGAAGTAGTTTTCCAACATTCTGTAGGTGTCAAACAATTTTGACCTTCGTTGGGTACATACAATATTACTTTAAACAATATTAATTTAAACAGTCTTTGTACATCAGTGGGTATATTCAGTATTAATTTTAAACAGTCCTCAGGTTGTGACATGTTGTTACATATTTGGCACCAAGGTATGGTCTGTCTCCTTCTCCCAGGACTAATCTTAATTTTGACAGGTCATCCAATTCCTTGAAATCTGGGGTTGTTTGGCTGAGCTTGTCAAATAATATGTTTCTTGATGTGTTGAATTTTTCGCATTTTAGGAGGAAATGCATCTCTGTCTCAACCTCGCCGGCCAGACATTGATCACATATTCTATTCTCTCTAGGCTGCCAGGATTTCTTGTATCTTCCTTTTTCAATTGCCAGTTGGTGGTCGCTTAGTCTGTACCTGGTGAGGGTCTGTCTCTGTTTTGTGTCTCTGATGGTCGAGAGATAGTCTGCCAGTTTATATTCTCTTTTTAGGGCCCGGTAACATTCTAATCTGCTTTGGCTTTTGGTTATTTTGTTCCAATGTTCCAGGTAGGTTTCTTTGCTTTGTTTAATGATTTGGTTCACTCGGATTGGTGTTTGGACGGCAGTGTTGGTCTGGGACTGGTCAGGGTCCGGCTGAGTAGGAGTACTTAGTTTCAGTAGCAGCTGACTCAGGGGACTCTTTTCTGGGTTTAGCTCTTGGGCCTGGAAGGCTTTAAAATGAAGGGTGTCTGGGGAGCTAGATTTGAGGTGATTTAGGAAGTTTAGTGCCCGTTTTTGGATGTTTATTATCAGTGGGTATCTGCCTAGTTCGGCTCTGCATGCATTTGTTGGTGTTTTCCTTTGGGTGCGAAGGATGCTTCGGCAAAATTCTGCATGTAGGGCTTCTATTGTGTGTTTTTCCCATTTAGTGTAGCTATGGTGATTGAGCGGGCCCCATACTTCACTGCCGCACAGCGCAATCGGCAGGATTACGCTGTCAAATATTTTTAGCCAGATTTTGATTGGGATTTGGATGTTGTAGAATTTTCTTTTTATTGCATATAGGGCTCTTCGGGCTTTTTCTTTTAGTGCATTCACTGCTATGCTGAAGCTCCCTGATGCTGTAATGGTTAGACCAAGGTAAGTGTAGCTCATAGTGTGTCCTATGTTGGTATCACTGAGAGTAAACTGGTATTTGTTTTCCTGACACCTGGGCCTTTTTTGAAAAATCATGATGTTGGTTTTCTTTTGATTTACTGTTAGGGCCCAATTTTGGCAGTATTTGTCGAGTAGGTCTAGTTGTTGCTGTAATCCCTGTTCTGTGGGAGACAGCAGAACCAGGTCGTCCGCATAGAACAGGGATTTCACTTCTCCATCCAGGAGACATAGACCCGGTGACTCGCTTTGCTCCAGCATGTCTGCTAGTTCATTTATGTATATGTTGAACAGGGTCGGGCTCAAATTGCAGCCCTGCCGGACGCCTCTTCTCTGGGTGAAGAAACAGGTGCGTTTGTCTCCAATTTTGACACCGCATTTATTTTTCAGATACATCGATTTAATAAGGTCATAGACTTTGCCCCCTATTCCACACTGAAGAAGTTTGTAATAGAGCCCTTCATGCCAGATAGAGTCAAAGGCTTTCTTGAAGTCAATGAAACAAGCGAATATTTTCCCATTTTTTGTTTGGTGTACATGCTTTTCAATGGGAGTGTGAAGGGTATAGATATGGTCGGTGGTGCGGTGTTTTGGAAGAAAGCCTATTTGATTTTTTCTAAGGATCTTATGTTTGTTAAGAAAATCCAGTAATCTACTATTTAGAATACTGCAGAATAACTTCCCTAGACAACTGTTGACACAGATGCCGCGGTAGTTATTTGGGTCTGATTTGTTTCCACTTTTATATATGGGAGAGATGAGTCCTTGGCACCAGATATCCCAGTCTCTCTCTCTCCCCCAGTCTCTCTCCCTCCTCCAGACTCTCCCTCCTCCAGTCTCTCTCTCCCAGTCTCTCTCTCTCTCCCCGTCTCTCTCTCCTCCAGTCCCTCCCTCCTCCAGTCTCTCTCTCTCTCCCCCAATCTCTCTCTCGCTCCCCGTCTCTCTATCTCTCTCTCTCTCTGTCTCCCACTCTCTCTCTCTCTCTCTCCCCAGTCTCTCTCTCCCTTCCCCGTCTCTCTCTCTCTCTCCCCCAGTCTCTCTCTCTCTCTCCCCCATCTCTCTCCCCAGTCTCGCTCAGTCTCTCCCCCAGTCTCTCTCCTCTCTCTCCCCAGTCACTCTCCTCACTCTCCCCCGTTTCTCTCTCTCTCTCTCCCCGTCTCTCTCTCTCTCTCTCTCTCCCCAGTCGCTCTACTCTCTCTCCCCCCTCAGTCTCTCTCTCTATCTCCCCAGCCTCTCTCTCTCTCTATCTCCCTGTCTATCTCTCCCTCGCCCCCCAGTCTCTCTACTCTTTCTCTCTCCCTGTCTCTCTCTCTCCCCCCAGTCTCTCTCTCTCCTTCCATCTCTGTCTCTGTCTGTCTCTCTCCTTCCCTCTCTCTCTCTCTCCTTCCCTCTCTCTCTCTCTCTCCTTCCCTCTCTCTCTCTGTCTCTCTCTCCTTCCCTCTCTCTCTCTGTCTCTCTCTCCTTCCCTCTCTCTGTCTCACAGCGACAGCACCAGCACAACAAACCCCCACAGTGCGGCTGCTGCAAAGTATCCCGCTCCCGGCCCGCCGGAGCGGGAGGTGAGTTGGGGTCACTCGGGCTGGGCCTCACAACTGCTCGGCCCGAGAGAGAGCGGGGGAGCGGTAGCGGCCGGCCGTAAACCGCGCTGCCCTGTAAACTGCCGTTTTACCAAAAAGCCTTGGCAACGCCGGGCTTCCCCTCTTCCCTCCCCCCGACTCCTGCCCCCTTCCTCCCCCTTCCCCTTCCTCCCCCTTCCCCCTCCCCCCTGCCCCCTTCCTCCCCTTCCCCTTCTTCCCTCTTCCCCCCATCGCTCTCTCTCTTAACCCCAGCCTCTCGCTCTCTTCCGCCCAGTCTCTCGCTCTCTCTCTTCCCCCCAGTCTCTCGCTCTCTCTCTTCCCCCCAGTCTCTCGCTCTCTCTCTTCCCTGCAGTCTCTCGCTCTCTCTCTTACCCCCAGTCTCTCGCTCTCTCTCTTACCCCCAGTCTCTCGCTCTCTCTCTTCCCCCCAGTCTCTCGCTCTCTCTCTTCCCCCCAGTCTCTCGCTCTCTCTCTTCCCTGCAGTCTCTCGCTCTCTCTCTTACCCCCAGTCTCTCGCTCTCTCTCTTACCCCCAGTCTCTCGCTCTCTCCCTTACCCCCAGTCTCTCGCTCTCTCTCTTCCCCCCAGTCTCTCGCTCTCTCTCTTCCCTGCAGTCTCTCGCTCTCTCTCTTACCCCCAGTCTCTCGCTCTCTCTCTTACCCCCAGTCTCTCGCTCTCTCTCTTACCCCCAGTCTCTCGCTCTCTCTCTTACCCCCAGTCTCTCGCTCTCTCTCTTACCCCCAGTCTCTCACTCTCTCTCTTACCCCCAGTCTCTCGCTCTCTCTCTCTCTTCCAACAACAACATGCCCTCAAAAAAGCCTCGGCACCGCCGGGCACTCCAGCTAGTATTATATAAATATGTACGGCGTAGAATTAGGAAGAATTTACAGCTCAGAAACAGACCATTCAGCCCAACTGGTCTTACTGGTGTTTATTCTGCATGACAAGACTCCTAACACCATTCTTCATCTAACCCAACAACATACCATTCGATTGCTTTCTCTCTCATGAGATTATCTATAAGCTGTGCTCTTTGCCTCAACTTTTTCCTCCATTAATGAGTTCTGCACTCTCATCTCTCTCTGGGTAAAGAAGTTTCTCTTGAATTCCATCTTGGATTTTCAATGACTCTTATACTGATGTTCCCCTAGATCTCATCTCGCCCTGAAGTGGAAACGTCTTCTATGTGTTTACATTCATAATTTTAAAGATCTCTTTCAGGTCCACCCTTAGCCTTCTCTTTCCTAGAGAAAAGAGCTCCAACCAGTTGAGTCTTTCCTGAAAGTGAGAACATCTCAGTTCTGGTATCATCTTGGAAATACTTTTTCGCACCCTCTGCAGTATCTCTACATCTTTTTTGTAATATCGAGAACAAATCTGTGCACAGTAATGATCGAATACCTATCACAAATGCATAAGTTTTAAATCTGATCAGCCGTTCCTGCATCGTCGCTTGGTCAAAATCACAGAATCACAGAAATCACAGAAACCCCACAGTGCAGATAGAGGCCATTTCGGCCCATCGAGCCTGCACTGACACATATCCCACCCGATCCCCGTAACCCCTACACCAACACATATCCCACCCTATCCCCGTAACCCCACGTATTTAATCCCCCTAACACTAAGGGTCAATTTATCATAGCCAATCAACCTAACCCGCACATCTTTGGACTGTGGGAGGAAACCGGAGCACCCGGAGTAAACCCACGCAAACACGGGGAGAATGTGCAAACTCCACACAGACAGTCGCCCGAGGCTGGATTCGAACCCGGGTCCCTGGCGCTGTGAGGCAACAGTGCTAACCACTATGCCACCGTGCTGCCTTGGTGTTCCCTCCCTGCAACACTGTGGGGGTACCTTCACCACATGGACTGCAGCGATCAAGAAGGTGGCTCGCCACCAGCTTCTCAAGGGTAATTAGGGATGGGCAATAAATGCTGGCCTTGCCAGCGACGCCCATATACCATGAACGAATAGAAAAAATTTAAAGTATAACTGATAGGAATGTAAAAATTTCAATTTAAACTCCATGTTTGAACCTCCCCAATCAGTTTCCTACCCCCGCCACAGCCCTGAAACTGTCCTAATCAAAATCACAACCGAAAAGCGCCTTGGGAAGTTTTGCTCCGTAAAGACATTAAATAAACACGGTGCAAAATTGTTTATAATGAAAATTACTTACTCAGGTAACCGAGAATCAGCAGCAGAGTCATCTCACCGGGTGATATTCTGGAAGTAAAAACACAGAATTTGTATTAGAGAGAGTTGAGGGGATGGGGGATCAGAGGAAACTTTATATAGGGAGCTGGACAGGGAGTCAGTGGCTATATCTATTTATGGCCCCGAATTTCGGCTTGTGTGGGAAACGGTCAGGTTTCCCCGAATGTGGGGTTTCTGACACACACAAAAAAGTGTCAGCCAGCTCCACGCAATTGTCCCTCAATTTGCCAATTAACTCCCAGCATGTGGAAAGCCTTGCTAATTGTCCAATTCGAGTCAGAAATCCCCACAGTATGATGTCATCATGCGTGGTGCTTTCAAGGTCCATAGCAAGCACTGCATCCTCTGAAGGCTTCCAAACGAACCATACAGGATGGCAGAGGAGCCTACAGCAGCTGTGGCCAGTGCCAGACCCCGAGCTGCCTCCAAATTCGATGAGGCTTCACTGCAGGCATTATTGGATGGGGTAAGGGCCCACAGGGAGGTCCTCTTCCCTAGGTCAGGGAGGAAGAGGCCTCCCACTGAGACCAATGCTGCATGGATGCAGGTGTCAGAAGATGCCAACTCGCTGGGAGTCACCAGAAGAACCTTGGCATTAC
Organism: Somniosus microcephalus; assembly: GCF_052327205.1. Classification (NCBI taxonomy): domain Eukaryota; kingdom Metazoa; phylum Chordata; class Chondrichthyes; order Squaliformes; family Somniosidae; genus Somniosus; species Somniosus microcephalus. Next base: position 9,610 of record NC_141015.1, read on the forward strand.
ATCTCTAACTCCTTCCTTTACTCCCCCACAGTACCATCCAGAGCCCCCATCCCCACTGTGGAGGAGGAAGAGGCTGTGCAGCCAGACTCCTCAGAGGAAGCTCCAACATCTGAGCGTGCAGCGTCAGCAGAAGTAAGCGCACCCAGCACCAGCGCAGACACTCACACCTCGGGGGGACCTTTGGGACATAGAGTAGTGTTGTCACCTGGTGTTTCACAGCTCACAAGTGAGCCTCAGCAGACTCTGGAGACAGGGACAGCAGTGGAGAGTGCTCATCGGAGGACGCAGGACTCTGCCAGCTCAGCTCAGCTGCGCTGCATGTTGACCCTCTGCCTCTGGGTCCATCTGCAAGAGAAGAGGTGATGGATCTCCATGCATAGATGCAGGAGTCTCTGGCAGGTCGCCAGGGTACGGAAAACATGGTGAGCGCTCATAAGAGAATGACATCTCTTGAGGAGCGTTGGCCATCTGTTGAACAGAGAAATCAGATCTTCATGGAAGTCCTTCTGAGTAGGACTGCCAGTGCAGAAACGGGTCCCCATGGCCCCCTAAAGCACAGCAAGGTGCTCTCAAACCACTTCCAAGCACTGGCCCCTTCTGGCCTGTGCAGCTTCAGGTGAGTGAGCAGCAGCCTGGTGCTCCTGGTGCTCATCCTGCTGTTCCTGGTTCTGCTGCTGCCGCCTCTGCTGCTGGAGATCCTCTAATGGCAAGAAGGGAAGGATAAAAAGGCATCCCATGCTTCTGGTAGATGCCTCCGCTGAGGAAGTGCTGAGTGAGGGTGGCGAGAGGGGCTTCCCAGGAGCTCACATTGGAGAAGTATGTGAGGCTCCAACCTTCCACAGCTGTGCCTAAGCCTTGAAGTAGTAGCCCCAAGCCTTCAGCAACAAGGTCCTTCAACATACAAGTGCTGTCCCTTTAAATCGCAGCTTTCCCTGACCTGCAGCTGACAGCAAGCAAGCCGGCAAGCTTCATGTAAGGTTTCATCAGCGGGGTTCCCCACAGGCGTGTTTGATGTGGGGAAAGCCCCAAATTCGCAACGGTCCTGGAAAATCTTCTTCAACAAGGTAATTATTGGTCATTAGTGTGCCGACGACCAGTCCCGCCAGCGGCGGGCAGGACTGAAGCGGGTCGCTGAGAAACGGCGGTCCGAAAGTCAGACGGGGCGGGGAATCAGGCGGGGGGGGGGATCCCGACCCGCTTTTACGGCGATTTTCGGCCCCCGGCTGCCTGAAAAGCTGCCCGACAGTGGCCAGAAAATTGACCTCTATGTGTACTCTCTCCCTCACTGGGACCCTACAGATAGAGGTGAGCTCTCCCTCTCTCCCTCACTGGGACCCTACAGACAGAGGTGCGCTCTCCCTCACTGGGACCCTACAGACAGTGGTGAGCTTTACCTCTCTCCCTCACTGGGACCCTACAGGCAGAGGTGAGCTTTACCTCTCTCACTCACTGGGACCCTACAGACAGAGGTGAGCTCTCCCTCTCTCCCTCACTGGGAACCTACAGACAGAGGTGAGCTCTCCCTCTCTCCCTCACTGGGACCCTACAGACAGAGGTGAGCTCTCCCTCTCTCCCTCACTGGGACCCTACGGACAGAGGTGAGCTCTCCCTCTCTCCCTCACTGGGACCCTACAGACAGAGGTGAGCTCTACCTCCTTACATGTCCTTGATAAACACCAATTGCTTGACTCTCTTTACAGTCTCCCAGTACTGACCCCATTCTAATATTCTACCACAGGTCATTACTGAGCCCTGTATTGGGACAGGACAAGCGGTAAACACACCCCTGAATCCCTACTCAGCAAGAGACAAACTTCTGAGCTTGCTCTAAAAGTCCATTCATGCACCACTGCTTACCAGATTCTCCAAATGAAGTGTTGCTGTGTGAGGTGCAGTGGGTTCAGATCACCTGCACCCTCCTCAGTCTCAGGTACAATCTGCTGTGAGCGATGTCGGACTTAGTGACAGCTCATCCACCAACACCTCCCACATCAGAGACATGTGTGACTCAGGGCAGTGCTGGTTGGCTGACAGAATCTGGTTTAGTAATGTTCTATAATATGGCAGAATCCATGCAAATTAAAGACTTTTAATGAAATGATCTGAGCTAAACAAACATTTAAACATCTCTCCTGGGTCCATGGTATCCAGCTGGGCTTAGCTGCAGTAACAAAAATTGTCTTCAGCTGCCCAGTGTGAAGGGTGTAGTGAGATTGGAACTGGGGAGGGTCTGAGCCTGTTATGGTTAGTAATAGGGAATGGTCCATCTTTATTGGAACTTTAATTGACATAAAAACATAATGTATTGGAGCAGGAGTAGGCCTTTTGGCCCCTCGAGCCTGCTCCGCCATTTATTAAGAACATGACTGATCTTCGACCACAACTCCACCTTCCCGCGTTATCTCCATATACCTTGGTTCTGTAGTGTATGTACCTTTAAGGGGAGAACTACTTTTTACAGCTCCTGTATACTATAGTACCGGCAGTGACCACACCTGTATATGAACCGTGAGTAGGGATCTGTACTGTTAGTTTTAGAGCAACCCTCATCCAGTAAACACCTGTTGATTGTTCCTCTGCAGTCTCTGTCGATTTATTGAAGGACACACTACCTAAAGATACCCGGATTTAACATTGGCGACGAGTCGATTCGAACCTACCTGCAACTCTGTAGAAGAAGGCCGATTACAGGGGCATGGGCATCGACCATCCGGCGGAGACTCCAGCGAGACGGGCTGGCAGCAGGTACGGCGCAGACCCTTCCCGGACAGCAGTGACTGGAGCCGGCCGACGGCACAGGGGAAGGCCGAGCAGCGTCGATGGTAAAAGAGAGAGAGGGTAGAGCGCACAGGGCACAGCCGGGGTTCAGGACCGAGCGGCGTCAATGAGAGAGGCGCGCAGGAAAACGCGCAGAGCGCGGCCGGTGTTCAAGGGCTGAGCAGCGTCCGCGGGGGAAGAAAGGAAAGCGCGGGAGACGCCATTTGAGCTGCAGCGGAGAAGAAGGGAGAGCGCAGGAGATGCCATTTTTGAGCCGCAGTGGAGAAGAAAGGAAAGCGCGGGAGACGCCATTTTTAGCCAGTCTAACCACACCCAGGGATGCCGAAGAGTGGCAGTGTCACAGCATTCAACAATGAAGTCGAAGATTGGGTGACATATGTAGAACGCATAGAAGTGTACTGCAAGGCGAATGAAGTGCCAGATGCCAGGAAAGCACTGGTATTGTTGAATTCCATGGGTGCAAAAATGGATGGCTTACTGTGAAACCTAGTAACCCCAGAGAAGCCAGTGGAAAAGGATTTTGAAAGCATAGTAGCAATCCTACAGGACCACTTAAACCCCACACCGCTGCTGATAGCAGAAAGATTTAAGTTTCACAAAAGGAACCAGCATAAAGACGAAAGTAATGCTGAGTATTTAACGGAACTGCGCAAGCTATCGAAACACTGCCAGTTTGGAACGGGACTAGCAGATACTTTAAGGGACAAGTTTGTGTGTGGGCTTCAAAGTGAAGGAACCCAGAAACGGCTTCTATCAGAAAAGGATCTTACGCTGGACAAGGTTTTCAGCATGGCAGTATCACATGAAGCAGCCGCACGGGGCGCTGCAGAGATACAACAGAGACTGCAAGAATATGGCACAAATGAAATGTCATATGGAGCAGTGAAGTGTTATCGCTGCGGCAGAACAACACACGACCATAAGGATTGTTGGTTCAAGGACCAAGTGTGCAGACAGTGTGGAAAAGTAGGACACATAGCAAGAGTCTGCAGGTCGGGAAAGAAAACCAGCAGCAAGAAATCTCCACTGGAGAAGTACAAAAAGGTACATAAGTTGACGGAGAGTAGTTCAGATGAACAGAAAAGTGATACAGACTCTGGAAGCAAGGAGCTGGGTTGTCTGAAACTACATAATGTAATCAAAATGGAGGATCACCAAACTATCTGGGTCACGCTCAAGATAGCCAGAGTCCAAGTGAAAATGGAATTGGACACAGGATCAGCCCTAACAGTCATAAACCGAAGGGACTACAAGCGGCTATTCTCACATATACCCTTGAGAGATACAGAAATTGTCTTGAAGACGTACACGGGGCAAAAAGTCTACCCCAAAGGAAAAATAAGGGTGAACGTGATACACAACAGCAAGGAAACACCAAAAATGGACCTATATGTATTGCCAGATGGAGGACCACCACTACTAGGATGTGAATGGATCCGGAAGATACAGTTAGATTGGCATGCCATACAAGCACTGATGGTAGATGCCAAAAAGGATGACGACGTCACACCTGGACGACTGTCAAAAATGCTAACTGATGCACAAGAAGTGTTCCAGGAGGGACTCGGAACACTAAAAGGCATAACAGCGATGATCAAAATAGAGGAAAATGCAAGCCCAAAGCCTTATGCGATTCGCCCAGCCGTCGAAGTAGAGCTGGAAGGGTTGGAACGTTCTGGAGTACTGTCCAAAGTGGACTGGAGCGAGTGGGCTACACCCATCATTCCTGTAATGAAGAGGTCGTTGAGTAATACGCCTGGGGAACCAAAGAAGGTTCGCATCTGTGGGGACTTTAAGGTGACAGTGAACCCAGTCCTTCACACGGTACAATATCCGCTTCCACGGATTGAAGATATTTTCGCCTCGCTATCTGGAGGAAAGCACTTCACTAAGATTGATCTGGCCCAGGCGTACCTGCAAATAGAGGTAGAAGAAGCCTCGAAACAGTACCTCACGATCAACACTCACAAAGGTCTCTACCAATACAACCGGCTGTTGTTTGGGGTAGCATCAGCTCCGGCTATTTGGCAAAGGGCAATGGATCAAGTCCTGCAAGGGATTCCAGGGACCCAGTGTTATTTGGACGACATCCTGGTCACGGGCGAAAATGACATTGATCACCTCGCCAACCTGGCGCAGGTGCTCACTAGCTTGAAGGAATATGGGCTCCAAGCTAATCGCCACAAATGCGAGTTTTTCCAGAAGCAGATCTCGTATTGTGGCCATGTTATTGATGAAGAGGGGTTACATAAGTCCCCTGAAAAGATTGAGGCAGTAGTCAAGGCTCCAGCACCGGAAAATGTCACAACTGAGGTCATTCTTCGGGCTGGTGAACTACTTCCATAAGTTCTTGCCGAATTTGTCTACAGTACTACACCCACTGAACACCCTACTGCAAACGGGGGTACCATGGAAGTGGAATGACGAATGTAAACGAGCTTTCCAGAAGTGCAAAGAATTGATCACATCAAAATAGGTGTTGACTCATTTCAACCCAGCACTACCAATTCGGTTGGCGTGTGATGCATCACCCTATGGTATTGGAGCGGTGCTGTCGCACAAATTCCCGGACGGCTTGGAGAGGCCAGTAGCCTTTGCGTCTCGGTCACTAACCTCAGCTGAGCGTAACTATGCCCAGATTGACAGGGAGGCCCTCAGAGAAGTTTACCTTGCTGACTGACCACCAACCACTTGTCTCCATCTTTAATCCAAAGAAGGGCGTTCCGGTGATGACTGCGCAACGGCTACAAAGATGGTCCCTTTTTCTAGGGCCGAACCAATATGAAATAGAGTATAAGGGCACAAAACAGCATGGAAACGCTGATGGGCTATCACGCCTGCCACTGCCTACTGTGGAGGAAGCACCAGCAGTGGACCCTGTCGAAATATTTTCGACTATAATTGAACGCTTGCCAGTAACTAACGCAGATATAGAGAAGGAGACCCGAAATGACCCGACACTGTCTCGGGTATATGATTTGACGGTGAAGGGATGGCCAACACATGGCGACTCACTGTTGCCAGCATTCTCATCCAGAAGAGAACAGCTGTCAGTATGCCAGGAGACCTTGATGTGTGGATCCCGAGTGGTAATTCCACCCAAGTTAAGGGAGAGAGTACTCAATGAGCTTCATGAAGGCCATCTGGGAGGGGTGAAAATGAAAAGCCTTGCTAGGGCTTATGTGTGGTGGCCGGGGATCGATCAGCAAATCGAGGACCTGACAAAGAACTGCTCAGGATGCCAGAAGGTCCAAAATGCACCACCACATGCCCCTCTACACCCATGGGAGTGGCCCTCCTCTCCATGGCAACGGGCGCATATTGATTTTGCTGGTCCATTCATGGACTCAATGTTCTTAATAGCCGTGGATGCGCACTCGAAATGGCCTGAGGTCATCAAAATGTCCTCCACCACCACGGAGAAAACGATTGCAGTCCTACGAACCATATTTGCCAGGAACGGCTTGCCAGAGCAGGTTTGCTCTGATAATGGACCACAGTTTGTGTCCGAAGAGTTTTGGAAATTTATGAGAAGGAATGGGGTAAGGCATTACACATCCGCCCCGTATCATCCAGCCACAAATGGATTGGCTGAGACGTTCGTACAAACCTTTAAAAAGGCAGTAAGGGCCATGTGCGATGACGACATTCCACTGCAGCATAAGGTGGACAATTTCCTGTTATCCTACAGAAATGCGACACATGCAGTTACCAACCAGACCCCGGCCATGATGTTCTTTAACCGAAGGTTGAGATCTCGTCTGGATTTGCTCAGACCAAATGTACCAAGAAATGTTGAGAATAAGCAATTCCAGCACATCAATGAGGTGAGGGAAGGCATAAAAAGGGAAATTAGAGAAGCGTGCGATAAGAGCACAGCTGTCATCATGGGTGACTTTAATTTACATATTGATTGGACTACCCAAATTAGTAAAAATTCTGAGGAGGAGGAATTCCTGGAATGTTTTCGGGACGGTTATCTGGACCAATATGTCGAGGAGCCAACTCGAGATCAGGCCATTTTAGACTGGGTATTGTGCAATGAGAAGGGACTTATCAGCAATCTTCTTGTACGAGGCCCCTTGGGTCAGAGCGATCATAATATGATCGAGCTCTCAGTCGAGATGGAGAGTGAGGAAATTGAATCAGAGACTAAGGTCCAGAACTTAAATAAAGGGAATTACGAGGGTATGAGACGGGAATTGGGTAAGATTGATTGGGTGGTGTTTCTGGGGGGATTGACAGTGGATAGACAATGGCAAGCATTCAAAGATAGAATGGAAGAATTCCAGAACATGTTTATACCGGTTTGGCATAAAAATAAACCTAAAAAGGTGACTCAACCGTGGATAACGAGGGAAATTAGGGACAGCATAAAATCAAAAAAAAGGGCATATCAACTGGCAAAAAAAAGCACCAGACCGGAAGATTGGGGGCAGTACAGGATACAGCAAAAGAGGACAAAGGGATTAATCAGGAAGGGGAAAATAGAATACGAAAGTAAACTTGCAGCAAACATAAAGACAGACTGCAAAAGCTTTTATCGGTATATCAGGAGGAAAAGACTGGTAAAATCCCAAGTCGGTCCCTTGCAGTCCGATTCGGGAGAATATATAATGGAGAATAAGGAAATGGCAGACCAATTAAACTCATACTTTGGTTCTGTATTCACAAAGGAGGACACAAATAACCTCCCAGGAATATCGACAAACATAGGGACTAATGAGAGGGAGGAGCTGACAGAAATTAGTATCTCTAGGGATATGGTGTTGGGTAAGTTGAGGGGACTGAAGGCCGGCAAATCCCCGGGGCCTGATAAACTACATCCTAGGGTACTTAAGGAGGTGGCCCTGGAGATAGCAGATGCTCTAAGGATCATCTTCCGGAACTCCATTGACTCGGGAACAGTACCCGTGGATTGGAGGGTAGCTAATGTTACCCCAATATTTAAAAAGGGGGGTAGAGAGAAAGCAGGGAATTATAGACCAGTAAGCCTTACATCGGTTGTGGGCAAAATGCTAGAGTCCATTATTAAGGATAAAATAGCGGAGCACTTGACAAATGGGGAAAGGATCGGACAGTCAACATGGATTTACAAAGGGTAAATCGTGTTTGACTAATCTGCTGGAATTTTTTGAGGAAGTAACTGGTAAAATAGATGGGGGAGAGCCAGTGGATGTGGTGTACCTTGACTTCCAGAAAGCCTTCGATAAGGTTCCACACAAAAGATTATCATGCAAAATTAAGGCTCATGGGATTGGGGGCAAAGTATTAACGTGGATAGAGAACTGGCTGGCGGATAGAAAACAGAGAGTTGGAATAAACGGCTCGTTTTCGGAGTGGCAGGCAGTGACCAGCGGGGTGCCGCAAGGATCTGTCCTGGGACCCCAGCTGTTCACAATATATATAAATGATCTGGATCAAGGAATTGGATGCAATATTTCCAAATTCGCTGACGACACTAAACTAGGAGGAGGGGTGGGCTCTGATGAGGATGTCAGGAGGCTACAGTGCGATTTGGACAGGTTGGGGGAATGGGCGGATACGTGGCAGATGCACTATAATGTGGATAAATGCGAGGTTATCCACTTTGGGGGTAAAAACAGGAGGGTGGATTATTATCTAAATGGCAATAGATTGGGAGATGGGGAAGTGCAGAGGGACCTGGGTGTTCTTGTGCACCAGTCACTGAAGGAGAGCATGCAGGTGCAACAGGCGATTAAGAAGGCAAATGGTATGTTGGCCTTCATATCAAGGGGGCTCGAGTATAGGAATAGGGATACCTTACTACAGCTGTACAAGGTGCTGGTGAGACCGCATCTGGAGTATTGTGTACAGTTTTGGTCGCCCCATCTGCGGAAGGATGTTCTTGCCATGGAAAGAGTGCAGCGGCGATTCACCAGGCTGATACCTGGAATGGCGGGAATGACCTACGAGGAGAGATTGAATAGTTTGGGCTTGTACTCACTGGAGTTTAGAAGATTGAGAGGGGATCTCATCGAAACATATAAAATTATGGCAGGCCTGGACAGGCTGAATTCAGAGAGAATGTTTCCAATGGCAGGGGAGCACAGAACCAGGGGCCACAGTCTAAAAATAGCGGGCAAATCATTTAAAACAGAGATGAGGAAGAATTTCTTCACTCAAAGAGTGGTGAGCCTGTGGAATTCCCTGCCACAGAGGGCTGTGAAGGCTAATTCAATAAATATTTTCAAGAGAGAATTGGATATATTTCTGAAGGCTAAGGGGATTAAGGGTTACGGAGAAAAGGCGGGGACGGGGTACTGAACTGGTAAGATCAGCTATGATCTCAGACGAAGATCAGCCATGATCTCATTGAATGGCGGAGCAGGCTCGAAGGGCCGAATGGCCTACTCCTGTTCCTATCTCTATGTTTCTATGTTTCTAAGCCGACAAGGAGCTTCAATGTAGGGCAACCAGTCTTGGCCCGCGACTACTGAACAGAGAAATGGCAACCAGGAACGATATGCACACGGCAGGGGCCACTAATGTACACAGTGGATGTTGGGGAGAACATTGTGAGACGCCATGTCGACCAGATCCTAGCGTCACAGGAACGAGTCAACCCCATGTCTCGCGTACCTGGTGATGAACCCAACATACAGGTAGCCTCTACCCCAGAAACAGTAGCATCGGAAGCTGATGAACCAACCGACGACAGGGGGGCAGAATCGCCTCCGCACCAAGAGCAAGACACTCAGGAAAGGTGCTATCCAGAAAGGATCAGGAAGCCGCCCCGAAGACTGAATTTATAAATGGACTATTTTCAGTAAATGTTGCATGTTAGAAGTTTTAATTGTTAAATGAATGTTAAGGTACTGTTAATCTAAAAGGGGAGGAATTTTAGTGTATGTACCTTTAAGGGGAGAACTACTTTTTACAGCTCCTGTATACTGTAGTACCGGCAGTGACCACACCTGTATATAAACCCTGAGTAGGGATCTGTACTGTTAGTTTTGGAGCAACCCTCATCCAGTAAACACCTGTTGATTGTTCCTCTGCAGACTCTGTCGATTTATTGAAGGACACACTACCTAAAGATACCCGGATTTAACAGGTTCCCTTAGTGCCCAAATATCTATCGATCTCTGCCTTGAAAATACCCATCAACTGAGCAATGCAGCCCTCTGGGGTTGAGAATTCCAAAGATTCACAACCCTCTGAATGAAGACAAATCTCGTCATCACAGTCCTGGACGGCCGACCCCTTATCCTAAGGCTTTGACCCCTCGTTCTAGACACGCTAGCCAGGAAATAACAGTCTCTCAGCATCTACCCTGTCAACCCCTTTAAGAATTTATACGTTGCAATGAGATCACCTCACATTCTTCTACACTCCAGAGAATATAGGCCCATTCGACTTAATTTCTGCTCATAGGACAGTCCTCTCTTCCCAGGGATCAATCTAGAGAACATTCGGTGTATCCCCTCTGAGGCAAGTATATCATTCCTTAGATAAGGATACCAAAACTGCACACCCTAGTCCAGGTGTGGTCTCACCAAAGCCCTCTATAATTGCTGCAAGGCTGCCTTACTCTTACTCCAACCCTCTTGCAATAAAGGTGAACATACCATTTGCCTTCCTAATTGATTGCTCTACCTGCATGTTAACTTTCTGTGATTCGTGTACAAGGACGGCTAAATCCCTCTGAATACCAGCATTTACTAGTCTCTCACCTTTGAAAAAATCTTCTGCTTTTTCCATTCTTCCTATCAAAGTGGATAATTTCACACTTCCCCACATTATGCTCCATCTGGCACCTTCTTTCTCAATCACTTAACTGGCCTATATCCCTTTGCAGCCACCTTGTGTCCTCCTCACAGCTTACTTTCCCACCTTTGTACTGTCAGCAAACTTGGACACATTACACACAGCCCCCTGATCTAAGTCATTGATATAGATTGTAAATAGCTGAGGCCCAAGCACTCCACTGGTTACATGCAATCATCCCAAAATTGTCCTATTTATCCCTACTTCACCAGATAGATATCTGGGATGCAAGGTTTTCCTGTGAGGAGAGGTTATGTCGAATGGGCCTATAATCTCTGAAGTTGAGAAGAATGAGAGGTGATCTCATTCAAGCTTATAATATTATAAAATGCAAATACATTAAAGCCACTGTTTTCCCCCTTATCTAATCTACTACTTACACCCTGAATATATTTGTCAAACATTGTTTCCCTTTCCTAAAACTGTGTTGACTCTGCCTAATCTTATTGTGAGATTCCAAGTGTCCTGTTAGCACGTCCTTAATAATAGATTCTAACAACTCCCCTCCTACTGATACAAGGCTAACTGGACACTGGGGCCTAGAAATTCAGTTGCTTGCGCCACCAGTTTGTGCCCAAAGAGGCCACTCAGAGGCTTTAGCGCCACTGGCCGCAGCCACCGCGATATTTAGCGGGGCGCTAATGGTGGCATTAGCCTGTAGCGCTGCGCCGCCACCGATGACGTCATAGGTGTGCGCAACGCCCCGCTACCGCCCCGAACGCCATATTAGGTCGCGGCCGCCTCTTCCGCGCCGGCCGCAAATAGCGACCGGTACACAGGGGTCTACCTGTGGCGGTAGTGGCGCGAGTTAAGGTGGAGGTGCGGCCGGCCGCTTTTTCGGCGGCCGCCTGCCCGCACCTCCGTCCCCGGCCTCCTACACCCCCCCCCCGCGGCATTGCCGGCTGTTTCCCGAGAGCCCGGCACTTCTCCTTGGTGCCGGGCTCATTTGCAGGCACTCGCGAGCGTGGATCGCGCTGTTGCAGGCACCTCCCCCTTAACAGTGGGAGGAAGGCCTGCAGTACCGCAGCGTGCCATGCCGCAGCGGGTGGCGCTGCGGCACTTTGCGCGCCGATATTCAGTTTCAGCGCCCCAAGCGGGGCGCGAGAAGCCTCGTTTAGCGGCCGGCTTCCATTTGGGGCGCAGAAACTGAATATCCCGATGGCGCAAGTGGCTCCGCGCGCAGCGGTAATTCCGGCGCCCAGGCGAGCTTGGCGCCCCAAAGTGAATTTTTAGCCCTGGTTGTTAAAGAGAGACTATTCACTGGGTACATCCCTACCATGTCAGTAATGTGTTAGTAATAGGCAATGGTCTATCAGTAATACACTGCAGTGTGTAGAGATTACAGTAATCCTTCGAGATACACAGTCTTGGTGATTCTTGACATTTAATTTAAATACAGAGACCATCGCAGTCCCTCTACTGTCCCAGTGTTAGTGGGTGAGCAGCAGTCAGGGTCTGGGACATTGAAATCCGTTCAGGGGCCTCACAGTGTCGCGTTTCCTGGTTTGACAAACAATCTCCCAGCTCGCTCGCTCTGCTCTCTCTAGTTTGCATACGTTCCTAAATATACTCCTGCGCTCTTTAAAAAATATTTTCCGTGCTTCTGATGTAAGCAATCCATTGTTCTCTGTCTGTCAGCAACATGTGACAAACATTACACCATAGAATGATACAGCACAGAAGGAGTTAAAGTTACGTTATAAAGGAGGGTAGATGGAATTAAGAGTTAAGGTAATTAGTGAAAGAACCGAAGGTGACAAGAGGGGTAAAAATTAAACAGCAAGTTGTTATGACCTGGAATGCACTGCCTGGAAGGGCGGTGGAAGCAGATTCAGTAGTAACTTTCTGAATGGAATTGGGTAAATAAATGAATTGGAAAAAATTAGCAGGGCTAAGCATAAGAACATAAGAAGTAGAAGCAGGAGCAGGCCATACGGCCCCTCGGGCCTGCTCCGCCATTCAATAGGATCATGGCTGATCCGAACTTAGACTCACGTCCACTTCCCTGCCCGCTCCCCGTAACCCCTTATTCCCTTATCAGCTAGGAAATTGTCGATCTCCGTTTTAAATTTATTTAATGTCGCAGCTTCCACAGCTCTCTGGGGTAGCAAATTCCATAGATTTACTACCCTCTGAGTGAAGAAGTTTCTCCTCATCTCAGTTTTGAACGGGCAGCCCCTTATTCTAAGATTATGCCCCCTAGTTCTAGTCTCACCCATCAGTGGAAACATCCTCACCGCATCCACCCGATCAAGCCCCCTCACAATCTTATATGTTTCGATAAGATCGCCTCTCATTCTTCTGAATTCCAATGAGTAGAGGCCCAACCTACTCAATCTTTCCTCATAAGTCAACCCCCTCATCTCCGGAATCAGCCGAGTGAACCATCTCTGAACTGCCTCGAGAGCAAGTATATTTTTTCTTATATATGGAAACCAAAACTGCACGCAGTATTCCAGGTGTGGCTTCACCAGTACCCTGTATAACTGCAGCAAGACTTCCCTGCTTTTATACTCCATCCTCCTTGCAATAAAAGCCAAGATTCCATTGGCCTTCCTGATCAGCTGCTGTACCTGCATACTAACCTTCTGTGTTTCATGCACCAGGACCCCCAGATCCCTTTGTACTGTAGCACTTTGCAGTTTCTCTCCATTTAGATAATAACTTGCCCTTTGATTTTTTCTTCCAAAGTGCATAACCTCACACTTTCCAACATTATATTCCATCTGCCAATTTTTTGCCCACTCACTTAGCCTATCTATGTCCTTTTGCAGGTTTTTTATGTCCTCCTCACTCACTGCTTTCCCTCCCATCATTGTATCGTCGGCAAACTTGGATATGTTGCACTCAGTCCCTTCCTCCAAATCGTTAATATAGATTGTAAAGAGTTGTGGTCCCAGAACTGACCCCTGCGGAACACCACTAGTTACTGATTGCCAACCCGAGAATGAACCATTTATCCCAACTCTCTGTTTTCTGTTAGATAGCCAATCTTCCACCCATGCCAGTATATTGCCCCTAATCCCGTGATTTTTTATCTTGTGCAGTGTGGGGAAATATCAGGGAATTGGCACTAATTTGAAAAGGTCTTTCAAAGAGCCGGCACAGGCTACATGAGCTGAATGGCCTCTTTCTGTGCTGTATCATTCTAGGATTCTATGAACTCTGTACTCCTCTAACTCTGCCTCTTGTGCAAACCCACTCCCTTCGCTCCACCATTGGTGGCGTTGTCTTCAGTTGCCGAGGCCCTAAAATCTTTGCCAATTCTTTGGCCACCAGTTCTAATGTCTCCTTCTTTGGCTCAGTTTCAATTTTTAACTGATTACACGCTTGTGAAGCGCTTGGGACGTTTTACTACATTAAAGGCGCTATGTAAATGCAAGTTGTTGTTGCTGTGCTGCCATTGGCTCAGCTTTGCCAGACAGAATCAGCCAGGGACAGCGGCTGTGCTGCTCCCCATGGCCGAAATGCTGGCTGCTCGCTGTATCGACTCACAGCTTAGAATTACCACTTGGCAAGGTACTGGAGGGCCGACAGTGACTGGGGCCGAAACCTACCATCACACAGCACCTTCAGTATTGGCTCACAGCTCAGAATTACCACTTGGCATAGGTACTGAAAGGGAAACAGTGACTGGGACCGAACTCCACCAACACAAAGCACCATTAGCATAGCCTTGCACAATTATACAACATAGTTATCCCCTCCAGATTAAGAAGGACCTACAGCGTGTTTTCAGGAATTCCCTGTTATATTCATGTGTGCATGTTAGACACCAGGATTACTAAAAGTACACGACCCGGAACATCCGTGGGAGCGCGATTCCGACAGTTACTCTGGGATCACTCCTGCTGCGGAAGGCCAACACTGACCTTGCTGAAGGTTGTAGGCTCAGGGAGTGAGGCCTCCAGGAGTGGGCTATAAGAAAGCTGCAGTTCGATAACCTGACAAATATATGGCGAGGAAACAGAGGATTCTTCACTAAGGAGCCGTCTGGGGTTTTACCTGCCAGTGTAGGTCTAGGGGAGAATGATGCCTGACTCCCCGAACTGTCTTACGTTGAACCCAGTTCAGATCAAGATGGAATCAGTTTACAGGAGAATAGGGACAAATATCACCCACAATTGAGGGAGGCAGGAGCAGCCATTAGCGAAGCTAAGAGATGTTTGGAAAAGAAGAAGCTGCACAACTGTGGTAATAATAGAAAAATCTTTTCCAGCTACGTCAGGAGTCAGAAGACTGTCAAAGATGGTTTAGGGCCACTGAAAGACAGTTCAGGACCAATTCAAACAGATTCCCAGGTTATGGCAGTGCTGTTAAATGACTTTTTCGCATCAGTTCACACTCCTGTGGATGATGCTCAGATTCCAGCTGTGGGAGGTGCTGTCAACAATCACATCATAAATATTAAAATAGAATGGGATTGTCATCGTGGGTACAATAGGAAATCTGAAAATAGATGGCGCTCCAGGTCCAGGTGATATCCACCCAGGATGTTAAAGAGTTGGGACGGATGCTCTGTGAGCTGCTCTTCCGTCTCTTCAACAGTTCAATAGAGTCAGGGATTGTTCCCTGAGATTGGAAGGTAGCTCACGTAGTTCCTACTTTCCAAAATGGGGAGAAATCAGAGCCAGTGAGCCACAGGGCCATCAGTGTGAGCTTGGGAACAGGGAAGATCCTTGAAGGGATCCTAAGAGATGCTGTTTATGATCAGCGGGGAAGAGAAGGGCCCATTAGAGATACTCAATACGGCTTCCAGAAAAGAAGGTCACATCTGTTAAATTTGCTTGAATTGTTTGAAGAAATTTAGTCGTATTAGCAGCGATATAATCCTGGTGAATCTATGCTGCAGCCCCTCCAATGCCAATATAGCCTTCCTGAGGTGCGATGCCCAGATCTGAATGCACTACTCCAGCTGGGTTCTCACCAGAGCTTTGTACAGCTCTAACATCACGTCCACCCCTTATTGGTTACTAAGTGCTGCTGGAGAGTACTGTTGATGATTCACTTTGCTGCAGATTGAGTGTAGGCTGATAGGATGGTAATTGGACAGTTTGGACCTTCTACTCTCCTCATTGACCAGGGTTGGTTGTCTGCCTTGATGGAGAAGGAGGACTGAGGGCCAAGAGTTTACATATTTTGCTGGAACTCAATTCTGCTACAGCTGATGGCCCACATAGCCTTATTGATGTCCAACTTAGAGCTGCTAGACCTGCTCTGAATCTATCCCACTGAACATGGTGGTAGTGCCTCTCAACACGATGGTGGGCATCCTCAGTGTGTAGACAGTATTTCGTCTCTACAAGGAACTACCAATCCTGCCATTAACAGATGCATCTGCAACAAGTAGCTTGCTGAGGACGAGGTCAAGTCGGTTATTCCTGCGTGTTGATTCTCTCACCACCTGCCTGTGCTTTGAGTGGTAATGTCGTTCTCCATGTCCCAGTGTGCCCTGGACTCTTGCGTTTAGGTTTATTTTACTTATTGCCACTGCACCCTCTGCTGATCCAAAAGCGCTTTTCTTCCACAACAGGTGGGCACCGGAGGGACTGGAGTGCATTGTAGACACAGAGCAACATCAAGTTTTAATTTAATAAGTTTCCTTTGGTTTTACATATAATTTGGAGTTTATTGTCCGGGAAGGGGCACCTTTGTTAAATTGATTCAGATTGATGACTCTGTCGTTCTATTTGGCAGTTAAAAGAGTCAAAAGCTCTTTTCACCGCCCCCAACTCAGAAAGCCCATCTTCACACAAAGGGTAGTGGAAATCTGGAACTCTCTCCTCTAAACAGCTGTTAAGGCTGGGCGTCAATTGAAAATTTCAAGGCAGAGTTTGGTAGTTTTTTTTTAGGCAAAGTTATTAAGAAGTACAAAACCAAGGTGGGTAGATGGCGTTAAGATACAATGAGCCATGATTTAGTTGAATGGCAGAACAGGCTAGAAGGGCTGAATGGCCTCCTCCTGTTACTATTTTCCTAATCTCAATCGCATCAGAAAAATAAACTTTCTGATGGGAGCTCCACTGGCGGCTGCCCGTACCCACAATGCAGAGCGCGGCTGATAGTCCCCTATCGATATGATAGAGGCCTAATGCGCCGGCGCTGGAACAGCTGATTGTTGGGCAGCGTGAGCTGAACATGTGGGGAGGTGAAAGAGGTCTGGAGGAAGCGAGTTAATAAGAGCATAATAATTAGGAGCAGGAATAGGCCATACGGCCATGATCGTGCAGTTCAAATCCCAGCGCGGCAGCAGGGGAATTTAAATTCAGTTAATTAAATAAATCTGGAATAAAAAGCTTGAATTAGAGATGGTGACCATGAAATTTCTGAATTGTCACAAAACCCATCTGGTTCACTAATGTCCTTCAGGGAAATCAATCTGCTGTCCTCATTTACTGTGGCCTATATGTGAGTCCAGACCCATGGCAATGTGGTTGACTCTTAACTGCCCTCAAAGAGAGAGAGAGTGAGGGGAGAGAGGGGACGCAGAGGAGATTTACGAGAATGTTGCCTGGGCTGTGGAATTTTAGCTATGAGAAAAGATTGGGTAGGCTGGGGTTGTTTTCATGGAACAGTGGAGGATGGGGGGAGACCTAATTGATATATAAAAAATTATGAGGGGCCTAGATAGTGTGGATAGAAAGGTGCTACGCCCTTAGCAGTAGGGTCAATAAACTGGGGGCATAGATTTCAAGTAATTGGTAGGAGGTTTAGAGGGAATTTGAGGAGAATTGTTTTCACCAAGAGGATGGTGGGGGTCTGGAACTCACTGCCTGAAAGAGTGGAAGAGGCAGAAATCATCACCACATTTCAAAAGAACTTGGATATGCCATAACCTACAAGGCCTCTGACCAAGTGCTGGAAAGTGGGATTAGACTGGATCGCTCGTTGTCGGCCAGCACAGAGCGGATGGACCGGATGGCACTCTAATGTGCTGTAAATTTTAATGATTCTATAATTCTATGAAGTGAGAGAGATGTGGGGGTGGAGGGAGCGAGAGACAGGGGGAGAGAGAGACTGGGGGCAGTAAGTCTGGAAAGAGAGATATTAACTGCACTTCTTATAGTAGCGGTAAGAGGAATCTTTTACATCCACCGACAGGGCCTCATTTAATCTTCTGGTCTAAAACCTGCAGGCAGTTATCGCTCAGGAGTTCCCTGAGCTGCGACACGAAGGGCATTCAGTTGATTTTGAACAGTTTATTGGAGCACAAATAGGAAATCATTGTCAAGGAGCATTTCCCCTAAGAGGGAAATACTTCTGCTCATTTTTCAACATTGACTGGATTGCAAATGTTCAAAAAAAATGGGAGGAAATCCCTTTCCTGAACTGACACTGATTCTCTGCTTCTCCTTTTGCTCTGAAGTACTTTGCAGAGAGAGACAGTGAAACAAGAAGACAGAAGGAGAGAGAGAGGTACAGTGAAACAAGAAGACAGGAGGAGAGAGTGAGGTACAGTGAAACAAGGAATCAGAGGGGGAGAGAGAGAGAGTTATAGAGAGACCGTGAAACAAGAAGACAGGAGGAGAGAGTGAGGTACAGTGAAACAAGGAATCAGAGGGGGAGAGAGAGAGAGTTATAGAGAGACAGTGAAACAAGGAGAAAAAGAGAGAGAGAGAGGGACAGAGGAAGAGAGAGAGACACAGACAGTGAGATAATCTTCCACAATTATATAGGCTCTGGAACAGTTCCCATGGATTGGAGGGTAGCTAATATAACACCACTATTAAAAAAAGTTGGTAGAGAAAAAGCAGGGAATTATAGACCGGTAAGCCTGACATCGGTAGTGGGGAAAAGGCTAGTGTCCATTATAAAAGATGTAATAGTAGACCACTTGGAAAACAATGACAGGATCGGACAAAGTCAACATGGATTTACAAAAGGTAAATCATGCTTGACTAATCTACTGGAATTTTTTGAGGATGTAACAGGCAGAATAGATAAGGAAGAACCAGTGGATGTGGGGCACTTGGACTTTCCGAAGGCTTTCGATAATGTCCCGCATAAGAGACTAGTGTGCAAAGTTAAAGCACATGGGATTGGGGGTAAGGTACTGACTTGGATAGAAAACTGGTTGGCAGACAGGAAGCAAAGAGTTGGAATAAACGGGTCTTTTTCCGAGTGGTAGGTGTTAAATCTGTGAGTTGTTCAAGTAATTAATACTGACACTTAATCAGTAACAATAAAACAGGTCTTTACTGGTTGGAGGTAGGGACTATACGTAGGTCTTTACTTCATGCCCACAGGCGGGAACTGAGGGGGATCAGTACCCACAGTACTATTTATACCCCTATGGCCAGGAGTGGTACTGCGTATCACTACGCCCAACAAGTAGTGCAGTCCTGTCCATAGGTTCAAAGTAGCACACATATTACATACACAACATTCCTCCCTTCCTAGCTTTACAGTCATCTCCCCATTTAACATAACGTAATAACATATATACATATATAACTTCAGGTTTACATAACAGAATAACATAGATACATAGATAACTTCATGTCAAAACAGATCACAGATTCAGTCTCTGCGGAAAACAGTTCACAGATTCAACCTCTGTGGTGGAGTCGGTTCACGTTGCTGGAGTGACTCATTCAATAGTCCTTCCATGGATTTAACAGTTTGAACTTCCGAACTGAATTGGCTCCGTTTGGAGGGACCACGTGTGTGATCTGGTAGAGGTAATAATGGTTCAGATGGGTCATCTTCTGTTTCGACTTTTCCTTTTCTGCTTCTTGGAGACTCTCTGGGCTCCACTGTCAGCTGCCAGCTGCATGCGCAGTTCCTCCTTCTCTCCCTCCTTTTTCCGTAGTAGAGCCACCTTCTCCCGATGTTCCGTAGACTTTCGGTGCTCCTCCATGATTTCTGTATGGTGGGAGTCGAAGTTACAAGTTGGGCAGGACAGGACATAGTAATATTCGGTGTCGTCCTGATCTAGGCCAGCGAGAGGGTCTTCTATTTCCTCCATACCCAGCTGGGCGTTAGCCAGCTTTTGTGCCAAGTCCAGACATCTTTCCTGAAGAGACTTCTTCATGCGTACCTCTTCATCCAGCTTTTTCTGGGCTTTCAGCAAGTCGTTTACTAATGACCTCATTTGAGATTTTACTACTTCAACTTCTTTTGGAGCTTGATTGATCGGACTATTCAATCCCTCTACCGGAGCAGCTGTTTCAGCGGTCTGTTGTTCTACGTTGACGTGAGTCAGCGTACTTTTGGCATCCAAGGGCTGCTCTGTTGCAGTCATCTCAGTCTGTGTTGCCACCTCAGCTCTTCCAATAACCTTTGAGAGCTCCGAACCCCTTTCGTTTGAATATTGAAGTTCGTGTTCAAGTTTTTCCCATTTCAGAGTCCTGTCCTTCAGCATATGCAGGAGTTGGCTGACCGTTAACTCCTCTGACATCAGACATTTTGTGTGCTCCTGCTCCATTTTCTCCATCAGCTGCTTCTGTTGTCTTTCCAGATTCTCCAACTCTATATCAAAGAACTCTTTCGTTGCATTCAACTCTTGCTCACAACGGCGAAGCATTTGTTCTAATTGCTGTTGTAGTTTGAAATGGAGTTGAGTTCGAGCCCGGTGTCCCTCAGAAATGGGCACATCAGTAGACTTGCCAGACTCAGAATCCACAGTTAAACTATGTTGTTGTTGCTCAGTGGAATTCTGTGCTGAAACTTTGTCTTTTGCACCTGAGTTGGGCTTACCATCATCCGTTCCAGAGTCTGGGCCGACTATCTTCACCGAGTTCTCACTCGTTATTGTTTGTAGGAAATGCCAGTCCATATTCATTTTCCTAATCGACTCCCATCCTAGTAGTGGAGAACCTCCTTCAGATATCACATGTAAGTCCATTATTTGACTGTCTTCGCCCTTGTGGACCACTGCAGCCTCTATTTTCCCGATGGGGTACACTCTTTGCCCCGTGTATGTTTTCAATATAATCCCCGTATCCTGTAGGGGAATATGTTGGAATAACTTTCCGTAATCTTTCTTATTTATGACCGTCAATGCCGATCCAGTGTCCAATTCCAGTTTTACTTGGACTCCTTCTATCTGAAGAGTGACCCAAATTGTCTGGAGGTCTGCACCCTTACCAGTGTTGAGTACTCTTAAGCTAGCCAGTTCATTACAGCATAAGCTAGCCAGTTCATTACTGCTAGCGTCTGAATCGGACTCCTGTTCGGTCACCTTGTGTACCTTTGCGTATTTTCCTTGCGGTGACTTCTTGTTGCTGGTCTTCTTCCCTGACCTGCATACTCTAGCTATATGTCCAAGCCTACCACAAGTTCTACATTCTTGGGTTTTAAACCAACATTGGTTCTGATCATGCGTTGTCTTTCCACAACGATAACATTTGCCAGAACTCACACCCAATTTGTGTGCACTGAGCTCCGGTGACCGTAGCTGCATTACTGCCGTGCCTCTCGCTGCGGCTTCGTGTGCTGCTGCCATAGTGACTGCCTTCTCAAGCGTCAGCTCATTCTCCTCGAGCAGTCGCTTTTGTGTATCCTGTTTAAATAAACCACACACAAATTTGTCTCGAAGTGCCTCTGTCAGTCCCGTTCCAAACTGGCAATATTTCGCTAATTTACGCAATTCCAGCAAATAATCAGCATTGCTTTCATGCTGTAGCTGCCTTCTGTCGTAAAATTTAAATCGTTCCGCTAGCATCAGCGGCGTGGGGTTTAGATGATCTTTCAGGACAGTAACAATCTCATCGAACGTCTTATCCGCCGGTTCATCTGGTGATAACAGGTGTTTCAATTGCCCGTATGTCTTCGCACCCATTAAATTTAATAATGTTAGAGCTTTATCTTGGTCACGAATTTTATTGGCCTTACAATAATTTTTTACTCTTTCAACATATATGGCCCAATCTTCGAGGTCACTATCAAAGGTGCTAATATTCCCGTGTTTAGGCATTGTAGATTTGCAATTTCTCAGATTTTTTTTTTTTACTGCTATCCAAGATGGCGGCTTCCCGCTCTTGCCGTCGTCCTCCGCCCACAAAATGGCGGTTTTCCCACGCTTGGCGGTCTTCACCCGTCCCCCAACGCCGTCTCCCTTCAGCCCCCGAGTGCGGCCCTTATCTTCGCCGCGATCGCCCGAGTGCGGCCCTTATCAGCGGATGCGATCGCTGGATCGCGAAGCGGCTCTCGGCTCTTATCAGGAGATGCGATCGCTCTGTTGAAACGCCTCCCGCTCGAAGCGGCTCTCGCGCCCTATTCCTCCAGCTCCCCCAGCCCCGTTCGTGCGGCCAACGCGGTCGACTGCCTGTCGCGTCGCTGCCCGGCTCAGACAACGGCTTACCCACCACCAAGCTGGAGAAGAAGCTGACGGTCGCCGATGGAGGCTCCGAGGTCAGGATGTCTTCCAGTGGGGTGGAGAGGGTGGAAACCTCTCTGCAACGTCCTGGCTGTGGATGAAGCTGCCGTGGAGTGACTGCCGCAGGGTCCGAATCAGACTCGTCGCCAGTGTTAAATCTGTGAGTTGTTCAAGTAATTAATACTGAGACTTAATCAGTAACAATAAAACAGGTCTTTACTGGTTGGAGGTAGGGACTATACGTAGGTCTTTACTTCATGCCCACAGGCGGGAACTGAGGGGGATCAGTACCCACAGTACTATTTATACCCCTATGGCCAGGAGTGGTACTGCGTATCACTACGCCCAACAAGTAGTGCAGTCCTGTCCATAGGTTCAAAGTAGCACACATATTACATACACAACAGTAGGCAGTGACTAGTGGGGTACTGCAGGGATCGGTGATAGGACCCCAGCTATTCACAATATATATCAATGACCTAGACGTGGGAACTAGATGTAATATCTCCAAGTCTGCAGACGACACAAAGCTGGGTGGGCGTGTGTGCTGTGAGGAGGATGCAGAGAAACTCTAGTACGCTTTGGAAAGGTTGGGCGATTGGGCAGAGGCATGGCAGATGCAGTATAATGTGGATAAATGTGAGGTTATCCACTTTGGTGGCAAAAACAGGAAGGCAGATTATTATCTGAACAGCAATAGATTGGGAAAAGGGGAAGTGCAACGAGACCTGTGTGTCCTTGTGCACCAGTCACTGAAGGTAAGCATGCAGGTGCAGCAGGTGGTTAAGAAGGCAAATGGTATGTTGGCCTTCATAGCGAGAGGATTCGAGTACAGGAGCAAGGATGTCTTGCTGCAGTTGCACAGGGCCTTGGTGAGACCACATCTTGAGTATCTGGCCGCCTTATCTGAGGAAGGATGTTCTTGCCATGGAGGGAGTGCAGCAGAGATTCACTAGACTGATACGTGGGATGGCAGGAATGACATATGAAGAGAGATTGTGTTGATTGGGCTTATACTCGCTGGAGTTTAGAAGAATGAGAGGGGATCTCATTGAAACTTATAAATTTCTAAAAGGACTAGACAGACTAGATGCAGGAAGGCTGTTTCCGATGGCGGGGGAGTCCAGAACCAGGGGTCACAGTCTAAGGATAAGGGGTAGGCCATGTAGGACTGAGATGTGGAGGAATTTCCAGAGATTGGTGAACCTGTGGAATTCTCTACCACAGAAGACAGTTGAGGCCGATTCATTAAATATTTTCAAGAAGGAGTTAGATATATTTCTTAAGGCTAAGGGGATCAAGGGATATGGGGAGCAAGCAGGGACAGAGTACTGAATTTGGATGATCAGCCATGATCGCATTGAATGGTGGAGCAGGCTCGAGGGGCCGAATGGCCTACTCCTGCTTCTATCTTCTATGTTTCTGTTTCTATGAGAGAATGAGACAGAGACTTGGTGAAAGACAGAAACAGAGATTGGGACAGAGAGAGACAGAGACTAGGACAGAGAGAGAGAGCGACAGAGGGAGACACAGTGACAGAAAGAGAGACAGAGAGTCAGAGTAAGATTGTGAGTAAGAGGTAGGGTCAGAAGGAGAAAGAGTGAGAGACAGGGTCAGAGGGAGAGAGAGCAAGTGACAGAGTCAAAGGGAGATAGAGAGACAGAGAGACAGGAATGCAAAGAGAGAGAGAGAGACATGGAAATAGGTAGAGAGAGACAGAGAGAGAGAGAGCGATAGAGACAGGTTCAGAGGGAGATAGAGGAGAGTCAGCGGGAGAGAGAGCAAGAGACAGGGTCAGAGGGAGAGAGAATGAGAGACGTTTTCAGAGGGTGAGATAGCGAGAGACAGGGACAGTGGGAGATTAAGAGAGAGAAACCAGGACAGATGAAGAGATAGCGAGAGACAGAGAGAGCCAGGTGGAGAAAGAGGGATAGGGACAGAGGTCGATAGAGAGAAAGAGAGGGACAGATGGCGATAGAGAGAGAGAGAGAGAGGGACAGGTGTAGATGGAGAGAGAGACAGGGACAGAGGGCGATAGAGGGAGAAACAGAGGTAGAGAGATACAGAGAGAGACACACAGTGAGAGAGAGAGAGAGGGGAAACAGTCCAGGTGCATGGAGTCCGTTCCCGGGGTCTGAGCAGCGGCTTTGGAACAACACAGGTGGAGGTGCAGCACATGAACAATGGCCGCTGGAAGGAGGCTGAAACAAACCATTTTTAGGCCCCCGGTGAATTTTTTTTTTAATTTGGAAAATTGTTTAAAGCCGGAAAAAATAGGAGAAAGTCATGATGAATCTCCTGCGGTAAGTTCCAGTTAAATTTTGCCAGATGTTGTTCCCTTTTTGAAAAGGTTTATTAGGGTTATTTAAATCATGTTATGAGAGAGGGAGACAGCATTGTGCCCCCGTTTGAAGCTCAGAGTCTGTGAGAGATGGGGGGAACGGCAGCAGAAAAAAAGGGAAAAACTTCCCTAAAACTGATCGCCAAGGCTGGGGAGAGATAACCGCAACTCCTTCTTAGAAAGTTTAACCACTTCATTAATTTTCTTTTTCGAGCTCCGTTTGGAATTAGAGTTTATTTTATTATTTTTCGTTTCATGTTTACCGACAGCACTGAAGAGGGAAAGAGAAACTTGGAGCAACTTCTTCTGTCAAAGCTGCAATAACACTAGAAAGAATTTGAAGTTTTTTAGGAACCTTTCACATAAAGAATGAACTTTAAAAACACCTTTTTCCCCCGAAGTTTCGAATATGATTCCACTCATCGAAACAAATTTCAACCTGGTCTTGAAGTCCAAACGCTTTTAAGGAGGCTCTGAATTGCTTAAACGTTTTAAAATTGATGTTCTCGATATTTGATTTTGAACGATCGACTGAAGTAAGTAGCTTCACACAAACATTCAACCATGCTGTTGAGGAGGGGAAGGCCAGGGAAGGATATGTAGGAGTTACATGTTACTTTTTACTGACTTTATAAAAATATCATTAAGACAGTTAGGAACAGAACCGAAAAAGGGGAAAAACACAAACCATTTTAATCGACAAAATATAAAAACAGAAAATGCTGGAAATACTCAACAGGTCAGGCATCACCGGTGGAGATAGAATGAGAGGTAACGTTTCAGGTCTGTGACCTTTCGTCAGGACTGGAAAATGTTAGAGATATAACAGATTTTAACCAGGTGCAGTGGCAGGGAGAGGCGAGAGGCGAGGAAAGAACAAGAGGGCCGGTCTGTGATAGGGTGGAAGACAGGAGTGGTTAAACCCGGCCTCTGCACCCGGTTAACATCGGTTACATCACTAACTGTTTCCAGCTCTGGCGAAAGGTCACAGACCTGAAACGTTAACTCTGTTTCTCTCTCTCTCTCTCCACAGTTGCAGTCTGACCTGCTGAGTATTTCCAGCATGTTCTGTTTTTATTTCAGATTCCAGCATCCGCTGTATTTTGCTATTTATTCTATTGTCTGTCGTTCTATAGTCCGAACAAGTCCCAGGAATAAGGTAATTATAAATTTCCCCTTAAACGTTTAGTGGAATGTTAACAGAAACATGAGCTCTTTAATGATGTGCCAAAAATACAGGAAGCTGCTTAAGAAGAAATCATTATTTGTTTATTGAGAAAGACACAAAATATTTTAATTAAAATGATAATGTTCAATTTCTATTTGGAATAAATGTTTGAATCAGGTAATTAAAAATTGAGATCACAATGAAGTTCGTTTCCCGCTATTTAATTGAAAGTACCCAAAATAATTGAACAGTTTTCATGATAAGAGCAGGGGTTAACATTGTGGAGAATTTTTGAGAGAAAAACATTAGAAGCGAAAATCGTAAATTAACATCTTTACGTCAAAATATAATAAACACTTCCAAGTCAGTCTGATTGGTTCTCCTGTCCAGGAAGAATGGTAAATATTTATGTCTGTTAAATCATAGCTGTAGTGATCAATAGCATGTCATTCTATAGTGGACACTAGGTGGAGCTGTGTAGAGCTGTATATAGCTGTATGTTTAAGACTACATTACCCATGAGGCACTAGGCTACCCAGAAGGCAACAGTCAAGATGGCAGCCTGCACACAGGAGCACACATGGAAGCCTCTACAGATACTGTACCTAGAGAATGTGTACTGAATAAATAACTAGCTAGAAGCTAGCTGTGTTCATAATAAGAATGTCTAGTTATTAATGAGCATAACATGGTACCAGGGTGGTGAAGATCTGCTGAAAATTGTGAAAAGCGACATGGAGAATTTGAAGCCACCAGGAGGTTTGAATCTCGAGGGAAATGTCAACTACAATTGGTGGATTTTTAAACATCAATACGAAATCTACATTGCAGCCATCGAATTCGGTACAAAGCCAGACGCAAGGAAGATAGCGTTGCTGCTTACGGTTGCAGGCCCACAGGCGATAGAGGTATTTAATACATTTGTATTTAATCCAGCGGAGAACAAAAAAAAATTAGAAGATGTGCTAAAAAAATTTGATGCACATTGCTCTCCCAAAAAGAATGAGACGTATGAAAGATACGTCTTCCGTTCTCGGACACAGCAACAAAATGAGACTTTTGTTAGCTTTATAACTGATCTGAAACTGAAAGCACAGACATGTAATTTCTCTGAGCTCAAAGCATCCATGATTTGTGACCAGATTGTGTTTGGTATTCATGATAAAAAAGTCAGGGAACGTCTGTTGAGAGAAACCAAACTAAATTTGGAAAATGCAGTGAAAATATGCAAAGCCAGTGAGCTAGCTCGAAATCACGCGAAGACTTTCAGTGAAATCAATAATGATGCGAATGTAATGAGTGATAATGCTGCTGTCGGTGCTGTGTCCTACAAGGGGAAGAAACGTGGGCAGAACAGAAATGAAAAGCAATCGGAGGATGACATTTTTAATTGTAAACGCTGTGGTTACAAACACCAGTTAAGACAATGCCTGGCATTTGAAAAAATGTGCACAAAGTGTAATGGAAAGAATCACTTTGCCAAACAATGCTTTTCAAAAGTAAAAACGACGAAAGGACAACGAGTTAATGTGATTGAGGACACTGATGTAAGTGAGACATTTTTTGTAGGAATGGTGTCATGTGACGGTATCAATAAAGATACAGAAAATGTGCAGCCCTCAGAAATAGACAATGCTGAACATAAAGTTAATGCAGTATAAGAGCACAAATGGATGATCCCACTGCAGATAAATGGAGCATTAGTTACATTGAAACTGGACACTGGGGCAAAAGCAAACTTAATCAGTATGAGTGACATTAACAATATGAAAGAAAAGCCCAAAATACAGAAAAAGTCAGTACTACTGAAGGACTATAATGGACAGAAAATAGATAGCTTAGGTGTATGCAGGCTTAAAGTGACAGTCAAAGACAAAGTGCATCATCTCATGTTTTCTGTTGTGGCTGAAAGGCTTGATTCACTCCTGGGTGACAAAGCTTGTGAGGACTTAGAACTGGTCAAAAGAGTCTACCGTATAAACTGTGCCATAAGCAGACCAGATGACTCGGTGGATTCTGTAGTGAATAATTTCCAGGATGTGTTCAAAGGATTTGGAGATCTACCATTCACTTACAAGATCCAGCTAAAGCAGGATGCTCAGCCAGTGGTACATGCTCCACGAAGAGTTCCAGCACCCCTGCGTGACCGGCTCAAGAATGAACTGGACAGAATGACCACACTAGGAGTCATCAGGAAAGTCGAAGAGCCAACAGACTGGGTTAACTCCATGGTATGTGTAAAGAAAAAGAACAATGATCTAAGAATATGCATGGATCCAAAGGACTTAAATGCAAACATAAAACATGAACACTACCAGATTCCCAAGCGAGAAGAAATCACCAGTGAAATGTCTGGTGCCAGATACTTTACAAAGCTCGATGCCTCACAAGGATTTTGGCAACTAAAACTGGATGAAGAGAGCACCAAATACTGTACCTTCAACACACCATTTGGCAGGTATTGTTTCCTCAGAATGCCTTTCGGGATAATATCTGCATCTGAAATCTTTCGTAGAGCGATGGAACACATAATTGAAGGTCTGGAAGGAGTTCGGGTCTATGTTGATGACATCATCATCTGGGGCTCCACACTGAAAGAACACAATGAGAGACTGACTAAAGTGCTACAGAGCATACGCCGGAATGGACTGAAGCACAACAAAGCCAAGTGTCAGTTTGGCATCCAGGAAGTCACTTTCCTAGTAGATAATCTATCTGGTAAAGGAATAGAGCCAGATATGGAAAAAGTAAACGCCATACTCAAAATGCCCCGACCCACTGACAAAAAAGGAGTGCTACGCATCATGGGGATGATAAACTTCATTGGAAAGTTCATTCCTAACTTGTCAGCCAAGACAGCCTGTCTGCGAGACCTGCTACATAAAACAAATGAGTTCGCATGGACAGAAAGACATGAACAAGAGTGGATAAACCTCAAAACAGTGCTGACAACCACACCTGTACTCACCTTCTTTGACCCAACCAAAAGAATCAAAGTGTCAACGGATGCATCAAAAGATGGCCTAGGTGCGGTCTTGCTACAAGCAGATGGTGAAGATTGGAAGCCTGTTGCCTATGCCTCCAGGTCTATGACTGATACTGAGTGTCAATACGCCCAGATTGAAAAGGAATGTCTAGGCTTGGTAGTTGGACTAGAAAAGTTTCATGGCTACATATATGGACTTCCCACCTTCACAGTTGAGACAGACCACAACCCTCTGGTTGCCATCATAAAAAAAAACCTGAATGAGATGTCTCCAAGGATTCAACGACTCATGATGAAGCTGCAAAGATATGACTTTGAACTGATCTACACACCAGGCAAATACATAGTGTTAGCAGATGCACTATCCCGAGCACCCACAGTGAGTCATGTGAACTCTACTGAAGAAGACGTGGATGTTCATATGAGTATGGTCACTGCTGCGCTGCCCGTGTCAGACACAAAATCAAAGCAAATAGCAGAAGAAACAGTAAAAGATACAGAATTACAAACAGTAATAGAGAACATTCATCATGGTTGGCCAAAAGGTTCCTGTCCAAAATATTTTCACAAGGTCAGAATTGAGTGTCGCAAGTGGACTATTACTAAAACAGAACAGAATAGTCATTCCACAGGCTCTACGTCAAGACATGCTCAAAAGGATTCATGATGGACACCTTGGAATTGAAAAAAGCAAAAGGAGAGCAAGAGACACTGTTTATTGGCCTGGTATAAATAAGGGCATTGAGAACATGATAGGCAAATGTGAGACATGTCAGAAACACCAAAGCAAACAAGCAAAGGAACCAATGATAGTAACTGACATACCAACAGCAGCATGGCAAAAGTTGGTATGGACCTTTTTCATTTAAATGGTAAAGACTATCTAATAGTGATTGACTACTATTCTAACTATCCTGAGATGGCGCTGCTCTCAAGCACCACAGCAAGCAGTGTCATAATGCATGTGAAATCCATCTTCGCCAGACATGGAATTCCCAGGATTGCCATTAGCAACAATGGTCCGTGCTTCAACTGTGAGGAGTGGCAACAGTTTGCAGCACATTATGACTTTCAGCACATCACATCCAGTCCTCTGTATGCTCAGTCGACTGGTAAGGCAGAGAAAGGTGTTTAAGTTCTCAAGCAGCTACTGAAGAAAGCGACAGAAAGCAAGTCTGATCCTTATCTCGCCCTGCTGAGCTACCGAGCCTCACCTTTAGACTGTGGTTCTTCACCTGCTGAACTACTAATGGGTCGCAAGTTGCGCACCACGCTACCCTGCTGTGCAAAAGAACAGCAAAGTGAGGAACTGAGACAGAGACTTCAACTGTTAAAGCTGAAACAGAAATCATACTATGACAAGTTATCCAAAACTCTAAAACCATTGACAAAGGATGATGTTGTCAGGATTGAGGATCCAGATGCATTGAACAGGAAAGCTACAGTTCTTAAGGAAGTAGGACCAAGGTCATACACTGTTAGAACTGAGGAAGGACAGATTCTCAGGAGAAACCGCCGTTCCCTCCTAAAAACACAAGAGACTATTCAAGGCCAGATTGATGACAATGCCGCAACTGCATCTTGTCATTCACCGCCAGAACAATCTCATGATGACACATCAGACTTACCCGTGTTGAGAAGATCCACACGTGAAGTAAAAGAGCCTGATAGACTTAATTTTTGAGTACAATGTAAAGCTTTGAAAATGTGTTGACTGTTTTGTAAATGTTTATGTTTATAGAGCACTAACAAAAGTGTTACTGATATTATCTTTATTGTTTTCTTGAAAGTTGATTGATATTGATTTTGTTAAACCTCAAAGAAAGGGGGATGTAGTGATCAATAGCATGTCATTCTATAGTGGACACTAGGTGGAGCTGTGTAGAGCTGTATATAGCTGTATGTTTAAGACTACATTACCCATGAGGCACTAGGCTACCCAGAAGGCAACAGTCAAGATGGCAGCTTGCACACAGGAGCACACATGGAAGCCTCTACAGATACTGTACCTAGAGAACGTGTACTGAATAAATAATTAGCTAGAAGCTAGCTGTGTTCATAATAAGAATGTCTAGTTATTAATGAACATAACAATAGCTTTTCCTGCTTTTCGTTCTTAATTCGGTGAAACAAATTCTGTATGTGTTTTTCTGCACTTGTGCATATGTGTTGCATTTCTGACATTTTACTTGGGGGGGTGTGCTGGTTCAAGAAGACCACGTTTATTAATGGAAGTGATTGAAGTTGGAAATACGGATACCGTTTTTGTTGAATTATTTTTAATACTGGGAAGTAAAGAACTATAGCACTTTATATTTGTTGATTGTCTGGTTGCATTTTGATTAATATTCTAATTACATATCTGGACATACAGCACGTCAGCACCATAGGAAAGCCGCTGTTCCTGCTGCTTGTGCAGCATTACTATAGTGTCATGAGGGTGGGGCTAATACGATGAAAAGTTTATAATTAATACAAATTGCACGAATAGATATGCCTCTTTCCGCTCACCTTGGGCTTTTGGGTTGTTTTGCAGTAAATAACCGTGTAACTGAGTAACGTTTCTGAAGTGTTAATGCATTATTATGCAGTTCTTTTATTTCTCAATCATTTCTGACAATTTGTTTTTCATATAGAGTTTGTACATGATGCACTAAAAGCTTTTAATTAATTCTACGTTAAACAAACTTGCAGAATGGGCATTTAAATGATTAAGATTTTATAAAAGCTTTTATAGATATGTGAAGAGAAAAAGATTGGTGAAGTCAAGCATAGGTCCCTTACAGTCAGAATCAGGGGAATTTATAATGGGAAACAAAGAAATGGCAGACCAACTAAATTCATACTTTGGTTCTGTCTTCACAAAGGAGGACACAAATAACCTCCCAGAGATGCCGGGGAACATAAGGCCTGATGAAAGGGTGGAACTGAAAGAAATCAGTATTTGTAGGTAAATGGTGTTAGGAAAGTTGATGGGATTGAAGGCCGATAAATCCCCAGGGCCTGATAATCTACATCCCAGGGTACTTAAGGAAGTGTCCCTAGAAATAGTAGATGCATTGCTGGTCACCTTCCAGAACTTGATAGACTCTGGAACAGTACCCATGGATTGGAGGGTGTAACGTCCGTGTGTAATTGAGACACGGACTGCAGGAGTTGGTTATAACAGGTGATTACTGAATGGAGACAAAACTGGAACTACTATACAAAGTTACTTCACAGGCTTAAATACAGGGGTGGTCACTACTGGTACTGCAGTATACAGGGGCTGCAGAATATAGTTCCTTCTTCTAAGTACATACGCTACAATTGCTCCCCTTTTAGCTAAACAGTACATAACATTCGATTAATAATTAAATAACATATTTACAATTACAGTTGCCATATACATTGGCTGATGTTAAGCAATTATAAATTCAGGCTTTGAGGAGGCTTCCTGATTCTGTCCGGATAACGCCTCTTTGGGGTATCAGGTTCTTCTGGCAAAGTTGATTCGGGATCAACGTCGTTGTTTGGTTCGTCTGCTTCCAATATCACCGATTCTGAGGTAGATGCAATTGGTACTTCGGTTTCATCACCAGGTGTATCGGACCGTGGTGTGGATTTGACGTTTTCCAGTGACTCTAGAAACTGGTCAGCATGGCGTCTTACAATGCTCTCTGCAACGTCCACGGTTACATTAGAGGTCCTTGCCGTGTGCAGATCGTTCCTGGCTGCCATTTCTCTGTGCGGTAGTCCCGGGCCAAAACTGGTTGACCTATCTTAAAACTTCTGGTTGGCCTTTCATTCATATTCTGAAACTGCCTGTTCTCCACATCTCTTCTGATGTTTGGCTTAACCAAATCCAAGCGGCATCTTAGTCTTCGATTGAAGAACATCATGGCTGGAGTTTGGTTGGTAACCGCATGTGTCGCATTCCGGTAGGCAAACAAGAAGTTATCCATCTTGTCTTGTAGGGGTATGTCTTCATTATACATTGCCTTGATAGCCTTCTTGAATGTTTGAACAAACCTCTCAGCCAATCCATTGGTGGCTGGATGATATGGGGCGGATGTGTAATGCTTAACACCATTGTTCTTTAAGAACCTCCGGAAGTCTTCAGACACAAACTGTGGTCCATTGTCAGAGCAAATCTGTTCAGGCAGCCCATTTCTGGCGAATATGGTTCGTAAGACTGTGATAGTTTTTTTTGTGGTGGTTGAGGACATTTTTATTACCTCTGGCCACTTTGAATGTGCATCCACCGCAATTAAAAACATCGAGTCCATAAATGGACCAGCAAAATCAATGTGCACCCTTTGCCATGGAGATGAGGGCCACTCCCATGGATGTAGAGGGGCTTGTGGTGGGGCGTTTTGGACCTTCTGGCATCCTGTACAGCTCTTGGTCATCTCTTCGATTTCTCTATCGATTCCCGGCCACCACACAAACGCTCTGGCTAAGTTCTTCATTTTTAACCCTCCCAGATGAACCTCATGAAGCTCATTGAGCACTCTATCCTTCAATTTGTGTGGAATTACTACTCTGGATCCACACATCAAGGTTCCTCGGCACACTGACAGCTGTTCTCTTCTTGGCGGGAATGCTGGCAACAGTGGTTCGCCATGTGCTGGCCATCCCTTCACCGTTAAATCATAGACCTTGGAGAGTGTCGGGTCATTTCATGTTTCCTTTTCTATGTTTGCATTCGTCACAGGTAAACATTCGACTATGGTCGAGTGGAATATCTCCACAGGATCCACTGCAGGTGCTTCTTCAACCGTCGCCAACGGTAGGCGCGACAAACCATCAGCATTCCCATGCTGTTTAGTTCCTTTGTACTCAATGTCATATTGGTGTGCCCCTAGGAAAAGGGACCACCTCTGTAGCTGTTGTGCTGTCATTATCGGGACGCCCTTCTGGGGGTTGAAAATGGAGACAAGAGGTTGATGATCAGTTAGTAGAGTAAATTTCTGTCCGTGCAGGTAGTGATTGAACTTCTTCACCCCCTACACCAGGCTGAGGGCCTCTCTGTCAATCTGGGCGCAGTTACGCTCAGCTGAAGTTAACGAGCGTGATGCAAAAGCTATCGGCCTCTCTGAACCATCAAGGAATTTATGTGACAGTACCGCTCCAATGCCGTAGGGAGACGCATCACACGCCAGTCTTATCGGTAGTGATGGGTTGTAGCGAGCCAATACTTCTCTTGAAGTGATTAGATCTTTACACTTCTGAAAGGCCCGCTTACATTCATCGCTCCATTTCCATGCTACTCCAGTTTGTAGTAGGGCGTTCAGTGGGTGCAGAATTGTGGACAAATTCGGCAAAATCTTATGGTAGTAATTAACCAATCCGAGGAATGACCTCAGTTGCGACACATTTTCAGGCGCTGGAGCCTTAACTACCGCTTCAATTTTGTCAGGGGACTTATGTAACGCCTCTTCATCAATCACGTGGCCGCAATACGATATCTGTTTCTTAAAAAACTCGGGGCGATTGGGGCGATTGGCTCGTAGCCCATGTTCTCTTAGTCTAGTGAGCACCAGTTCTAGGTTGGCAAGGTGTTCACTGTCATTTTCACCTGTCACTAGGATGTCGTCCAAGTAACACTGAGTCCCCGGAATCCCTTGCAGGACTTGTTCCATCGCTCTTTGCCATATCACCGGAGCTGATGCTACTCCGAATACCAGTCGATTATACTGGTAAAGACCTTTGTGAGTGTTTATTGTGAGATATTTCCTAGAGGATTCTTCAACCTCCATCTGCAAATATGCTTGTGCTAGGTCAATTTTTGTAAAACGCTTCCCTCCAGATAGTGAGGCGAAAAAATCTTCTATCGTCGGGAAAGGATACTGTACTGTGTGAAGTACTGGGTTCACAGTCACCTTGAAGTCCCCACAGATGTGAACCTTCCTTGGCTCCTCAGAATTATTGTTTAACATTTTCTTCATGACAGGAACGATGGGTGTCGCCCACTCACTCCAGTCTACCTTAGATAACACGCCTGCATTCTCCAGATTCTCCAGCTCTGCCTCAACGGCTGGGCGAATTGCATACGGTACCGGTCTTGCTTTGAAAAACTTGGGAATTGCATTCTTTTCTATTTTTATCAAGGCGGTTACGCCTTTAAGTGTTCCCAGTCCTTGTTGAAATACCTCTTTAGCTTTAGCTAAGATGTTTGACAATCGTCCAGGTGTGACGTCGTCATCCTTTTTACCAGCCACAGTCAGTGCCTGAATGGAGTGCCAGTCTAAACTTATCTTTCTGATCCATTCACGTCCCAATAACGGTGGTCCACCATCTTGCAGTATGTACAGATACAATTTCTGTATTTCCTTGCCGTTGTATTCGACAGGCACCCTTATTTTCCCTCTGGGGTATACTTTCTGCCCCGTATACGTCTTCAAGACAATGGATGTGTCTTTCAAGGGTATGTGTGAGAATAGCCGCTCGTAGTCTCGTCGATTCATGACGGTCAGGGCTGATCCTGTATCCAATTCCATTTTGACTTGGGACCCTGCTATCGTGAGGGTGACCCAAATGGTTCGGTGATCCTCTTTTGCGATTACGTTGTGTAGTTTGAGACAGCTTAGTCTCTTGTTCCCGGATTCACTATTGCTCTTCTGGTCTTCGGCACTACTGTCCGTCATCTTTTGTACTCTCCTGTACTGTTCCTTAGTAGCCTTTTTGTTGACGTTAGTCTTCTTCCCAGACCTGCAAACTCGTGCAATGTGTCCCATCTTTCCGCATTGCCTGCATGTTTTGTCCTTGCACCAGCAGTCCTTCTGGTCATGGGTTGTTCTGCCGCAGCGATAACATTTTTTAAATCCCCGTGTCATTTCATGGGTGCCGTATTCCTGTGGCTTTTGCTGTATTTCCGCAGCTCCCCTTGCTGCTGCTTCGTACGATACTGCCATGCTGAAAGCCTTATCTAGCGTCAGCTCTTTCTCTGAGAGTAACCTCTTCTGGGTTCCTTCACTCAGGAGTCCACAGACAAATTTGTCCCGTAGGGTATCTGCCAGTCCTGCTCTGAACTGGCAGTGCTTTGATAGCTTGCGTAGTTCCGTAAGGTAATCAGCATTGCTCTCATCTTTATGCTGATTTCTCTTGTGGAATTTAAATCTTTCTGCTTTCAGCAGTGGTGTAAGATTTAGGTGTTCCTGTAGGATATCAACAATTTTGTTAAAACACTTCACCATCGGTTTGACTGGAGTGATCAGGCTCCGCAATAGGCCGTACGTTCTTGCGCCCATTAAGTTTAGTAGTACCGATGCCTTTTTCTCATCGGCTACTTCATTTGCCTTGCAATATACTTCGACTCTTTCCACACACGTGATCCAGTCTTCTATTGCATTATCGAAGGCAGTGATATCGCCAGTCTTCGGCATCTTGGAGATCTAAGATGGCACCTCCCGTGCTTTGCCTTCTTCCCCGCTGGATTAAGATGGTGCCTCCTGTGCTTTCTACCTTTTCCGCTGCTGCTAGCACTGTTGCTGGCGTTTTTATGCCTTGATGGTGATGCCCTATGGTCTTCGCGCACTTCCCCCCTGCGCTGCTGCTAACGCCGCTCTCCGCGGTCCCCGTGTCAAACTGCAGCTCCTCGCGGCTTTCTGCGCTTCTAATTTCTTTTATTTTAATTACTGTTCCCGTCGTCAGAGCAGACCCTATGGGACACTTTCCTCCCTCTTCTCGGGTCTGTACGCTGCCCGGCTTCGTAGCACCGGCCGCGCCCTGTGTGTTCCACCCTCTCTCTCTCTCTCCTCTTCCCAACAACGCTGCTCGGCCCCGTTGAAAAGCCACCCGATCGAGCTCTAGCCCGCCGCAGCCCAGGAAGGATCAGTGTACTACCTGCCACCAGCCCGATTAGCTGGAAGACCATGGACTGGATAACCAAGCCCAGCTCTCGACAGCCTCTCCTGCAATCTTTGAATTCGATGCATCAGAGGGCGGTTGCCCACGGTCGACGCCCGTTTCTTCTGTTTGTTTTTATTTTTTATTTTTTGGGGGGATTTCTTCCTTCTGGCCTCGACCTCTAACAACTTTGCTTCAGGGATGGATCCACGTGAGGTGGTGCAGAACTGTAGGTAAGTTCGGATCTGTTTGTCACCAGTGTAACGTCCGTGTGTAATTGAGACACGGACTGCAGGAGTTGGTTATAACAGGTGTTTACTGAATGGAGACAAAACTGGAACTACTATACAAAGTTACTGCACAGGCTTACATACAGGGGTGGTCACTACTGGTACTGCAGTATACAGGGGCTGCAGAATAGAGTTCCTTCTTCTAAGTACATACACTGCAATTCCTCCCCTTTTAGCTAAACAGTACATAACATTCGATTAATAATTAAATAACATATTTACAATTACAGTTGCCATATACATTGGCCGAAGTTAAGCAATTATAAATTCAGGCTTTGAGGAGGCTTTCTGATTCTGTCCGGATAACGCCACTTTGGGGTATCAGGTTCTTCTGGCAAATTTGATTCGGGATCAACGTCGTTGTTTGGTTCGTCTGCTTCCAATATCACCGATTCTGAGGTAGATGCAATTGGTACTTCGGTTTCATCACCAGGTGTATTGGATCGTGGTGTGGATTTGACGTTTTCCAGTGACTCTAGAATCTGGTCAGCATGGCGTCTTACAATGCTCTCTCCAACGTCCACGGCATACATTAGAGGTCCTTGCCGTGTGCAGATCGTTCCTGGCTGCCATTTCTCTGTGCGGTAGTCCCGGGCCAAAACTGGTTGACCTATCTTAAAACTTCTGGTTGGCCTTTCATTCATATTCTGAAACTGCCTGTTCTCCGCATCTCTTCTGATGTTTGGCTTAACCAAATCCAAGCGGCATCTTAGTCTTCGATTGAAGAACATCATGGCTGGAGTTTGGTTGGTAACCGAACAAGAAGTTATCCACCTTGTGTTGCAGGGGTATGTCTTCATTATACATTGCCTTGATAGCCTTCTTAAATGTTTGAACAAACCTCTCAGCCAATCCATTGGTGGCTGGATGATATGGGGCGGATGTGTAATGTTTAACACCATTGTTCTTTAAGAACCTCCGGAAGTCTTCAGACACAAACTGTGGTCCATTGTCGGAGCAAATCTGTTTAGGCAGCCCATTTCTGGTGAATATGGTTCGTAAGACTGTGATAGTTTTTTTTCTGGTGGTTGAGGACATTTTTATTACCTCTGGCCACTTTGAATGTGCATCCACCGCAATTAAAAACATCGAGTCCATAAATGGACCAGCAAAATCAATGTGCACCCTTTGCCATGGAGATGAGGGCCACTCCCATGAATGTGGAGGGGCTTGTGGTGGGGCGTTTTGGACCTTCTGGCATCCTGTACAGCTCTTGGTCATCTCTTCGATTTCTCTATCGATTCCCGGCCACCACACAAACGCTCTGGCTAAGTTCTTCATTTTTACCCCTCCCAGATGACCCTCATGAAGCTCATTGAGCACTCTACCCTTCAATTTATGTGGAATTACTACTCTGGATCCACACATCAAGGTTCCTCGGCACACTGACAGCTGTTACCTTCTCAATGAGAATGCTGGCAACAGTGGTTCGCCATGTGCTGGCCATCCCTTCACCGTTAATTCATAGACCCTGGAGAGTGTCGGGTCATTTCATGTTTCCTTTTCTATGTTTGCATTCGTCACAGGTAGACATTCGACTATGGTCGAGTGGAATATCTCCACAGGATCCACTTCAGGTGCTTCTTCTGCCGTCGCCAACGGTAGGCACGACAATCCATCAGCATTCCCATGCTGTTTAGTTCCTTTGTACTCAATGTCATATTGGTGTTCCCCTAGGAAAAGGGACCACCTCTGTAGCCGTTGTGCTGTCATTATTGGGACGCCCTTCTGGGGGTTGAAAATGGAGACAAGAGGTTGATGATCAGTTAGTAGAGTAAATTTCTGTCCGTGCAGGTAGTGATTGAACTTCTTCACCCCCTACACCAGGCTGAGGGCCTCTCTGTCAATCTGGGCGTAGTTACACTCGGCTGAAGTTAACGAGCGTGATGCAAAAGCTATCGGCCTCTCTGAACCATCAAGGAATTTATGTGACAGTACCGCTCCAATGCCGTAGGGAGGCGCATCACACGCCAGTCTTATCGGTAGTGATGGGTTGTAGTGAGCCAATACTTCTCTTGAAGTGATTAGATCTTTACACTTCTGAAAGGCCCGCTTACATTCATCGTTCCATTTCCATGCTATTCCAGTTTGTAGTAGGGCGTTCAGTGGGTGCAGAATTGTGGACAAATTCGGCAAAAACTTATGGTAGTAATTAACCAATCCGAGGAATGACCTCAGTTGCGACACATTTTCAGGCGCTGGAGCCTTAACTACCGCTTCAATTTTGTCAGGGGACTTATGTAACCCCTCTTCATCAATCACGTGGCCACAATACGATATCTGTTTCTTACAAAACTCGCACTTGGGGCGATTGGCTCGTAGCCCATGTTCTCTTAGTCTAGTGAGCACCTGTTCTAGGTTGGCAAGGTGTTCACTGTTATTTTCACCTGTCACTAGGATGTCGTCCAAGTAACACTGAGTCCCCGGAATCCCTTGCAGGACTTGTTCCATCGCTCTTTGCCATATCGCTGGAGCTGATGCTACTCCGAATACCAGTCGATTAGACCTTTGTGAGTGTTTATCGTGAGATATTTCCTAGAGGATTCTTCAACCTCCATCTGCAAATATGCTTGTCATGGAAGGAGTACAGCGAAGATTCAGCAGGCTGATACCTGGGATGGCAGGAATGATGTATGAGGAGAGATTGTGTCGATTTGGCTTATACTCACTGGAGTTTAGATGATTGAGAGGGGATCTCACCGAAACCTATAAAATTCTGTCAGGCCTGGACAGACTAGATGCAGGAAGGATGTTTATGATGGCTGGGGAATCCAGAACCAGGGGTCATAGTCTAAAGATAAGGGGTAAGCCATTTAGGACTGAAATGAGGAGGAATTTCTTCACTCAGAGAGTGGTGAACCTGTGGAATTCTCTGCCACAGAGGGCGGTGGAGGCCAGTTCATTAAATATATTCAAAAAGGAGTTG
Source organism: Somniosus microcephalus (assembly GCF_052327205.1). Classification (NCBI taxonomy): domain Eukaryota; kingdom Metazoa; phylum Chordata; class Chondrichthyes; order Squaliformes; family Somniosidae; genus Somniosus; species Somniosus microcephalus. The sequence continues at coordinate 49,040 of NC_141015.1, forward strand.
GATATATTTCTTAAGGCTAAAGGGATCAAGGGATATGCGGAGAAGGCAGGGACAGGCTACTGAATTCGGATGATCAGCCATGATCTCATTGAATGGTGGAGCAGGCTCAAAGGCCCGAATGGCCTACTCCTGCTCCTATCTTCTATGTTTCTATGTAAGTGTGAGGTGGTGCATCCTGTTAGGAAGAATAACGAGCCTACCTAATCCTTGCAAAATAAGAGTCTAAATGGGGTAGAGGTGCAACTCGATCTATGGGCATCGATTCACAAATCATTAAAATTAATAACACAGGTTAAAAAAAACGTAACAGTGCAAATATCGCACTGGGGTTCATTTCTAGAGAAATAGATTTCAAAAGCAGCGAAGTTATGTTAAACTTGCAGAATATCAGAGGGTGTGATGGCAATATAACATTAATGTATTTAACCCGTTAAGTTGTTGTTACATAGAAACATAGATGATAGGAGCAGGAGTAGGCCATTCGGCCCTTCGAGCCTGCTCCGCCATTCAATGAGATCATGGCTGATCCCCAGCCATCATAAACATCCTTCCTGCATCTAGTCTGTCCAGGCCTGACAGAATTTTATAAGTTTCCATGAGATCCCCTCTCAATCTTCAAAAGTCCTGTGAGTATAAGCCCAATCGACACAATCTCTCCTCATACGTCATTCCTGGCATCCCAGGTATCAGCCTGGTGAATCTTCGCTGCACTCCTTCCATGGCAAGAACGTCCTTCCTCAGGTAAGGCGAACAAAACTGCACACAATACTCAAGGTGCGGTTTCACCAAGGCCCTGTACAACTGTAGCAAGACATCCTTGTTCCTGTACTTGAACCCTCTTGCTACGAAGGCCAACATACCATTTGCCTTCTTAACCGCCTGCTGCACCTGCATGCTTATCTTCAGCGACTGGTGCACAAGAACACCCAGGTCTCTTTGCACTTCCCCTTCTCCCAATCTATTGCCATTCAAATAATAATCTGCCTTCCTGTTTTTGCCACCAAAGTGGATAACCTCACATTTATCCACATTATAGTGCATTTGCCATGTTTCTGCCCAATCACCCAATCTGTCCAAATCGTACTGGAGTTTCACGACATCCTCCTCACAGCTTACCCTCCCACCCAGCTTTGTGTCGTCTGCAAATTTGGAGATATTACATCCAATTCCCTCGTCCAGATCATTAATATATATTGTGAACAGCTGGGGTCCTAGGACCGATCGTTGCGGTACCCCACTAGTCACTGCCTGCCACTCGGAAAACGACCCGTTTATTCCAACTCTTTGCTTTCTGTCCGCCAACCAGTTCTCTATCCAAGTCAATACCTTGCCCCCAATCCCATGTGCCTTAATTTTGCACGCTAATCTCTTATTTGGGACCTTATCGAAAGCCTTCTGAAAGTCCAAATACACCACATCCGCTGGTTCTCCCTTATCTATTTTACCAGTTACATCCTCAAAAAATTCCAGTAGATTAGTCAAGCATGATTTAGCTTTTGTAAATCCATGTTGACTTTGTCCGATCCTGTCACTGCTTACCAAGTGCTCTGCTATTACATCTTTTATAATAGATTCTAGCATTTTCCCCACTACCGATGTCAGGCTATAATTCCCCGCTTTTTCTCGACCACCTTTTTTGAATAGTGGGATAACATCAGCTACCCTCCAATCCATGGGTACTGTTCCAGAGTCTATCGAGTTCTGGAAGATGACCAGCAATGCATCTACTATTTCTAGGGCCACTTCCTTAAGTACCCTGGGATGTAGATTATCAGGCCCTGGGGATTTATCGGCCTTTAGTCCCATCAATTTTCCTAACACTATTTCCCTACAAATACTGATATCTTTCAATTCCACCCTTTCATCAGGCCCTATGTTCCCCGGCATCTCTGGGAGGTTATTTGTGTCCTCCTTTGTGAAGACAGAACCAAAGTATGAATTTAGTTGGTCTGCCATTTCTTTGTTTCCCATTATAAATTCCCCTGATTCTGACTGTAAGGGACCTACGCTTGACTTCACCAATCTTTTTCTCTTCACATATCTATAAAAGCTTTTACAGTCAGTTTTTATGTTCCTTGTAAGCTTACTCTCATATTCTATTTTCCCTTTCTTAATTAATCCCTTTGTCCTCCTTTGTTGAATCCTAAATTTCTCCCAATCCTCAGGATTATTGCATTTTCTGGCCAATTTATATGTCGTTGCTGTCGTTGTTGTAAAAGTTGTTGTTGTAAAAGTTGTTGTAAAAATTGTTGTTGTAAACGTTTCCTGCGGACTAAACTTTCGCGCTCAAAGGAGTTCGTGGCCACTCAGTACAAACAAATTAAGGGAGCATTGGTGGGGAGGAGCTGATCATATTAGGTGAGGTGTGGACCAGCTGAGGATATTTGCTGTGGTGGGGAGGAGCTAAGGATATTAGGTGGGGTGGGGAGGAGTTGAGGATATTAGGTGGGGTGGGGAGGAGCTGAGGATATTAGGTGGGGTGGGGAGGGGTTGAGGATATTAGGTGGGTTGGGGAGGAGCTGAGGATATTAGGTGGGGTGGGGAGGAGCTGAGGATATTAGGAGGGGTGGGGAGGAGCTGAGGATATTAGGTGGGGTGGGGAGGAGCTGAGGATATTAGGTGGGGTGGGGAGGAGCTGAGGATATTAGGAGGGGTGGGGAGGAGCTGAGGATATTAGGAGGGGTGGGGAGGAGCTGAGGATATTAGGAGGGGTGGGGTGCAGCTGAGGATATTAGGTGGGGTGCGGAGGAGCTGAGGATATTAGGTGGGGTGGGGAGGAGCTGAGGATATTAGGTGGGGTGGGGAGGAGCTGAGGATATTAGGTGGGGTGGGGAGGAGCTGAGGATATTAGGAGGGGTGGGGAGGAGCTGAGGATATTAGGAGGGGTGGGGAGGAGCTGAGGATATTAGGAGGGGTGGGGAGGAGCTGAGGATATTAGGAGGGGTGGGGAGGAGCTGAGGATATTAGGAGGGGTGGGGAGGAGCTGAGGATATTAGGTGGGGTGGGGAGGAGCTGAGGATATTAGGAGGGGTGGGGAGGAGCTGAGGATATTAGGTGGGGTGGGGAGGAGCTGAGGATATTAGGTGGGTTGGGGAGGAGCTGAGGATATTAGGTGGGGTGGGGAGGAGCTGAGGATATTAGGAGGGGTGGGGAGGAGCTGAGGATATTAGGAGGGGTGGGGAGGAGCTGAGGATATTAGGAGGGGTGGGGAGGAGCTGAGGATATTAGGAGGGGTGGGGAGGAGCTGAGGATATTAGGAGGGGTGGGGAGGAGCTGAGGATATTAGGAGGGGTGGGGAGGAGCTGAGGATATTAGGTGGGGTGGGGAGGAGCTGAGGATAATAGGAGGGGTGGGGAGGAGCTGAGGATATTAGGAGGGGTGGGGTGCAGCTGAGGATATTAGGTGGGGTGCGGAGGAGCTGAGGATATTAGGTGGGGTGGGGAGGAGCTGAGGATATTAGGTGGGGTGGGGAGGAGCTGAGGATATTAGGTGGGGTGGGGAGGAGCTGAGGATATTAGGTGGGGTGGGGAGGAGCTGAGGATATTTGGTGGGGTGGGGAGGAGCTAAGGATATTAGGAGGGGTGGGGTGGAGCTGAGGATATTAGGTGGGGTGGGGAGGAGCTGAGGATATTAGGAGGGGTGGGGAGGAGCTGAGGATATTAGGTGGGGTGCGGAGGAGCTAAGGATATTAGGTGGGGTGGGGAGGAGCTAAGGATATTAGGTGGTGTGGGGAGGAGCTGAGGATATTAGGTGGGGTGGGGAGGAGCTGAGGATATTAGGTGGGGTGGGGAGGAGCTGAGGATATTAGGTGGGGTGGGGAGGAGCTAAGGATATTAGGTGGGGTGCGGAGGAGCTGAGGATATTAGGTGGGGTGGGGAGGAGCTGAGGATATTAGGTGGGGTGGGGAGGAGCTGAGGATATTAGGTGGGGTGGGGAGGAGCTGAGGATATTAGGTGGGGTGGGGTGGAGCTGAGGATATTAGGTGGGGTGGGGAGGAGCTAAGGATATTGGGTGGGGTGGGGAGGAGCTGAGGATATTAGGTGGGGTGGGGAGTAGCTGAGGATATTAGGTGGGGTGGGGAGGAGCTGAGGATATTAGGTGGGGTGAGGAGGAGCTGAGGATATTAGGTGGGGTGGGGAGGAGCTGAGGATATTAGGAGGGGTGGGGAGGAGCTGAGGATAGTAGGTGGGGTGGGGAGTAGCTGAGGATATTAGCAGGGGTGGGGAGGAGCTGAGAGGATATTAGGTGGGGTGCGGAGGAGCTGAGGATATTAGGTGGGGTGTAGAGGAGATTAGGATGTTCGATGCATTAATAGATATCAAAATTCACAAAGTAAGGCTGAAGCAAACAGGTGAGCAATTCTGTTATTTGCAGTGAATAAAATCTTCACCAACTTCTTCAAAAGCAATAGTACAAATTATCAAGCCAAGGGTTTACTCTGCAATAATTCCTCAGATTTTCTGATTAAATACCAATGCCTCTCACAGTTGTAGTTGGCTGCATTTATTAATTGTTATTGTTTTTATTCAATAAACTGATGCTTTGCTTCAAATATTAAAGAAACATTTCTCTACATGACATCTCACAATAGACATTAGAAATCATGCACACTGCGCAGTTAAATGGCAAGTGAACTTTAACATAGATGATTGCGATTTGATGCACCTTGGTAGGAAAATAGAAATATCATGAGAGTAGTGTGGTTGATTTTGTGTACATGGACTTTCAAAAAGCATTTGACAATGTACCACATGACAGACCTGCTCGTAAAATTGTAGACCATGGGATTAATGGGACAGGGCAGCATGGATACAAAATTGGCTCAGGGTCAGAAAGCAGAGAGTTGAGTTGACGGGTTGTTTTTCAGACTGGAGGGAAGTATACAGTGGTGTTTCACTAAGCATTAATATTAGGGCCAGTGCTCTTTTGATGTATATGAATGATGCAGAGTTGGTTATAAACGGCATCAAAACTCGTAAACGTAGTACACAATGAGGAGGATCGTAACAGATTTCAGGAGGATGTAGACTGACTGTTCAACATGAGAGCATAAGAAATAGGAGTAGGAATAGGCCATTCGGTCCTTCGATCCTGCTCCACTATTCTATAAGATCACGGCTGACCTTCGGTTAATAAACATTAATGTGATTCCTTCTAACTGACCCTAATTTCTGTGCCTACAGTTATCACCTTACTCAATGTGTTGGCATATTTTGCATTAACCGAATAAAATATAATGAAGCCGGAAACAAGACCCTAAATGCCAAGCAATGTTTGCTGGGTCTTGACCCTTATAAAATGTTCCTCAGGCTGGAGGGTCTGAGAGCTGAAGAGAAGTCCCTGACCTGATCCTACACTTCCCTGATGGCGTTGCTTTCCGAATCCAATCCCTTTCCTTACAGCATAACTCGAACTATGATTCAATTAGGCAGACAGTTGGCAGATTCTATATAACACAGAGAATTGTGAAGTGAAAAATGAGGAGAGGCAATGTGAACTAAATGGTACAATTTTAAAGGGAGTGAAGGAACAGAGAGAGCTAGGCATTTATGTACACACATTTTTGAAGGCGGGCTGGACAAATTGAAAAGTATGTTATTAAAGCATACGGGATCCTTTGCTTTATTAATAAGTAATAGAGTACAAAAGCAAGGAAGTTATGCTAAAACATTAAGTTTTGGAGCGTGAGCAGAAGAGATTTTTTAGAATTGTACCAGCGATGAAGGACTACAGTTATGTGGAGAGACTGGAGAAGCTGGGGTTGTTCTGTTTTGAGCAGAGAAGGTTAAGAGGAGATATGATAGAGGTGTGCAAAATCCTAAATGAATTTAACAGAGTAATTAAGGAGCAATTGTTTCCAATGGCATTGTGTTCGGTAACCAGAGGCCACAGATTTAATGTAATTGTCAGAATAACCAAAGACAACATGAGGAAACTTTTGTTTTACACAGCGAGTTGTTGTGATCTGGAATGCACTGCCTGAAAGGGCAGTGGAAGCAGATTCAATAGTAACTTTCAAAGGGGAATTGAAACAAAATACTTGACGTAAAAATATATACTGGGGAAAGAGCAGAGGAGTGGGATTAATTGGATAGCTCGAACAAAGAGCCGGCACAGGCACGCTGGGCCGAATGGCCTCCTTCTGTGCTGTACCATTCTATGATTCTGTAATCACCGAGGCCTTAGAAAATAAAAACTGAACGTGGCAGAAGAGCAACGTGTTCCAGGGATACAGGTGAAGAATTAATTAAAAGCAGATTTCACAGGTCAGCAAAGCAAGTTAAATGCTAACAGTGAATTGAGGTTTATTTTTAAGGCAATAGAATTCAACAGTAGTGAAGGTGACAGATGGTGGAAGTGGTGTTCCACAAGGTTCGGTGCTGGGATCACTTTTGTTCACCGTTTACTTAAACTAATTGGACTCAGGAATCGGGAGTGCAATTTCAAACGTTGTGGATGCCACCTAAATGGGAGTTTATAGGTAATACAGAGGATGACTACAACAAATAACAGGAAGACGTTAATAAACTGGCAGAATGGGCGTGTAATTGGCAAATGAACCTCAATGGGGAGAAGTGTGAGGTATTGCATTTTAATAGGAAGAATACGGAGGTCACATTCTCCTCAGAAACTATGTTGTAAACGGGGTTGAGGAACAGAGGGATGCGATGCATAAATCACTAAAAGTAACAATGTAGGATGTAAGGGCATAAAGAAAACAAATAAAATACTAGGGTTATATTCTAGAGGGATGAAATTGTAAAGCACTGAAGTTATGTTAAACGGGTATGAAACCTTAGTTAAACTACACTTGGAGTAATGCAAACATTTCTGGTCTCCATCTTATAAAAGGGGCATAGAGGGACTGGCGAAGGTGCAAAAAGTATTTCCTAGAATGATGCCAGAACTGAGTGGGTACACCCGTTAGGAAAGTCTGAACAGGCTGCGGCTTTTTTCTTTCGAAAAGAGAAGACTGAGGGATGATTAAATAGAGTTCCTTAAGATTTTGAAAGAGGTTTCTTTGGGCAGAGTCATAGAGTCATAACAGCACAGAAGGAGGCCATTCGGCCCATAGAGTCCGTGTGGGCTCTCTGTAGAGCAATACAGTAAGTGCCATTTCCCCGCTTTATCCTCGTTGCCATGAAAGTTTATTTCCCTCAAGTGCCTATCCAGTCTCCCCTTGAAAATATTGAGCGTCTCCGCTTCCGCCAATTCTGTCAGCAGCGAATTCCAGGTCATCACCATTCGCTGCGTAAAAAAGTTTTTCCTCATGCCCCCCTTGCATCTCTTGCCCAAAACCTTAAATATGTGTCCCCGAGTCCCTATACAATCACTTAGTGGGAACAGCCTTTCCCCAACTAGCCTATCCAAACCTTTAATTATCTTCTACATCTCTATCAAATCCCCCATCAACATCCTTTGCTCCAATGAAAACAAATCCAGCTTCTGCAACCTGTCCTTGCAGCTAAGATCCCCCATCCCTGGAACCATTGTGGTAAATCTCCTCTCCACCATCTCAAGGGCATTCACATCCTTTCTAAAGTGTGGTGACCAGAACTGTATACAATACTCCAGCTGAGGCCTAACCAGCACTTTATAATGATTCATAGAAGAAATATAGAAACATTGAAGATAGGAGCAGGAGTAGGCCATTCGGCCCCTCGAGCCTGCTCTGCCATTCAATGCGATCATGGCTGATCATCCAAATTCAGTACCCGGTCCCCGCTTTCTCCCCATACCCCTTGATTCTTTTAGCCTTAAGAAATATATCCAAGTCCTTCTTGAATATATTTAATGTATTGGCCTCTACTGCCTTCTGTGGTAGAGAATTCCACAGGTTCACCACTCTCTGGGTGAAGAAATTCCTCCTCATTTCTGTCCTAAATGGCTTACCCCTTATCCTTAGGCTGTGACCCCTGGTTCTGGACTCCCCGACCATCGGGAACATCCTTCCTGCATCTAGTCTGTCCAGTCCTGTCAGAATTTTATAAGTTTCGATGAGATCCCCTCTTATTCTTCTAAACTCCAGCGAGTGTAAGCCCAATCGACCCAATCTCTCCTCATACGTCATTCCTGCCATCCCAGGTATCAGCCTGGTGAATCTTCGCTGAACTCCTTCCATGGCAAGAACATCCTTCCTCAGATAAGGCTACCAAAACTGCACACAATACTCAAGATGTGGTCTCACCAAGGCCCTGTACAACTGCAGCAAGACATCCTTGTTCCTGTACTCAAACCCTCTCGCTACGAAGGCCAACATGCCATTTGCCTTCTTAACCACCTGCTGCACCTGCATACTTACCTTCAGCGACTGGTGCACAAGGACACCCATGTCTCGTTGCACTTCCCCCTCTCCCAATCTATTGCCATTCAGATAATAATCTGCCTTCCTGTTTTTGCCACCAAAGTGGATAACCTCGCATTTATCCATGTTTTATTGCATCTGCCATGCTTTTGCCCAATCACCCAACCTGTCCAAATCATCCTGGAGTTTCTCAGCATCGTCCTCACAGCACACACGCCCACCCAGCTTTGAGTCATCTGCTTCTCTACTTTTGTATTCAATACCACTATTTATGAAGCACAGGTCCCTCTGTTCCTGCACACACTTTAAAACTGTACCATTATGTGTATATTGCCTCTCCCTGTACCTTCTTCAAAATGCATCAACTCACATTTCTATTTATTAAATTCCATCTGCTACTTGTCTGTCCATTCTGTTAGGCTTTCTATGTCCTGTTGCAGTCAATTGGTATCATCATCACTGTTTGCCAGATCCCCAAATTTGGTGTCATTGGTCATTTACATATATATCAAAAAAAGCAGTGACCCCAGCACTGACCCTTGTGGAAGACCACTGCCCACCATCCTCCAGTCTGAAAAACAGCCATTTACCACAATTCGCTGTTTTTTGTCCTAAAGCCAATTCGTTATTCAAGCTGCCAGTGACCCAGCTATTCCATGAGCCTCAATTTTGTTAACCAGCTATGGTACTTTGTCAAACGGCTTCCAAAAATCAATGTAGACAACATCCATTGTATTCCCTTCATCAACCTTCTCTGTTACTTCATCAAAAAATTACATTTGATTAGTCAAAGACAATCAGCCTTTCACAAATACGTGTTGGCTCTCCTTAATTACCTTAAAGTTCCCCAGGTGCCCGTTAATTTTTTCCTTGATTATTGCTTCTTAAACTTGACCCACCAGGCTACAATACACAATTAATATCGTTTTTCTCTAAGGAAGTGGATGCTGACGAAATATTGGTAGAAGTGTAGGGGTCGCAAAATCCCCATAGCCCCCGAAGATCGGGAAATATTAATCCACATCGTGGATGAAGACCTGTGTGATTTAAATTGTCTCTGGGTTGGACAATGTTTTAAAACATACCCAGAACCGCAAAAGGCTGCGTTAAATAGCTCGTAAGCTGGTTTGCACTCAGACACTGGAATCAAAGAACTTTGTGAAAATCGCACACTTTAAGATTGTGCATTTTATTAAAAGATGTACTCTTGAGTTTTGGACTATTAAAAATGGCTGAACAGACCTCATGGAAACAGAATTTAAAAGGACAGACAGGCTGTTAGCATATGAAACAGACAGGCTGTTAGCATATGAAAAAGCTCAGCGCTGCCCTGTAGTGGGTTTGAATGGACCCCGAGTTGTCAGTCACCCTGTGGTATTGGGCGGGTCCGATAACCCACAAGCTGCTTGTTTACACTGGGGAGTAGCCTGTTTTAATAAGCCAATCATCGGACAGCAAGCACACTGGGTTGTTTACACTCATCCATTCACTGAAATTGACTCTAAGATCAAGTGCTTGAAACTGCCAGCATGAACAAAGAGACTTTGTTCGCTAAGCACTCAAGACTGTCAATCAATTGCGGTTCCAGATGACCACAGGACAATGCTTTGTTTACAAAGCAATTGAATGCTATTAGCATTTGTTTGTATATCAAGTGGACACATCCAAACTGAGGAGGAACCGTTTAAATGAATGGGAGAACACATTCAAACCACTGCAGCTTTATTCGAAAGCCATCACAAACAATGGACACATTTAAACTGCAACTTTATCCAAACCCATCCCAGACAAGTGGACAGTTTGGATCTCTTTTGTTTTAGCCCAGAAACATCAGATCTGAGTGGGCCCCAAAAAAGGGGTATAAAAGATAGCTTCCCAGAAGCATCTCTCTTCTCTTTTACTCTTTGGACTGCAGGTAAGCAAGGCTTCTGACCCACTAGCAAGACAATCTAGTGAGAAGTAAAGGGGTGGTAATTTAAGAGAAATGTTGCTAAGATTGTAAGATTAACATTGTAGCGATTTATCCCTCATTTTTGCCATCTGCCTTCCCCTGTTAAGCAATTTTACCGTGATTACTTTGATCGTGTGTTGTAGTTTCTTTAGTTTTAATAAAATTTGACTTTCTTGCATCCAGGCCATTTGTCCGTTTTTAATATATCATTACTTATAAGTTCCTCCAGTCAGAACTGGAAGGAGGGTTTAACGATTCGAAACCGCTGATTGGAATTGGTCACAGTGCAGTGGCTAATGGCTGCCTGACCAGGTAAATTTCCGTAAACCAGGTAAAGGATGCCCCCCTACAAATTGGTGACCACGAAGGGACTGGAGGCAGTTTTTGATATGATAAGTGGTCTGGATCTGGAAAAAGCATCAGCACTTGCTTTCTTGCTTTCAGTCTGTATTTAGCCCTGCAGAAGTTAGCGGCAGTGTGTAAGCTGACCTATTATAGTATAGATGGCTGGGTTAAGAAGGGTGAGATGAGGGTGCGGGAGGAGGTCACAGGGGCCAAGAATCGGGAGTCCGAATTTGAAAAATGCCAGGCGGAGGTAGAACGCCTCATAAGAGAGGTGAATCAGGCCAGAGATAGTGGGATGAGGGTGCGGGAAGAAAATGCATGCCTCACACTAGAGGTCACGAAATGCCAGGCAAAGATAGAGCGCCTTGTGCAGGAAGTCACAGAGGCTAGCGACAGTGAGATGAGTCTACAGGAGGAAAACGCACACCTCACCCAAGGAGCTAGTGAGGGCAAAAGCCATGCGAGGCACAAGATAGTGTTCCTAAAGTGCCAAATTACGGAAGCAAAGAGTAACGAGATGAGACTGCGGGAAGAGAATGCCCGCCTCACCTCAGAAGTAACAGAGCAGGAGGAAAAGGTTAGGGAGGTAAAGGCAGCTTATAAGCTGGCTTGCGACCAAAGGTTTAGTAGAGCAGATCTTACCCCATATAACAGAAAGATAGAGAGTTTGTGTGTGGAGTTATTAATGACTAAAGGGATGGTATGCCTCATAAGTCCGAAGGGAAGTCTGTCGGACAGTACCAGCAGCCCAAATCAAACCACCCCACAGGCAGCACCCAGAACATAGCTGGCTAGGGAATTAGAGATCCCAAGACCGCAGCCCACAACTTTTCAGTGCCGCCACGCTCCTCAAGCCACTCCCAGGTTCGCTCCAGCCGCTCTGGTCGGGCCTCGTTTGCTGCTGCCACGCTCCTCAATCCTCTCCCAGGTTCGCTCCAGCCGCTCTGGTCTGGCCTCGTCCGCTGCTGCCACTTTTAACTGCCGCCGCACTCCTCAATCCACTCCCAGGTCTGCTCCAGCCGCTCTGGTCTGGCCTCGTTCGGTGCCGCCGCTTTTAACTGCTGCCGCGCTCCTCAATCCACTCTGAGGTTTGGTCCAGCCACTCTGGTCAGGCCTCGTTGGCTGCGCCGCTTTCAACTGCTGCCGCGCTCCTCAATCCACTCCCAGGTTCGCTCCAGCTGCTCTGGTCAGACCTCGTTCGCTGACGCTGCTTTTAACTGCTGCCGCACTCCTCAATCCACTCCCAAGTCCACTCCAGCCGCACTTGTCGGTCCTCGTTCGCTGCCGCCGCTTTTAACTGCCGCCGTGCTCCTCAATCCAGTCCCAGGTTCGCTCCAGCTGCTCTGTGCAGGAGGAATTCCTAGAGTGCATACGGGATGGTTTCCTGGACCAATATGTCGAAGAACCAACCAGGGGTCAGGCCATCTTAGATTGGGTATTATGCAATGAGAAATGATTAATTGGCAATCTTGTTGTGCGAGGCCCCTTGGGTCGGAGCAATCATAATAAGATAGAATTCTTCAGTAAGATGGAGAGTGAAGTAGTTGACTCAGAGACTAAGGCCCTGAATTTAAATAAAGGGAGCTATGATGGTATGAGACGCGAGTTGGGTAGGATTGAATGGTTAATGTCACTCAAAGGGTTGACGGTGGATAGGCAATGGCAAACATTCTGAGATCGCATGGATGAACTATAGAATTTGCTTATCCCAGTTTGGCATAAAAATAAATCAAAAAAGGTGACTCAACCGTGGATAATAAGGGAAATTAGTGATAACATAAGTTCCAAAAAGAGGACATATAAATTGGCCAGAAAAAGCAGCAAACCTGAGGATTGGGAGCAGTTAAGGATTTAGCAAAGGATGACAAAGGGATTAATTAAGAGGGGGAAAATAGATTATGAAGGTAAGCTAGCAGAGAACATAAAAATTGACTTTAAAAGCTTTATAGATATGTGAAGAGAAAAAGATTGGTGAATTCAAGCGTAGGTCTCTTACAGTCAGAATTAGGGGAATTTATAACGGGGAACAAAGAGATGGCGGACCAATTACATGCATATTTTCGTCCGTCTTCACAAAGGAGGACACAAATAACCTCCCAGAGATGTTGGGGACTAATGAGAGGGGGTAACTGAAAGAAATCAGTATTTAGTGGGAAATGGTGTTGGGGAAGTTGACGGGATTGAAGGCTGATAAATCCCCAGGGCCTGATAATCTACATCCTAGGTTAATTAAGGAAGTGGCCCTGGAGATAGTAGATGCATTGCTGGTCATCTTCCAGAACACAATAGACTCTGGAACAGTACCCATGGATTGAAAGGTAGCTAATATTACCCCACTATTCAAAAACGGCGGTAGAGAAAAACTAGGGAATTATAGACCAGTAAGCCTGAAATAAAGAATAGATTTGCCTTTCCAATCTAGGCTTTATTATCTTTAAAAACCCAGTAGCACATCTTTCAACACCAGTCTCCAACAATGACTGGAGAGAACTGAATTTAAGATGGCCACCACAAATCACCTGACATCCACTACCAATGAGTTTACAGCATATATCTCAAGGTAGAAACAAACAACCAATTACAATACTTCTTACTAATACAGAGCACAACCACCCCATTCACCAATCACAATACTTCTTATTAAACATAGGAAATAATCACCACATTCACCCCTCCTTTTAAAACATGCTCCAACCTAAATAACCTTTACAATTTATAATTAATTTATTTACAACTAAAATACAAATATAATATTTCAACAATTTTAAAACATTACTATCAATTTAAAAGTCCATTTTCAATCGGTCGACCGGATATCTTGTTCGTGTCGACCTTCTTAACCTTGGTGAAATTCCTTGCCCTCCCACACCCGGAGACACCGAAGTATCTTCTGCAGGTAGGCTATCCATATCACGATTATCAATGGTTTCCGGATTGGAAATCCCATCAGGAAGTAAACTAGGATGGTCATGAACATCCATCAAAGGCTGACTAATAGAAGTATAATTATCTGCAATAGGATTGGAAACATTCGTAGTATCTATAACAACATCCACATTATCTGAATCATGACTAACACTAGTATCCTCGGAAAAGGGCTGGCCACCACAAGGAGCCAAGTCTTTAATTGAAACAGTACTTTCTTTCCCATCTTGGAATCGAATATGAGCATATTGGGAATTTGCCTCCAACAGCTCCACCTCCTCCACTAAAGGATCATATTTTGACAATCTAACATGGCGTCGAAGCAACACAGGTCCCTGCATAGTAAGCCATGAAGGTACCGAATATCCCGTAGTAGATCTCCGTGGGTAATTAAAGAGCCTTTCATGGGGGGTCACATTAGTAGCTGTTGAAAGCAATGATCTAATGGAATGCAGGGCATCAGGCAGTACCATTTCCCACTGTGTATTCTTAAGATTCCGGGATGTCAAACCCAACATAACTGCCTTCCAGATCACCCCATTGTATCATTCGTACTGTCCATTACCCTGGGGGTTATACGGGGTAGTTCTACTAGTAGAAATTCCCCGACTCTGAAGGTATTCCTTCAACTGGGAAGACATAAAAGAACTTCCTTGATCCGAATGGATATACGCAGGCATCCCAAAGATGACAAAAAGTTGAGTCAGACATTTGATAACTGTAGCAGCTGATACATCTGTGCAAGGAAAAGCAAAAGGAAACCTTGAAAACTCATCCACAACAGTAAATATGTATCGATTTTGAGTCGTTGAAGGAAGAGGCCCCTTAAAATCAACGCTCAAATGTTCAAAAGGAGAAGTAGCCTTTATAAGATGAGCTCGTTGAGGCTTAAAGAAATTCGGTTTACACCGAGCACAGATAGAACATGATGAAGTCATCCGCTTGACGTCTTCAACTGAAAAGGGCAAATTCTTGCTGCGTACGAAGTGTATCATCCTCGTAACCCCAGGATGACATAAGGCATTGTGAAGATTAATAAGCGTATCTCCGTGAATCACAGAACAATAAGCCCTCGACAGTGCATCAGCAGCAACATTATCCTTCCCCGGACGATAAACTATATCAAAATGGTAACATGCCAACTCAATCCTCCACCTCATTATTTTATCATTTTTGATCTTTCCAAAATGTTTAACATCAAACATAAAGGACATAGATTTTTGATCGGTTACCAACGTGAAATGTTGGCCCGATAAATAATGTCTCCATTTACGCAGTGCTTCTACTATTGCATATGCCTCTTTCTCTATTGAAGAATGCCTTTTTTCACTATTGTTCAGAGTACGTGAGAAAAAGGCCACAGGTCTTCCATTTTGGTTCAGAGTAGCCCCAATTGCAAAATCAGAAGCATCCATCTCAATCACAAAGGGAACCTGCTCATCAATAGAATGCACAACTGCTCCTAGGATATCCTTTTAAAATTTATCAAAACATGTCCTGGCCTCCCATGATAGAGGATATGTCGTAACCCATATAAGGGGCCGGATCTTCTGTGAAAAGTTTGCAATCCAATTAGAATAGTAAGAAAACAGTCTAACAACTCGTTGCAAAGCCTTAGAATTAGTAGGATAAGGTAAATCGATCAATGGTCACAGACATTCTGGATCTGGTTTAATCTTATTTCCCGAGATAATATACCCCAGTAGATTTACCTCAGTAGTCGAAAAGATACACTTCTCTTTATTAAAAGTTAAACCAACTTTTTCCGCAGCTTGAAGGAATCTTTCTAAATTAGAATCATGCTCCACCCTTGATTTACCACACACCGTAATATCATCTAAATATGAAAAGGTGTCAGAGAGAGAGTTATCACTTATAAAAGCATCCATTGCCCGTTGAAAACAAGCAACACCATTAGTAACACCAAATGGTATTCGGCAAAACTGATACAGCTTTCCACCAGCCTCAAAGGCTGTATATGGTTGATCCCTCTTAACAATAGGAAACTGATGATAAGCACTCTTTAAATCAATAGTGCTAAAAAACTTATACTGAGATACTTTGTTGATAAGCTCATCAATCTTAGGCAAAGGGTACGCATCTAATTGAGTATACCTATTAATAGTTTGAGAGTAGTCTATCACCATTTGTTTCTTATGCCTCTCATTAGTGGTGACAACTACCTGAGCCCGCCAAGGCGAACAACTAGGTTCAATGATTCCTTCCAATAAAAGACGTTGGACATCAGAATTAATAAATTCTCTATCCTGACTGCTATACCTTCTTGACTTGGTAGCAATTGGCTTACAATCCGGCATCAAATTGGAAAAAAGTGATAATGGAGAAATGGATAAAAAAGTTAATCCACAAATGGATAAGGGTGGCTTAGCCCCTCCAAACGAAAGACTGAGAGACTTGTGTAATTTAAGCACATCATGACCAATCAAAATATCCACACAAAGATTAGGCAAAACAGATAGGCGTATATCAGTATACGTATTACCTAGAAGAATCAATTTCACAAGGCAACAACCAGCTTCTTGTGAAGTAAGGGTCATCTGAGCCATACACACCTGATAAGTAACAGCCAAGATTTTCAAACACTTTTCCTTCACAAACTGAAGACTTATAAAACTCTCGGTACTGCCAGTATCTATGAGAGCCTTCACTTCTAACCCATTAACTTGGGCCATAACTATAGCTTTGTTTAGGCCATGAGCAAATGCTGCAGAAATTGATGCAATAAACGCCCTCTCTACAGGTTGAATAGTCACAGAAGAGGATATAATTGAACCTAATGATTTACAAGCACGTGCATAATGACCTCTCTTGCCGCATTTACCACATACAGCCTCCCGGGCAGGACACTTCAAACGAGGATGCCGGACGTTCCCACAAAAATAACACTTCTGAATCCTAGAAGCAACAGCCGCCGAAGTAGAAGGTGGAGCTGTTGGAGTAGAAACTATTTCAGAATCTAGTAAACCACTCCCATTAAGTCCACCTAATTCCTTTTCGTCCGGAACTGCCAAAACCACAGTCACAGGCCGATTAGAAAGAGCATAAGAATCCGAACTTCTCTGAGCCATATCCAATGTAGAAGCTTGCTCAAAAACACTCTTGAAAGCCAAAGTCTTATTTTCTAACAACCGCTGACGAATTGATCTAGACAGTAGTCCATTAATAAAAGCATCCCGTACCGATTCTTCCTTATATTCTTCGGCCATCACGGCTTTATAATTACAGTTAGCACTAAGGTGCCGAAGTGCTTGTAAATAAGTATCCAAAGATTCTCCCGCCTGCTGCCTACGGGCAGATAGAAGGTAACGTGCAAATACCTCATTCTTTGGTTTAACAAAAATCTTCTCCAATGTAGAAATAGCCAATTCGTAAGTTTTACAGTCCAAAATATACTTATACACATCTGGAGTAATGTAGTTGATCAGCATATTCAGCTTATTCAGAGACTCTTGTTCCAACACACCCAAAAAGTTTGTAAATGTACAATACCAATGTTTCCATTTATCATCCACTCCTGCAGAATTAGGGTCAGCATTGAATCGTTCCGGTTGAAGATATCACTCCATTCTAATAAAAAGTTAATAAATTGAAATAAAGAATAGATTTGCCTTTCTAATCTAGGCTTTATTAACTTTAAAATCCCAGTAGCACATCTTTCAACACCAGTCTCCAAAAATGACTGGAGAGAACTGAATTAAAATGGCCACCACAAATCACCTGACATCCACTACCAATGAGTTTACAGCATATATCTCAAGGTAGAAACAAACAACCAATCACAATACTTCTTATTAAACATAGGAAATAATCACCACAAAGCCTGACATCGGTAGTGGGGAAAATGCTGGAGTCCATTATAAAAGATGTAATAGCAGAGCACTTGGAAAGCAGTGACAGGATCGGACAAAGTCAACATGGATTTACAAAAGGTATATCGTGCTTGACTAATATACTGGAAATTTTTGAGGATGTAATAATTAAAATAGTTAAGGGAGAACCAGTGGATGTGGTGTATTTGGACATTCAGAAGGCTTTTGAAAAGGTCAGGCATAAGAGATTAGCGTGCAAAATTAAGACATATGGGATTGAAGGCATGGATAGAAAACTGGTTGTCAGATAGAAAGCAAAGAGTTGGAATAAATGGGTCATTTTCTGAGTGGCAGGCAGTGACTAATGGGGTACCGCAAGGAATAGTCCGAGGACCCCAGCTCTTCACAATATATATTAATGATCTGATCGAGGGAATTAGGATGTAATATCTCCAAATTTGCAGACGACACAAAGCTGGGTGGGAGGGTATGCTGTGAGGAGGATGTCGTGAAACAACAGTACGATTTGGACAGGTTGGGTGATTGGGCAGAAACATGGCAAATGCACTTTAATTTGGATAAATGTGAGGTTATCCACTGTGGTGCAAAAACAGGAAGGCAGATTATTATTTGAATGGCAATAGATTGGGAGAATGGGAAGTGCAAAGAGACCTGGGTGCTCTTGTGCACCAGTCGCTGAAGGTAAGCATGCAGGTGCAGCAGGCGGTTAAGAAGGCAAATGGTATGTTGGCCTTTGTAGCAAGAGGTTTCGAGTACAGAAACAAGGATGTCTTGCTGCAGTTGTACAGGGCCTTGGTGATGTAAGAATTCGCAATAATTTACAGTTCTGAAGATTCATTTTTTTGATTAAAGGATCCCTGAGCGAGGTGCTTTTAAGTTTCCAAAGATAAAATGGCTGTCACACCACATGGACAAAAGAGGTTTGGAATGCAGCTTTCTGTGTGGAAGTAAGGTTCAATGAAGACAAAGGACAATGCTTTGTTTACAAAGCAACTGAATGCTATTAGCATTTGTTTAGATACACCTGAAACTGCAGAAGAGACGTTTGCACCTTGAATGGGAAGCGTTAACTTTAAATGGGTTTCCAACCATCCAGTACTGGACTATAGAGCAGATGTATCTCCCTTTTGTTTCAGCAAAGGGAGCTCTGAAAATCACATTAACTCAATCTAACCACTTTGAGTTAGCCTATCACAGCTTTGGGGTTAATTTTGCACACAGCCCTTGCAAGGCACGGATGTGAGGGGCTCACCAGGTATAAAAAAAGGGCTGAGCAGCCAGCTCGCTCTCTTGGCTCTTGGCTCTTGACTCTTGACTTCCTGGGACGATAAGGTCTCTCTCTCTCTCTCTCTTCGCTGGACCATGTGAGCAGAGATTTTCTGACTCTCAACAAGGCAACCTAGCAGGAGTTAAGGGGGGGGATGGTGATTTAAGGGAATTGCTAAGATTGTTTAAACAACATTGTAGCCATTGTACCCCTCGTTTTTGCCGTGTGTACCCCCTTGATATATAGTTTTACAATTTTACTGTGTTCATGTGGGATAGTTTGATATTGTGATTGTAGTTTCTTTTAGTTAATAAAGCTTGATAATTTTCTCTCATCCAAACCACGTATTCCGTTTTAATATCATTAATTATAAGTTCCTCCACTCAGAACTAAAGGAGGGGTAGTGAAATTGGTTTAGAGTGCAGCAGCAAAAAGACTGCTGGCCAGGTAGATTACCTTAAACCAGTTTAAAAGAAACCCCGAAATCCTTACAATGGCGAGCCAGGTAGGAGTGGAGGCAATTTTTGATTTAATAAGTGGTCTGGATCTGGTGAAAGCATCAGCTCTTGTTTCTCTCGTTTTCAGTATGTGGGTAGCCCTGCGAATGTTAGCAGCAGCGTGTAGGCTCACCTATCGGGGTATAGGTGGCTGGGTTAGGAAGGGTGTGATGGGAGAGCAGGAGGAGTTTAAAGAGGCCAGAGCTAGTGGTATGAGGGTGCGGGAAGAGAATGCATGCCTCACACTAGAGGTCACGAAATGCCAGGCATTTATAGAGCACCTTGTGCAGGAAGTCACAGAGGCGAGGGACAGTGAGATGAGACTGCGGGAAGAGAATGCCAGGTTTGGTGAAGCAGATCATGGCCCTGTAGGGCAGAGATAGAAAGTCTTAACGTGGTTTTAAAGGCAGCAAGGGGAATGATTTGCATGATCAGCCCGAAGGCAGGTCAGCTGGATTTTACTGGCAGCCCAAATCAAACCGCCCCACAGGCAACACCCAGGGAAAGGCTGGCTAGGGAATTAGAGATCCCAAGTCAGCAGCCCACAGCTCCG
This sequence comes from Somniosus microcephalus, assembly GCF_052327205.1. Taxonomy (NCBI): domain Eukaryota; kingdom Metazoa; phylum Chordata; class Chondrichthyes; order Squaliformes; family Somniosidae; genus Somniosus; species Somniosus microcephalus. The sequence continues at coordinate 68,734 of NC_141015.1, forward strand.
GGTTTTGAGGAGCTCTGGCAGCAAGGAGGGGTGGACAATGGGGTGGTAGGAGAACGCCAGCAGGTCCCGCTAGGCAGGCAGGGACCAGGACCAGTGTACCCCCTCCGACAACGGAGGTACGGTCAGCCCGTGAATAATAATGACCCAGGGGCTGTTCAGAATACCTATCTGGTCCCTTATGATACCCCACAGCTCAGGGGTATGGTGAAACATATTCCCATGCTCTGTGAAAAGGGAGACCCCTCACTGCACTTCCAACAAGTAGACCAGGCAGCCGGTGTTAACGGCTGTGATGATGACGAGAAAGCCAGAATGTTGCTTTTCTCTGTGGATAGTAAGCTCTATCAGACCCTTTCGGCTGAGGCCAAGAGAGGAGAGAAGGGTTTTGAGGACCTGACGGAGGAAATACTGTAAGCCATGGGTGCAAACGACGGCAATCCATTCGATCGCGTAGGGAGAACCCTGCAGCAGGAAGGGGAGACGCCACAGGCATTTGCAGACAGGCTGTGGCCAGTCTACAACCGTGCATGTACAGGGGGACAAGATAGGGCACAGCTGAACCAGCAGCAGCAGACCCAATGGCTTCGTTGCCTGGTGTACAATTGCCTGCCCCAGATAAGAGCAAAGGCCAACGCATGGTTTGACCCCCGAGACCCCCTAGTAACCGAAGAGACTGTAATCCGGCAGCTCATGGTGACATTTAGGAATGGGAGGAATGGTGAGAGCCCCCAGCAGAAGGGTAAAGTCCACGAGGTTGAACCTGGGGCTCAGTATAAGAAAGAGTGGCACCAGGAGGGGAACAGTCCCTCCCAGGCTCGGTTAAATTGCTATGGGTGTGGGAAAGATGGTCACTGGAGAAAAGACTGTAAGAATTCCTGGAAGAACAGCAAGGGAAAGAATCCCCCAGCCCCAGCCCAAAGAGTAGAGACAGGAATCTCGCCCGCCTCAGTTGAGTCGCTACTGGAAGCAATGCGGTCTCTCCTGACCAACCAGGGAAAGGTAGCAGCCATCAATGGTGCTGCAACCCCCTCGCCCACCTCTGCCTCCCCACAATGACTGGCCGGTATGCTGGTCAAAGAGAGTGCACGTGCAGGCACTTTCTGGGACCCATATGGGTCCGGGCCAGTGGCAGTGATTACAGGCAGGGATGGGGCACAGAGAAATTCAGACAAATTGTACAAGGCAAGTTCAAGTTCACCGCCTGTAAAGACAGGCACTGTGGCCTATTTAAAGGAGCCAGCTTCCCAGCCCGCTTCTAGAGGGGTCCCCCCCATGATGTGGGACCCTGCGGGGGCAGGGATAGCAATCCCTCTTGCAGGAGACATAGGGAGGGAGCTGACATCAGGTTTTAAACATGGGGAGGAAAATTTCCAGCCACCAGCCGCGGGTGGTGAGAGTATACCTGCCCCCAGCACAGGAGTGGGCAGAGAAGAGCAGACAAACCCAGAGAGGGATTTGCATCGGCAGGCTGCCAGGTACATTATACAGTGCGGGCTATTTGGACATGGGGGAGAAGGTTCCCAGCCAGCTGGGGCTGTGACCCAAGCTCAGGGTCTGCCAGCCAAAGTTTCCCCCAGAGAGACACCCCTCAGAAGGTCTCAGCGGGTACCCCAGCCTAAGAAAGCATGGTCACCCACTTTACAGTGGAGTAGGACGGTTTCCCGAGCCAGGGAAAAGCCAGAGAACAGAGGCCCCCCACTCAACAGCCATAAGCTGCGAGGGACCAGAGACAGGAGGCAGTCCAGCTTCGCTGCAGTCAGCAGCAATCTGCGACAGTGCCAGAGATTAGACTGGCCGTCCGGAGACGGGCGGCATTTGTATTATAGCTATGTGTGTGTATATAGCGTGCTTGGAAGGTGTATTTTAAGTTTTGTTAATTTAACTAGTTTGTTAAGTAAGTGCAAAGAGTTTAAGTTTACATGTGTGCCGAATGTTTGTATTTTGGTCCGAGGTCGAGGGACCCGACCATGTCTCCACCTAAGGCAGCAGGTCAGTGAGACCTGGCTGCATGTCCCTTTTAAGTTTTACAGGAGATTGGAAAATGAAGCAGCCATGTTCGCCCAGCCCGAGCTGGACATCGAATGAAGATACGGAATGTTGGGGATCACCTCGCCACTGGACGAATCCAGGAGACCCCGCAGCGATCTTCGGGAAAAACCGGACAGAGTCCGGAGGAACTTACCTACTCCTCCTACGGGGAGGAGATGGCCCCAGCTGGGTGGGGCACGGCCCCCAACCCAGCACTATCCTGACCGAAGTTCACGTGCGGGCGACCTCGCTGTGAGGAGTCACGACGGGGAAGCGTGGGCGCCTGGTCATAGGGACGCGTTCCCCGGGGGTGGGTGGTGATGGCCCAGGAATGATTGTATAGAGGAGGGGGAGACCCAAGAGTCGCGTGGGTGCAGTCGGGGGAGGGAGGAACTCACCCCGGGGGCCCACGGGCAAAGAAGAGAAGTTGTGGCTGGGAAGGATGAGTGGGTGGCCGGATCAGTGTGGGGCCAGAGAGTGCCGCCACACAGGCACCCATCATTTTCTGCAGCCAGTCGAGGGAAGACGGGAGGGGGAGGGACTGGGAGTCATGAGATCCCATACTCCCCGGTCTCGGTCTGTGCCAAGGTAAATTTTAAACGTGAGGGATACCCCGCCTCCACAAAAGGACAAGGGAACGGCTCGGGGCTGTCGGAGTAGGCTGGTCGCTAAATCCATTCTGCCTGTTTTAAAGTTTAAGCCGATCAAAGGGGGGTGGAAGGTACTTTTACTGCCCGAGTGGGAGGAGCAATACCCACTCGAATTTCGCGACCCATCATCGGCCCATGATGATCGGGGTTCATAAGCATGTTGTTTAATGATTTTTTGTATTTTGTGTTGCAGCCCCAAGTTGAGCAGAGGCGTGAGGTCCTCTCCGTGCTTGGGACCAGTTTGTGACAACTCCAAGTTGAGCAGAGGCGTAGGACTCTCTCCGTGCTTGCGATAATTTTTGAGTACATTGTGTAACTAAGATTGCAACATTTTGTAATAACTTATGATGCAAAAAAAAAGGTGATTGTAAATTTGGTTTACACTGTATAATTTTACAAGCGTGTAGGGGTATGAGACCCCTTATTGAAAACTGAAGTATCTGTAAGATGCCTACCGTACCATGGTTTTTTTCTTGAATTAAAGGGGAATAGACGGGATGGGGATCAGTGGCAGATAGCTATTAGGTAAATACAGGGGATGGTTGTTTGCGGGGGGTCAGAAATCATTGCTCATTTCTTCAAGAGGATACTACAAGCAAGCTGGAAGTATCCAAGGGCGGACTGTAAGAATTCGCAATAATCTACAGTTCTGAAGATTCATGTTTTTGATTAAAGTATCCCTGAGCGAGGTGCTTTTAAGTTTCCAGGGATAAAAATGGCAGTCACACCACATGGCCGAGGCAAAGATGTTTGGAATGCAGCTTTGTGTGTCTGGAAGTAAGGTTCAATGAAGACAAAGGACAATGCTTTGTTTACAAAGAAACTGAATGCTATTAGCATTTGTTTAGATACACCTGAAACTGCAGAAGAGACGTTTGCACCTTGAATGGGAAGCCTTAACTTTAAATGGGTTTCCAATCACCCAGTACTGGACTATAGAGCAGATGTATCTCCCTTTTGTTTCAGCACAGGGAGCTCTGAAAATCACATTAACTCAATCTAACCACTTTGAGTTAGCCTATCACAGCTTTGGGGTTAATTTTGCACACAGCCCTTGCAAGGCACGGATGTGAGGGGCTCACCAGGTATAAAAAAAGGGCTGAGCAGCCAGCTCGCTCTCTTGGCTCTTGGCTCTTGACTCTTGACTTCCTGGGACGATAAGGTCTCTCTCTCTCTCTCTCTCTCTCTTCGCTGGACCATGTGAGCAGAGATTTTCTGACTCTCAACAAGGCAACCTAGCAGGAGTTAAGGGGGGGGATGGTGATTTAAGGGAATTGCTAAGATTGTTTAAACAACATTGTAGCCATTGTACCCCTCGTTTTTGCCGTGTGTACCCCCTTGATATATAGTTTTACAATTTTACTGTGTTCATGTGGGATAGTTTGATATTGTGATTGTAGTTTCTTTTAGTTAATAAAGCTTGATAATTTTCTCTCATCCAAACCACGTATTCCGTTTTAATATCATTAATTATAAGTTCCTCCACTCAGAACTAAAGGAGGGGTAGCGAAATTGGTTTAGAGTGCAGCAGCAAAAAGACTGCTGGCCAGGTAGATTACCTTAAACCAGTTTAAAAGAAACCCCGAAATCCTTACAATGGCGAGCCAGGTAGGAGTGGAGGCAGTTTTTGATTTAATAAGTGGTCTGGATCTGGTGAAAGCATCAGCTCTTGTTTCTCTCGTTTTCAGTATGTGGGTAGCCCTGCGAATGTTAGCAGCAGCGTGTAGGCTCACCTATCGGGGTATAGGTGGCTGGGTTAGGAAGGGTGTGATGGGAGAGCAGGAGGAGTTTAAAGAGGCCAGAGCTAGTGGTATGAGGGTGCGGGAAGAGAATGCACGCCTCACACTAGAGGTCACGAAATGCCAGGCATTTATAGAGCACCTTGTGCAGGAAGTCACAGAGGCGAGGGACAGTGAGATGAGACTGCGGGAAGAGAATGCCAGGTTTGGTGAAGCAGATCATGGCCCTGTAGGGCAGAGATAGAAAGTCTTAACGTGGTTTTAAAGGCAGCAAGGGGAATGATTTGCATGATCAGCCCGAAGGCAGGTCAGCTGGATTTTACTGGCAGCCCAAATCAAACCGCCCCACAGGCAACACCCAGGGAAAGGCTGGCTAGGGAATTAGAGATCCCAAGTCAGCAGCCCACAGCTCCGGGTTTTGAGGAGCTCTGGCAGCAAGGAGGGGTGGACAATGGGGTGGTAGGAGAACGCCAGCAGGTCCCGCTAGGCAGGCAGGGACCAGGACCAGTGTACCCCCTCCGACAACGGAGGTACGGTCAGCCCGTGAATAATAATGACCCAGGGGCTGTTCAGAATACCTATCTGGTCCCTTATGATACCCCACAGCTCAGGGGTATGGTGAAACATATTCCCATGCTCTGTGAAAAGGGAGACCCCTCACTGCACCTCCAACAAGTAGACCAGGCAGCCGGTGTTAACGGCTGTGATGATGACGAGAAAGCCAGAATGTTGCTTTTCTCTGTGGATAGTAAGCTCTATCAGACCCTTTCGGCTGAGGCCAAGAGAGGAGAGAAGGGTTTTGAGGACCTGAAGGAGGAAATACTGGAAGCCATGGGTGCAAACGACGGCAATCCATTCGATCGCGTAGGGAGAACCCTTCAGCAGGAAGGGGAGACTCCACAGGCATTTGCAGACAGGCTGTGGCCAGTCTACAACCGTGCATGTACAGGGGGACAAGATAGGGCACAGCTGAACCAGCAGCAGCAGACCCAATGGCTTCGTTGCCTGGTGTACAATTGCCTGCCCCAGATAAGAGCAAAGGCCAACGCATGGTTTGACCCCCGAGACCCCCTAGTAACCGAAGAGACTGTAATCCGGCAGCTCATGGTGACATTTAGGAATGGGAGGAATGGTGAGAGCCCCCAGCAGAAGGGTAAAGTCCACGAGGTTGAACCTGGGGCTCAGTATAAGAAAGAGTGGCACCAGGAGGGGAACAGTCCCTCCCAGGCTCGGTTAAATTGCTATGGGTGTGGGAAAGATGGTCACTGGAGAAAAGACTGTAAGAATTCCTGGAAGAATAGCAAGGGAAAGAATCCCCCAGCCCCAGCCCAAAGAGTAGAGACAGGAATCTCCCCCGCCTCAGTCGAGTCGCTACTGGAAGCAATGCGGTCTCTCCTGACCAACCAGGGAAAGGTAGCAGCCATCAATGGTGCTGCAACCCCCTCGCCCACCTCTGCCTCCCCACAATGACTGGCCGGTATGCTGGTCAAAGAGAGTGCACGTGCAGGCACTTTCTGGGACCCATATGGGTCCGGGCCAGTGGCAGTGATTACAGGCAGGGATGGGGCACAGAGAAATTCAGACAAATTGTACAAGGCAAGTTCAAGTTCACCGCCTGTAAAGACAGGCACTGTGGCCTATTTAAAGGAGCCAGCTTCCCAGCCCGCTTCTAGAGGGGTCCCCCCCATGATGTGGGACCCTGCGGGGGCAGGGATAGCAATCCCTCTTGCAGGAGACATAGGGAGGGAGCTGACATCAGGTTTTAAACATGGGGAGGAAAATTTCCAGCCACCAGCCGCGGGTGGTGAGAGTATACCTGCCCCCAGCACAGGAGTGGGCAGAGAAGAGCAGACAAACCCAGAGAGAGATTTGCATCGGCAGGCTGCCAGGTACATTATACAGTGCGGGCTATTTGGACATGGGGGAGAAGGTTCCCAGCCAGCTGGGGCTGTGACCCAAGCTCAGGGTCTGCCAGCCAAAGTTTCCCCCAGAGAGACACCCCTCAGAAGGTCTCAGCGGGTGCCCCAGCCTAAGAAAGCATGGTCACCCACTTTACAGTGGAGTAGGACGGTTTCCCGAGCCAGGGAAAAGCCAGAGAACAGAGGCCCCCCACTCAACAGCCATAAGCTGCGAGGGACCAGAGACAGGAGGCAGTCCAGCTTCGCTGCAGTCAGCAGCAATCTGCGACAGTGCCAGAGATTAGACTGGCCGTCCGGAGACGGGCGGCATTTGTATTATAGCTATGTGTGTGTATATAGCGTGCTTGGAAGGTGTATTTTAAGTTTTGTTAATTTAACTAGTTTGTTAAGTAAGTGCAAAGAGTTTAAGTTTACATGTGTGCCGAATGTTTGTATTTTGGTCCGAGGTCGAGGGACCCGACCATGTCTCCACCTAAGGCAGCAGGTCAGTGAGACCTGGCGGCATGTCCCTTTTAAGTTTTGCAGGAGATGGGAAAATGGAGCAGCCATGTTCGCCCAGCCCGAGCTGGACATCGAATGAAGATACGGAATGTTGGGGATCACCTCGCCACTGGACGAATCCAGGAGACCCCGCAGCGATCTTCGGGAAAAACCGGACAGAGTCCGGAGGAACTTACCTACTCCTCCTACGGGGAGGAGATGGCCCCAGCTGGGTGGGGCACGGCCCCCAACCCAGCACTATCCTGACTGAAGTTCACGTGCGGGAGACCTCGCCGTGAGGAGTCACGATGGGGAAGCGCGGGCGCCTGGTCATAGGGACGCGTTCCCCGGGGGTGGGTGGTGATGGCCCAGGAATGATTGTATAGAGGAGGGGGAGACCCAAGAGTCACGTGGGTGCAGTCGGGGGAGGGAGGAACTCACCCGGGGGCCCACGGGCAAAGAAGAGAAGTTGTGGCTGGGAAGGATGAGTGGGTGGCCGGATCAGTGTGGGGCCAGGGAGTGCCGCCACACAGGCACCCATCATTTTCTGCAGCCAGTCGAGGGAAGACGGGAGGGGGAGGGACTGGGAGTCATGAGATCCCATACTCCCCGGTCTCGGTCTGTGCCGAGGTAAATTTTAAACGTGAGGGGTACCCCGCCTCCACAAAAGGACAAGGGAACGGCTCGGGGCTGTCGGAGTAGGCTGGTCGCTAAATCCATTCTGCCTGTTTTAAAGTTTAAGCCGATCAAAGGGGGGTGGAAGGTACTTTTACTGCCCGAGTGGGAGGAGCAATACCCACTCGAATTTCGCGACCCATCATCGGCCCATGATGATCGGGGTTCATAAGCATGTTGTTTAATGATTTTTTGTATTTTGTGTTGCAGCCCCAAGTTGAGCAGAGGCGTAAGGTCCTCTCCGTGCTTGGGACCAGTTTGTGACAACTCCAAGTTGAGCAGAGGCGTAGGACTCTCTCCGTGCTTGCGATAATTTTTGAGTACATTGTGTAACTAAGATTGCAACATTTTGTAATAACTTATGATGCAAAAAAAAAGGTGATTGTAAATTTGGTTTACACTGTATAATTTTACAAGCGTGTAGGGGTATGAGACCCCTTATTGAAAACTGAAGTATCTGTAAGATGCCTACCGTACCATGGTATTTTTCTTGAATTAAAGGGGAATAGACGGGATGGGGTCAGTGGCAGATAGCTATTAGGTAAATACAGGGGATGGTTGTTTGCGGGGGGTCAGAAAACATTGCTCATTTCTTCAAGAGGATACTACAAGCAAGCTGGAAGTATCCAAGGGCGGACTGTAAGAATTCGCAATAATCTACAGTTCTGAAGATTCATGTTTTTGATTAAAGTATCCCTGAGCGAGGTGCTTTTAAGTTTCCAGGGATAAAAATGGCAGTCACACCACATGGCCGAGGCAAAGAGGTTTGGAATGCAGCTTTGTGTGTCTGGAAGTAAGGTTCAATGAAGACAAAGGACAATGCTTTGTTTACAAAGCAACTGAATGCTATTAGCATTTGTTTAGATACACCTGAAACTGCAGAAGAGATGTTTGCACCTTGAATGGGAAGCCTTAACTTTAAATGGGTTTCCAATCACCCAGTACTGGACTATAGAGCAGATGTATCTCCCTTTTGTTTCAGCACAGGGAGCTCTGAAAATCACATTAACTCAATCTAACCACTTTGAGTTAGCCTATCACAGCTTTGGGGTTAATTTTGCACACAGCCCTTGCAAGGCACGGATGTGAGGGGCTCACCAGGTATAAAAAAAGGGCTGAGCAGCCAGCTCGCTCTCTTGGCTCTTGGCTCTTGACTTCCTGGGACGATAAGGTGAGCTCTCTCTCTCTCTCTCTCTCTTCGCTGGACCATGTGAGCAGAGATTTTCTGACTCTCAACAAGGCAACCTAGCAGGAGTTAAGGGGGGGATGGTGATTTAAGGGAATTGCTAAGATTGTTTAAATAACATTGTAGCCATTGTACCCCTCGTTTTTGCCGTGTGTACCCCCTTGATATATAGTTTTACAATTTTACTGTGTTCGTGTGGGATAGTTTGATATTGTGATTGTAGTTTCTTTTAGTTAATAAAGCTTGATAATTTTCTCTCATCCAAACCACGTGTTCCGTTTTAATATCATTAATTATAAGTTCCTCCACTCAGAACTAAAGGAGGGGTAGCGAAATTGGTTTAGAGTGCAGCAGCAAAAAGACTGCTGGCCAGGTAGATTACCTTAAACCAGTTTAAAAGAAACCCCAAAATCCTTACAGTGAGACCGCACCTTGAGTATTGTGTGCAGTTTTGGTCGCCTTATCTGAGGAAGGACGTTCTTGCCATGGAAGGAGTGCAGCGAAGATTCACCAGGCTGATACCTGGGATGGCAGGAATGATGCATGAGGAGAGATTGTATCGATTGGGCTTATACTCACTGGAGTTTAGAAGATTGAGAGGGAATCTCATCGAAACCTATAACATTCTGTCAGGACTGGACAGACTAGATGTTGGAAGGATGTTTCCGATTGCCGGGAAGTCCAGAACCAGGGGACATAGTCTATGGATAAGGCGTAATCCATTCAGGACTGAGATGAGGAGGAATTTCTTCACCCAGAGAGTGGTGAACCTGTGCAATTGCCACAGAGGGCGGTGTAGGCCAGTTCGTTAAATATATTCAAGAAGGAGTTGGATATATTTCTGAAGGCTAAAGGGATCAAGGGATATGGGGAGAAGGCAGGGACAGGGTACTGAGTTTGGATGATCAGCCATCATCTCATTGAATGGCGGAGCAGGCTCGAGGGGCCGAATGGCCTACTCCTGCTCCTTCCTTCTATGTTTCTATGTTTCTATGCTTCTATGTTTCTATTACTGAACCCCTGAACCTCCTCTTCACTCCTTGAATCCACTTCCCCACCCCATGGATCAATTTCCCCTCCACTGAACACCTTCTCCATTCCCGAGCCCTTTCCCCACCCCTGAACCCCCTTCAACACCCACTGAACCCCCTTCCCCACCCCTGAACCCCCTTCAACACCCACTGAACACCTTCCCCACCCCCTGCACCACCTTCAACACCCACTGAACACCTTCCCCACCCCCTGCACCACCTTCCCCACCACCTGAACCCCCTTCAACACCCACTGAACACCTTCCCCACCCCCTGCACCACCTTCCCCACCCCTGAACCCCCTTCAACACCCACTGAACACCTTCCCCACCCCTGAACCCCCTTCAACACCCACTGAACACCTTCCCCACCCCCTGCACCACCTTCCCCACCCCTGAACCCCCTTCAACACCCACTGAACACCTTCCCCACCCCTGAACCCCCTTCAACACCCACTGAACACCTTCCCCACCCCCTGCACCACCTTCCCCACCACCTGAACACCCTTCCCCACCCCGTGAACCCCTTACTCACTCCCTGAACAGCTTCCCCACCCCTGAAACGCTTCCCCACCCCTGAACCCTTTTACCACCCCCTGAACCCTTCCCCACTCCCTGATCACATTCCCCACCTTCTGAAATGTTTCCCCACCACCTGAAACCCCTTCCCAACCCCCTGAGCCCCTTCCCAACCCCCTGACCCCCTTCCCCACCCCTGAACCCCTTCCCCACCACCTGAACCACTTCCACACCCCTGAACCCGTTCCCCACCCCTTGAACGCATTCCCCACCCCCTGAAAACCTTCCCCACCCCCTGAAACACCTTCCCCACCACCTGAACCCCATTGCCCAACCCCTGAACCCCATTCCCCACACCGTGAACCCCCTTCCCCACCCCTGAACCCCCTTCCTCACCCCCTGAATCCCTTCCCCACCCCTGAACCCCTTCCCCACCCCCTGAACACCGTCCCCAACCCTGCAACCCCTTCCCAGCCCCTGAACCCCTTCCCCACCCCAAAAAACCCCTTCCCCACCCCGTGAACACCCTTCCCACTGTGCACTAATAGAAGGGACCTCTCCCAGTATCCTCACTTACATTGTTCCTGCATCCAAAACATCGCATACAGAGGGATTGGCAATCCATATGCTTACTGCTTATGGAATCTTGCTGTGCGCTCAATGCTCCATTGGCTGTCACATGACAGTCTTTGTATCTGATGAATTCCTGGAGTGTGGATCATTCCTCGAGGTTTTGGAGAATGTGCTGCAGTTTCTGTACAAAGTGAAACTGCTCAGTATTGATGGTGACTACGGTCCACTCCAGCTTTGGAAAAAACAGCGATTCTTTATTTTAAAAAGCGGCAACGTATTATAAATGCTAGTGAAAACCTTTCTCTCCCGTATCTTCTTGACATCCTATCACACCTAAAATTCAGCCCTGCCATGTAGTCATTTCAAGAGCTGAGAGGACATTGAGTTATTGGGAGCACTATTACAGAGCAACATGTTGTGATCCAGGGATAGCTGCAGCTTACCCAAGGATGCAGTATTTGCTGTTCGTCTGTTCAGAAGGGTCTTAGCAGTCTACCGAAATAGAATTTTGTAATTTGTTGATGCAAAGCCTGTCGAAGTATCTGAGTATTAATGAAGTAATAATAGGAGCTTGTAACAAAGGTTATATTATAATCGTGCTGGACTTTAATCTGCATATAGACGGGGCAAATCAATTTGGCAAGGGTAGTCTGGAGGACGAGTTCATGGAAAGTATTCGAGGCAGTTTCCTAGAAAAATACTTCAGGGAACCATCAAGGTAACAGGCTATTTTAGACCCTCTTTTGTGTAATGAGACAGGGTTAATTGGTAATCTTACAGTAATGGATCCTCTAGGGAAGAGTGATCATCAATATGAGAGAATTTCACATCGAGTTTGAAAGTGACATTCTTAAGTCCGACACCAGAGACTTAAATTAAACAAAGCCAATTATGTAGGTATGAGGGGTGAGTTGGTTAAGGTAAATTGGGAAATTAGTTTAAAAGGTGTGGACAGTAGATAAGCAGCGGCAATTATTTAAAGAAATGTTCCATAATTCTCAATAATTATACATTCCACTAAAATAAAAACTCCACGGGAAAAGTGATACATCCGTGTCTAACCAAAGAAGTTAAGGAGATTATTAGGTTAAAGGAAGAGGCTTAAAATGTTGCAAAGAACAGTAATAAGCAAAATATTGAGAGAGCTTTAGAAACCAGCAAAGGATGACCAACAAATTGATAAAAAGTGAGAAAATAAGATATGAGATAAATTAGCAAGAAATATTAAAGCCGATTGTAAAGCTTCTACAAGTGTGTAAAATGGAAGAGAGTAGCAAAAATAAGTGTTAGACCCTTAGTGGCTGAGAAAGGAGAAATTATATTGGGAGCAAGGAAATGGCAGAGACTTTTAACAAATATTTTATATCTGTGTTCACAGCAGAAGACACAAAAAGTATACCGAAAATAGGGGGAACCAAGGGGCGAATAAGAAGGAGGAATTTAAAGTAATATATATCAAGAGAAAGAAAGTAATTAGAATCATAGAATCATAGAATGGTTACAGCACAGAAGGAGGCCATTCGGCCCATCGTGCCCGTTTTTATATCAGCAAGAGCACTTCAGCTTTTTTTTATTCGATTATGGTATGTGGGCGTCGCTGGCAAGGCCAGCATTTATTGCCCATCCCTAATTACCCTTGAGAAGGTGGTGGTGAACCACATTCTTGAACCACTGCAGTCTGTGTGGTGATGGTAATCCCACTGTATTTTTAATGAGGGAGTTCCAGGATTTTGACCCAGCGACAATGAAGAATTGGCAATAATTTTTAGGTCAGGATGATGTGTGATTTGGAGGGGAGCTTGGAGGTGGTGTTATTCTCATGCGGCTGCTGCCCTCGTCCTTCTAGGTGGAAGAGTTCGTGGGTTTGGGAGGTGCTGGTGAAGAAGCCTTGTTGAGTTGCTGCAGTGCATCTTGTGGATGGTACACACTGCAGCCACGGTACACCGGTGGTGGAGGGAGTGAATGTTAAAGGTGGTGGATGTGTTGCCAATCAAGTGGTCTGCTTTGTCCTGGATGGTATCGAGCTTCTTCAGTATTGTTGTAGCTGCACTCATCCAGGCAAGTGGAGAGTGTTCCATCACACTCCTTACTTGTGCCTTGTAGATGGTGGAAAGGTTTTGGGGTGTCAGCAGGTGAGACACATGCCACAGAATACTTCGTTTCTGACCTGTTACTTGACCCTCCTGCCAATGGGAAGTTTCTCTCTATCTATTCTTTCCAGACCCCTTCATGATTTTGAATGCCTCTATGAAATCTCCACTAAACCTTCTCTGCTTTATGGGGAACAACCCCAGCTTCTCCAGTCTATCCATGTAACTGAAGACCCTCATCCCTGGAACCATTCTTGTTAATCTCAGTTTAAGACTTCCTGATTGATTGTCCTTGTTTAATGCAGATTTCCGGTTCTGTTTGGCGGTACTGTGTCTTGACCTCTTCCCTTCATGAAGCAAATAACAGCGAACACAAAGAGGGAAAGGGAGAGAACTGCAAAAAGTTTCGGGATTGAAAGACGCGTGAATTTTCAGTGCCGGGAACAGATTCTGCAGGAAAGGGAAGCCTGCTGCACCTAGGATTCCGAGGCAGTCTCCCATCAAAGTACTAAGCAGACCTGAAATAACACTGGCGAGCAAAATAAAGGAAAATCCTAAGATGTTTTATAAGTATATTAAGGGCAAGAGGATAACCAGGGAAAGGTTAGGGCCCATTAGGCACCAAAGTGGCAATCTGTGTGTAGAGCCAGATGATGTAGGCGGGGTTTTGAATGAATTTTTTGCATCTGTGTTCACTATGGAGAAAGACGATGTAGACATAGAAATCGGACAAGGGGACTGTGATATACTTGAACATATTAGCATCGAGAGGGAGGAGGTACTAGCGGTTTTAGCAGGCCAAAAAGTGGATAAATCCCCAGGCCCGGATGAGATGTATCCCAGGCTGCTGTGTGAGGCAAAGGAGGAGATTGCAGGGGCTCTGACACAAATTTTCAGAGCCTCTCTGGCCACAGGGGATGTACCAGAGGACTGGAGAACAGCTAATGTAGTACCATTATTCAAGAAGGGTAGCAGGGATAAGCCAGGGAATTACAGGCCAGTGAGCCTAACATCTGTGGTAGGGAAATTATTGGAAAAGATTCTGAGGGACAAAATTAGTCTCCACTTGGAGAGGCAAGGATTAATCGGGGATAGTCAGCATGGCTTTGTCAAGGGTAAATCATGTCTGACCAATCTGATTGAATTTTTCGAGGGGGTGACTAGGTGTGTAGATGAGGGAAATGCTGTGGATGTGGTATACATGGACTTCAGTAAGGCTTTTGACAAAGTCCCGCATAGGAGACTGGTCAAGAAGGTAAGAGCCCATGGGATCCAGGGTGCCTTGGCACGTTGGATCCTAAACTGGCTGAGTGGCAGGAGGCAGAGGGTGATGGTCGAAGGTTGCTTTTGTGACTGGAAGCCTGTGTCCAGTGGGGTACCTCAGGGATCGGTGCTGGGTCCCTTGCTGTTTGTGATCTACATAAATGATTTGGATGAGAATGTAAAAGGTATGATCAGTAAGTTCGCAGACGACACGAAAATTGGTGGGGTGGTAAATTGTGAGGAGGAAAGCCTCAGGCTACAGGATGATATAAACGGGTTGGTCAGATGGGCGGAAAAGTGGCAAATTGAATTTAACCCTGAAAAGTGCGAGGTGATGCATTTTGGACGGACAAATAAGGCAAGGGAATACACAATGAGTGGTAGGACCCTAGGAAGTACAGAGGGTCAGAGGGACCTTGGTGTACATGTACATAGATCCCTGAAGGCAGCGGAACAGGTAGATAAGGTGGTTGAAAAGGCATATGGGATACTTGCCTTCATTAGCCGAGGCATAGAATATAAGAGCAGGGAGGTTATGATGGAGCTGTACAAAACGCTGGTAAGGCCACAGCTGGAGTACTGTGCGCAGTTCTGGTCGCCTCACTATAGGAAGGATGTGATTGCTTTGGAGAGGGTGCAGAGAAGATTCACCAGGATGTTACCTGGGATGGAGCGCCTCAGCTATGAAGAAAGACTAAACAGGCTGGGGTTGTTTTCCTTGGAGCAAAGAAGGCTGAGGGGGGACCTGATTGAGGTGTACAAAATGATGAGGGGCATAGATAGGGTAGATAAAGAGGAACTTTTCCCCTTAGTAGGGGGGTCAATAACAAGGGGGCATAGATTCAAGGTAAGGGGCAGGAGGTTTAGAGGGGATTTGAGGAGGAACTTTTTCACCCAGAGGGTGGTTGGAGTCTGGATCTCACTGCCTGAAAGGACGGTAGAGGCAAGAACCCTCACAACATTCAAGAAGCATTTGGATGAGCACTTGAAATACCTTTGCATACAAGGCTATGGACCAAATGCCGGAAAATGGGATTAGATTGGACAGGGCTTGATGGATGGCGCAGACACGATGGGCCGAAGGGCCTCTTTCTGTGCTGTATAACTCTATGACTCTATGATACGGCTTTGAATCTGAGATCCGATGAGATCGGACTGGTCCATAGTATTTTGGCCATAGGCATCGGCAATGATTGGTTTCCCTTAGCTTAAAACTTCCTGTTTGATTTCCCTTTTTAAAGCTTATTTCCAGTTCTGTTTAGCGGTACTGGGTACTCGACATCTTCCCATCATGAAGCTAATAACAGGCATCCGAAACCTTAACCTAAGAAAGACAATCCCAACTGATGCCTGTGGACACACTGCAATGGGAAAGCCCGATCTCGGTATCAAAGCAGATTGAAACCTGTTTAATATCTTGTATGGGCGTCTGCCTGGGAATACCAGGAGCTGTAGGATTCTCTTTCCAGCAGACGCTGTTCTCAACCGTGCCTTCAATCACCAAACTTTTCGCAGTTCTAACTCTTTCTGTCCCTCCTTCTGCTCGCTGTTATTTCCACTGGTCGGGGAGTCTAGAATTGGGGAGCACGGTCTAATAATTAGGGCCAGACCGTTCAGGAGTGAAATTAGGAAACACTTCTACATACAAAGGGTGGTAGAAGTTTGGAACTCTCTTCTGCAAATGGCAATTGATGCTGGATCAAATGTTCATTTTAAATCTGAGATTGATAGATTTTAGTTAACCAAAGGTATTAAGGGATGTGTGCCAAAAACAGGAATATGGACTTAGTTCGCAGATCAGTCACGATCTCATTGAAAGAAGGATCAGGCTCGAGGGGCTGAATGGCCTATTCCTGTTCCTATGTTCCTACGTTCCTCTGTAAACTGTCACTTGCAAATTTGCTCCTGTGCGTTAGGTTTATATCTTCAAATTGAACATAAGGACATAAGAACATAATAATTAGGAGCAGGAGTAGGTCATTTGGCCATTCGAGTCTGCTCCGGCATTCAAAACGATCATGGATAATCTTCGGCCTCAACTCTACTTAGGAGTAACACCCCATGTCCCTTGATTCCGTCAATATTGAAAATATTATTGATCACTCTCTTGAATATACTCAATGACTGAGCCTCCACAGCCCTCCAAATATTCACCACCCTCTGACTGAAGAACATTCTCCTCATCTCAGTCCGAAATTGCCGACCCCTTATTCTGAGCCTGTGACCCCTGGATCTAGACTCCCCAGCCAGAGGAAACATCCCACATCTACCCTATCAAGCCCTGTAAGAAATTTGTAGGTTTCAATGAGAACACCTCTCATTCTTCTGAACGCTATAGAATATAGGGCTAGTTTAATCAATCTCTCCTCATAGGATAATCCCCCCATCCCAGGAGCCAGTCTGGTGAACCTTCGTTGCACTCCCTCTATGGCAAGTATATCGTTCCTTAGGTAAAGAACCCAAAACTGTACACAATACTCCAGGTGTGGCCTCACCAGGGCCCTATATAATTGCAGTAAGACGTCTTTACTGTCATACTTAAATCCTCTTCTAATAAAAGCCAACATACCATTTGCATTCCTTATTGCTTGCTGTACCTGCATGTTAACTTTCGGTGATTCGTGTACAAGGACACCCAGGTCCATCTGAACACCAACATTTCCCAATCTCTCAATAATTAAAACATATTCTGCTTTTCTATTTTGCCTAACAAAGTGGCTAACTTCACATTTCTCCACGTTATATTCCATTTGCCATGTTCTCTCCATCTCACTTAACCTGTCTATATACCCTTGATGCCTCCTTGCATCCTCCTCACAATTGACATTCCCACTCAGCTTTGTATCATCAGCAAACTTGGATATATTACATTTGGTCCCCTCATCCAAATCATTGACATATATTGTGAGTAGCTGATGCCCAAGCACAGATGCTTACGGTACTCCACCAGTTACAGCCTGCCACCCCGAACATGACCGTTTATTCTCACTCTCGGTTTTCTCTCCGTTAATCAGTCCTCAAAACATGCTAGTATATTACCCCCAATCCCATGAGCCCTAATTTTGTTGAATAACCTCTTGCGTGGCACCTTATCGAATGCCTTATGACAATCCAAATAAACCACATCCGCTGGTTCCCACTTATGTATTCTGCTCGTTAAAACCTCAAAATATTCTAACAGATTTGTCAAACATGACTTCCATTTCATAAATCCATGTTCACTCTGCCCAATCCTATTATTATTTTCTAAGTGCTGTTACCACGTTCTTAATAATAGATTCGAGCATTTTCTTTAGTACTGACATCAGTCTAACTGGTCTGTAGATCCCCGTTTTCTCCATCCTTCCTTCCTTAAATAGTGGGGTTACATTTGTTACCTTCCAATCCACAGGAACCGTTCCACAATTTTTGGAAATATGGAACATGACAACCAAATGCATCCACCAGCTCTATCGCCACCTTTTTCAAAACCCTAGGATGAAGGCCATTGGGTCCAGGAGTTTTATTGTCTTTCAGTCCCATTAATTTCTCCAGTACAAATTTTTTACTACTACTAATATCCTTCAGTTCCTCATTCTTGCTAGACCCTTGGTTCTTCACTATTTCCGGAAAGTTTTTTGCGTCTTCTTCCTTAATGAAAGACACAAAATATTTGATAAATTTCTCTGCCATTTCCTTATTCCCCATTATAATTTCGCCTGTCTCAGCCTGTAAGGGACCCACATTTATTTTCGCTAATCTATATAACTATAAAAGATTTAACAGGCTGTTTCTAAGTCTTCCGGTAGTTTGCTCTCATATTCTGTTTTCACTTTTTTTAATCAATGTTTTTGTCCTCCATTGCCGAACACTAAAATCCTCTCAACCCTTAGGCTTACGACGAACTTTGGCAACATTACTAGCCTCTTCCTTTGATCTAATACGGTCTTTAACTCCTCTTGTTAGCCACGGTTGGACCACTTATCCTGTGGGGTTTTTGTGCCTAAAGGGAATGTATATTTGTTGTAAATTATGTAATAATTCTTTAAATGCTAGCCATTGCTTCTCTACCGTCATACCTTTTAATATAATTTCCCAATCGATGTTAGCCAACTCACCCCTCACACCTACATAGTTTGCTTTGTTTAGTTTTTAGGCACTAGTTTTGGATTTAAATGTATCACTTTCAATTTCATAATAAAATTCTATCAGTCCAAAGATGTGCGGGTTAGGTTGATTGGCTATGATAAATTGACCCTTAGTGTTAGGGGGATTAAATACGTGGGGATAGGATGGGATATGTGTTGGTGTAGGGGTTACGGGGATTGGGTGGGATATGTGTCGGTGCAGGCTCGATGGGCCAAAATGGCCTCTATCTGCACTGTGGGATTTCTGTGGATTCTGTGGATTCTGTGGATATAATGGTCACTCTTCCCTAATGGCCCCTTTACTGCAATTTTATTAATTAATCTTTTCTCATTGCACAATCCTAGATCTAAAATAGCCTGTTTCCTAGTTACTTCCTCAACATACTGATCTAGAAAACTATCTTGCATACATTCCATGAATTCATCCTCCACACTATTACTGCAAATTTGTTTTTCCCAATCTATATGTAGATTAAAGTCTCCCATGATTACCTTATTAACCTTGTTACATGAACTGCTAAATTCCTGATGTATACACTGCCCTACATTACAACTTCTGTTTGGGGGCCTATAAGCAATTCCCACCAAAGTTTTCTGCCCCTTGCTGTGTCTTAGTTCCACCCAAACTGATTCTACTTCTTGATTTTCGAAGCTAAGATACTTTCTCTCTACTGTCTTACATAGAAACATAGAAACATACAAGATAGGAGCAGGAGTAGGCCATTCGGCCACTCGAGCCTGCACCGCCATTTAATGAGATCATGGCTGATCTTCCAAACTCAGTACCCTGTCCCTGCTTTCTCCCCATAGCCCTTGATCTTTTTGCCTTAAGAAATATATCTAACTCCTTTTGAATATATTTAATGAATTGGTCTCAACTGCCTTCTGTGGTAGAGAATTCCACAGGTTCACCCTCTCTGGGTGAAGAAATTCCTCCTCATCTCTGTCATAAATTGCTTACCCTTATCTTTAGACGGTGACCCCTGGTTCTGTACTCCCCTGCCATCGGAAACATCCTTCCGACATCTAGTCTGTCTAGTCCTGTTAGAATATTATAAGTTTCAATGAGATCCCCTCTCATTCTTCTGAACCCCAGCGAGTATAAGCGCAATCGAACCAATCTCTCCTCATACGTCATTCCTGCCATCCCAGGTATCAGTCTGGTGAATCTTTGCTGCACTCCCTCCATAGCAAGAACATCCTTCCTCAGATAAGTAGATCAAAACTGCACACAATACTCAAGGTGTGGTCTCACCACTGCCCTGTACAACTGCAGCAAGACATCCTTGTTTCTGCACTCGAATCCTCTTGCTACGAAGGCCAGCATACCATTTGCCTTCTTAACCGCCTGCTGCAACTGCATGCTTAACTTCAGCGACTGGTGCACAAGGACACCCAGGACTCGTTGCACTTCCCCTTTTCCCAATATATTGCCGTTCAGATAATAATCTGCCTTCCTGTTTTTGCCAGCAAAGTGGATAACCTCGCATTTATCCACATTATTCTGCATCTGCAATACATCTGGCCAATCACCCAACCTGCCAAATCGTACTGGAGTCACATCTCCTCAGAGCACACACGCCCACCCAGCTTTGTGTCGTCTGCAAACTTGGAGCTATTACATCTAGTTCCCTCGTCTAGATCATTAACATATATTGTGAATAGCTTGGCTCCTTGCACCGATCCTTGCAGTACCCCTCTAGTCACTGCCTGCCACGTGGATAAAGAGCCGTTTATTCCAACTCTTTGCTTCCTGTCTGCCAGCCAGTTCTTTATCCAAGTCAGTACCTTGCCCCCAATCCCATGTGCTTTAACTCTATATGCTAATCTCTTATGCAGGACCTTATCGAAAGCCTTCTGAAAGTCCAAATACACCACATCCACTGGTTCTCCCTTATCTATTCTACCAGTTACATCCTCAAAAAATTCCAGCGGATTAGTCAAGCATGATTTATCTTTTGTAAATCCAGGTTGACATTGTCAGATCCATTCAATGTTATCCAAGTGCTCTGCTTTACATTTTTTATAATAGACTCTAGCATTTCCCCCACTACCTATGTCAGGCTTACCGGTCTATAATTCCCCATTTTCTCTCTACCACCTTTTTTGAACAGTGTGTTAACATTAGCTACCCTCCAATCCATGGGAACTGTTCCAGATTCTATATAATTTTGGAAGATGACCAGCAATGTACCTACTACTTCTAGAGCCACTCACTTAAATACCCTAGGATGTAGATTAACAGGCCCTGGGGATTTATTGGCCTTCAATCAGTCAATTTCCTAAACACCATTTCCCTATAAATACTGATTTCATTCTGTTCCTCACTCTCATTAGACCCTATGTTCCCCGACATCTCTGCGAGCTTATTTGTGTCCTCCTTTGTGAAGTCAGAACCAAAGTATGTATTTAATTGGTCCCCCATTTCTTTGATCCCCATTATAAATTCCCCTGATTCTGACTGCAAGGGACCTACGCTTGACTTCACCAATCATTTTCTCTTCACATGGCTATATAAGCTTTTACAGTCAGTTTTTATGTTCCTTGCACGCTTACTCTGGCCAATTTATATGACCTCTCGTTGGATCTTATGCTTTCCCTAATTTCCCTTATTAGCCATGGTTGAGTCACCTTTTTTGTTTTATTTTTATGCCAAACAGGGATGAAAAAAATTCTGTACTTCATCCATGCGATCTTTAAATTTTGCCATTGCCTATCCACCGTCAACCTTTTAAGTAACATTCCCCAATCCATCCTACACAACTCACACCTCATACCTTAGTTTCCTTTATTTAAATTCAGGAACCTAGTCTCTGAGTCAACTACTTCACTCTCCATCTTAATGAAGAATTCTATCATATTATGATCGCTCCGACACAAGGGGCCTCTTACAACAAGATTGCTAATTAATCCTTTCTCATTAAATAATACCCAGTCTAAGATAGCCTGATCTCTAGTTGGTTCCTCGACATATTGGTCCAGGAAACCATCACATATGCACTCTAGGAATTCCTCCTCCACAGTATTGTTACTAATTTGGTTAGCCCAATCCATATGTAGATTAAAGTCACCCATGTTAACTGCTGTGTACTTATTGCATGCGCCTCTGATTTCCCATTTAGTGCCATCCCCAACCTCAGCATTACTGCTTGGTGGTCTGTATACAACTCCCACTAACTTTTTCTGCCCCTTGGTATTTCTCAGCTCTACCCATATAGATTCCACATCATCAGAGTTAATATCCTTCCATACTATTGTGTTAATCTCCTCTTTAACCGGCAATGATACCACACCTCCTTTTCCTTTCTGCCTGTCTATCCTGAATATTGAATACCCCTGGATGTTGAGTTCCCAGCCTTGGTCACCCTGGAGCCATGTTTCCGTAATCCCAATTATATCATATCCATTTACATCTATTTGTGCAGCTAATTCATCCACTTTATTATGAATGCTCCTTGCATTAAGACACAAAGCCTTCAGGCTTGTTTTTTTAACACTCTTAGACCTTTTAGAACTATTATTTACTGTGGCCATGTTTTGATTTAAATCCTTGACTCCTCTGCCTGCCACTTTTGCTTTTCTCCTTCCTGTCTTTTGCTTCTATCCTTGTTTCCCATTCCTCTGTCTCCATGCACAGGTTCCCAACCCCCTGCCATTTTAATTTAAACCCTCCCCAGCAGCACTAGCAAACACTCCACTGAGGACATCAGTACCAGTCCTGCCCAGGTGCAAACCGTCTAGTTTATAGTGGTCCCAACTACCCCAGAACCGGCTCCAATGTCAGAGTAATTTGAATCCCTCCCCCTTGCACCATTCCTCTAGCCACATATTCATCTGAAATATCCTTCAATTTCTACTCTGACTAGCACGTGGCATTGGTAGCTATCCTGAGATTACTACCTTTGAGGTCCTATTTTTTAATTTACATCCTAACTCCCTATATTCAGCTTTTAGGACCTCGTCCCAGTTTTTACCTATATCGTTGGTACCTCTATGCACCACGACAACTGGCTGCACACCCTCCCCCTCCAGAATGCTCTGCAATCACTCCAAAACATCCTTGAAACCTTGCACCAGGGAGGCAACATACCATCCTGGAGTCTCGTTTGCGACCGCAGAAATGCCTATATATTCCCTTTACAATAGCATACCCTATCACTATAGCTCTCCCGCTCTTTTTCCTCCCGTCCTGTGCAGCAGAACCACCCACAGTGCCAGGAAGTTGGCTGCTGCTGCCTTCATCTGATAAGACAGCCCCCTCAACAATATCCAAAGCTGTATATGTGTTTGAGAGGGGGATCTCCACAGGGGACCCCTGCACTACCTGCCTGCACCTACTACTCTGCCTGGCGGTCACCCATTACCTTCCTGCCTGTTCAGCCTTTACCTGCGGTGTGACCAACTCATTAAACATGATTTCCATGACGTCCTCTGCATCACGAATGCTCCAGTATGTATCCATTCGCAGCTCCAGTGCCGCAATACGGTCTGCCAGTTGCTGCAGCTGGATACACTTCCCACACACATGGTCATCAGGGCACAGGAAGTGTCCCTGATTTCCCACATAGTGCAGGAGGAGCATACCACTGCACTGAGCTGTCCTTTAAATAATTTAAATTAACTTAAATCAAATCAATACCACATATTACACTACAATTAAATGATGTACTCAATGACCCTTGGTTACGAAAACTAGAAACTGTAACCACAAAAATAATTAAGACATTCTAAACTTTATAAACGATGAAACTTAACTGTCAAACTATAGAATAATACACCCTGGACGTACTCACCCAATCAGCTGCTTCCTCCTGCCCGCATCAGGTATTGAATCATGACATGAGATTGATAAGAAAACCTGTGAAAGTGAGTTTAAATATTCACTGGGTCTCCAGTCTCACTGCTCCTGACACCAGCCTCTGCTAAGAAAACCCTACAAAAGTGAGTTTAAATACTCACTGGGACTCCGGTCTCATTTCTCCCGACAACAGCATCTGCAAATAAAGCCCGCGAAAGTGAGTTTTAATGCTCACTGGGTCTCCAGTCTCACTGCTCCCGACACCAGCCTCTGCAAAGAAAGCCCGCAAAAGCGATTTTAAATACTCACTGTGTCTCCGGTGTCACTGCTCATGACACCAGCCTCTGCAATGAAAACCCTACAAAAGTGAGTGTAAATACTCACTGGGTCTCCGGACACTGCTCCCGACAGCAGCCTCTGTAAAGAATGCCCACGAAAGTGAGTGTAAATACTCACTGGGTCTCCAGTCTCACTGCTCCTGACACCAGCCTCTGCAAAGAAAACCCTACAAAAGTGAGTTTAAATACTCACTGGGTCACCGGTCTCACTGCTCCCGACAACAGCCTCTGCAAAGAAAGCCTGCGAAAGTGAGTTTTAATACTCACTGGGTCTCCGGTCTCACTGCGCCCGACACCAGCCTCTGCAAAGAAAGCCCGCAAAAGCAATTTTAAATACTCACTGTGTCTCCGGTCTCACTGCTCTCGATACCAGCCTCTGCAAAGAATGCCCACGAAGTGAGTGTAAAAACTCACTGTGTCTCCAGTCTTGCTGCTCCTGACACCAGCCTCTGCAAAGAAAGCCCACGAAAGTGAGTTTAAATACTCACTCGTTCTCCGGTCTCACTGCTCCTGACACCAGCCTCTGCAAAGAAAGCCGACAAAAGTGAGTTTAAATACTCACTGCATCTCCGCTCTCACTGCACCCGACCACCAGCTTGTGAAAGAAAGCCTTAAAAGTGTGAAATGAGTGAGAATGTGCTTTCCCCGCCAGCCCTGTGAAAGTTCCGTGCAGCCGCACACCTCCTTCCCCCTCCTGCAGCCTCCCACTTTCTTGGCTCTGATGCCCTGCACTTACTATCAGGGGTTAAGTTCCTCATTGGCCAAGGTGAAGCGCTTCTGAGCTGAAACCACAGATGTCTGTTGTAAACATTTTCTGTCACTGTTAACGTCAGCCTGAAATAATTTCATAATCTATTTTTATCGGTATTTAAATCCAATTTTTGTTCCACGCAGATTGCAACTGAATAACCCCAGCTTCACTCAACTCTCCTCATAACTGAAGTCCCTTTTCCCAGGTACCATATTGATAAATGACCACTTAGAAACATAGAAGATAGGAGCAGGAGTAGGCCATTTGGATCCTCAAGCTTGTTCCGCCATTTAATGAGATCATGGCTGATCATCCAATTTCAGTACCCTGTCCCTGCTTTCTCCCCATATCCCTTGATCCCGTTAGCCTTAAGAAATATATCTAATTCCTTAACCTTCTCTGCTCTAAGGAGAACAATTCCATCTTCTGTAGTCGCTCCTCATAACTGCAGTCCCTCATTCCCGGTATATTTATGGTAAATTTCCCCTTAACATTCTCTGCTGAACATTCTCATTCTTTCACCAGTCTGCCTCTATCCTCCGGAAGTCTGCAGGTATCCCCCTCACTGCTTACTACAATTTCATGTTTTTTTCATTCCAAACATGCTCCAAGCTGACTTGCTTTTCAGATGAAACAAATAGTGAATGTAAAACACGTGGATTTCATTGACGTCCAAATGGAATTTAATTACTGTTTTCTCTCTTTAAATTATTTGGAATCAGAAACAAACTACATTGATTTCAATGCGCAGTTACATTTGAAGCACAATAAAGGGTTATTAGGCAGTTTGTATCCTTTTATTTCTTCCTTTGTGTTTTTATTTAGTTGACCTAAATATATATTTTACGAGATGTAAAGAGGAATATTATTCTTCCATATATTTTAAGAACATAAGATCATACGTGTAATATCCCAAAATGTATCGACTTTGGTGTTGAATATACTTCATGACTGAGCATCCACAATTGCAGAGCTTAGGAGATGTTAAGTGAAATATTACTCCTCTTTCTGCATTTGAAGTAACAAAAATTTAATTAATTAATAAATGAAACTATGGAGAAACAGCCTGCTAATCCATCAAACATGGGTTTACCTAATTATTTTGAAAGTGTATAAGAACGATTTCCACAATATATTTTAATTCAATTTGTTTTAGCAATAGGCCACTCCACTATCACCCCCAGCACACCTTCCCCTACGCCAGGCACCTTCCCGCGCAAGCGCAGGAGATGCAACACCTGCCCTTATACCTCCTCCCTTCCCACTGTCAAGCGTAGGTCCTTTGCAGTCAGAATCAGGGGAAATTATAATGGGGAACAAAGAAATGGCAAACCAATTAAACATATACTTTGCTGCTGTCTTCAAAATGGAGGACACACATATCCTCGCAGAGATGTCGGGGAACAGAGGGACTAACGAGAGGGAGGAACTGAATGAAATCAGTATTTGTAGGAAAATGGTGATAGGGAAATTGACTAGGATTGTAGGCCGATAAATCCGCAGGGCATGATAATCTATATCCTAGGATACTTAATGAAGTGGCCCTCGAAATAGTAGATGCATTGCTGGTGATCTTGCAAAATTCTATAGCCTCTGGAACAATTCCCATCGATTGGAGGGTAGCTCATGTTACCCAACTATTCAAAAAAGGTGGTAGAGAGAAAACGGGGTATTATAGCCTGACAGCGGTAGTGGGGAAAATGCTAGAACCATTATAAAATATGTAATAGCAGAGCACTTGGAAAACAGTGACAGGATCGGACAAAGTCAACATGGATTTACTAAAGGTAAATCGTGCTTGACTAATGTACTGAAATTTTTTGAGGATGTAACTGGTAAAATAGATAAGGGAGAACCAGTGGATGTGGTGGATTTGGACTTTAAGAGGGCTTTTGATAAGATCCCGCATAAGAGATTAGCGTGTAATGTTAAGGCACTTGGGATTGTGAGTAAGGAATTGAATTGGACAGAGAACTGGTTGGCTGACAGGAAGCAGAGAGTTGGAATAAATATGTCTTTTTCCGAGTGGCAGGCAGTGACTGGTGGGTAACGCAGGGATTGGTCCTAGGACCGTAGCTATTCACAATATATATTAATGATCTAGATGATGGAACTAGATGCAATATCTCCAGGTTTGCAGACAACACAATGCTGGGTGGGCGTGAGTGCTGTGAGGAGGATGCCAAGAAACTCCAGTATGATTTGGACAGGTTGGGTGATTGGGCAGATGCATGGCAGATGCAGTATAATGTAGATAAATGCGAGTTTATCCACTTTGGTGGCAAAAATAGAAAGGCAGAGTATTATCTGAACGGCAAAAAATTGGGAGAAGGAGGAGTGCAATGAGACCTGGGTGTCCTTTGCACCAGTCACTGAAGGTAAGCATGCAGGTGCAGCAGACGGTTAAGAAGGCAAATGGTATGTTGGCTTTTGTAGTGAGAGGGTTCGAGTACAGGAACAAATATGTCTTGCTGCAGTTGTGCAGGGCCTTGGGGAGACCACACCTTGAGTACTGTGTGCAGTTTTGGTCGCATTATCGGAGGAAGGATATTCTTTCCATGGATGGAGTGCAGCGAAGATTCACCAGACTAATACCTGGGATCGCAGGAATGACGTATCAGGAGATATTGGGTCGATTGTGTTTATACTCGCTGGAGTTTAGAAGAATGAGTGGGGATCTCATTGAAGCTTATAAAATTCTAACAGGACTAGACAGATTAGATGCGGGAAGGATATTCCTGATGGCGGGGGAGTCCAGAATCAGGGCTCACAGT
The DNA here is from genome assembly GCF_052327205.1 of Somniosus microcephalus. Classification (NCBI taxonomy): domain Eukaryota; kingdom Metazoa; phylum Chordata; class Chondrichthyes; order Squaliformes; family Somniosidae; genus Somniosus; species Somniosus microcephalus. The sequence goes on from NC_141015.1 coordinate 95,674, forward strand.
CTAAAGATAAGGCTTAAGCCATTTAGGACAGAGATGAGGAGGAATTTCTTCACCCAGAGGGGTGAACCTGTGGAATTCTCTACCACAGAAGGCAGTTGAGGCCAATTCCTTAAATATATTCAAGAAGGAGTTAGATATATTTCTTAATGCTAAAGGGATCACGGGATATTGGGAGAAGGCAGGGAAAGGGTACTGAGTTGGCGTGATCAGCCATGATCTCACTGAATGGTGGAGCGGGCTCGAGGGGCCGAATGGCCTACTGCTGCTCCTATCTCCTATGTTAAGCGTTTCACACTCTGACTAACCCAGTTAATATTAGGGAAGTTGAAATGCATTACTATTATTACCCTATTATTTCTACACTTCTCTGAGATTTGCCTATATATCTGTTCATCTATCTCCCCCTGATGGATTGGGGGCCTATAATACACTCCCAGCAATGTGCTTGCCCCCTTTTTGTTTTTAAGTTCTACCCATATGGCCTCATTAGAGGAACCTGCTGTGATATCATCCCTCCTTACAGCAGTAATTGACTCCTTGATTAACATTGCGACATCCCCTTCTCATTTACACGCCCCTCTGTCTCATATACCGTAGAATATTGAGCTGCCAGTCCTGCCCCACCCTCAACCATGTCTTGTGATAGCAACAATATCAAAGACCCAAGTGTTCATCAACACCTCCAATTCATCTGCCTTACTCGCAAGACTCATTGCATTAAAATAAATGCCATCCATCACTGCCATACTCACTTGAGCCATTACATATTTGCTCTGCCTTCCTGACTGACTTGTTCTTTCCTTTATATTTGGCTTCGCATCACCCCTACTATAGCTGCACTCCATTTCTCATCCCACTGCTAAGTTAGTCTAAAGCCCGCCCCCCCACCCCCGCCCAGCAGAACTAGCAAATCTCCCCACAAGGATGTTGGTCCCGTTGCGGTTCAGGTGAAACCTGTCTGACTTGTACAGGTCCCACCTTCCCCAGAAGCAGACTCAGTGATCCAGGAAAGTAAAGCCCTCCCTCCTGCACCAACTCTTTAGCCACGCATTCATCTGCTCTATCCTTCTATTGCTATAATCACTAGCACGTGGCACCAGAAGTAATCCAGAGATTACAACCTTTGAGATCCTGCTTTTTAATCTGCCAGCTAGCTCCCTAAATTCCTGTTGCAGGACATCATCCCTCTTTCTACCCATGTCGTTGGTACCAATGTGAACCACGAATGCTGACTTTTTACACTCCCCCTTCAAAGCTATTTTATGGTCTTGCTAACCTGTGCCACAACTGTTAGTGATTTGTGTATTTGTGCTTCGAGAACTATTTGTTCCTCTACCCCACCTAGACTCGCACCCTCCAAGTAATAAGTCACTGCTCTATTATTCCTAGCAAGACGTAATAACTTACATTTATCTTTGTTTACCTTTATGATATACCCATTCTGCAAGGTTATTAATGTCCTCCTGTAAGTGGTTGAAGTCCTCCTCAGTACTGACTTTCCGCTGCACCCCCACCCTCCGACAATTTGGTTTCCTCTGCAAATTTAGAAATTGTGTTTCTGATGTTTCAGGAAGGGGCAGAGCTTACAGTCAAAAGAGAGCACGAACAAATAGCATCCTGGTGAGAAAAAATGGCAAGATAAATAGGGCCATAGTACAAAAAAATGTTAAGATATCTAAAAATGTTAAAAAGACAAATCTAAATGCATTGTATCTGAATGCACGAAGCATTAGAAATAAGGTTGAAGAATTAACAGCGCAAAGAGGTGAAAATGGTTACAATATAATTGCGATTACGGAGATATGGCTGCAGAGTGACAAAGACTGCAAGCTGAATATCCAAGGATATTCGATATTAAGGAAGGACAGGCAAAAAGGAAAAGTAGGTGGGATGGCATTGTTAGTAAAGGATAAATCAGAGCAATAGTGACAAAGGATATTGGCTCAGAAAATCAAGATGTACAATCAGTCTGGGTGGAGTTAAGAAGCACCAAGGGGCAGAAAACACATTGGTGGGATTTGTATGTAGGCCTCCAAACAGTAGTGGTAATGTAGGGGACGGCATCACAAATGAAATTAGAGATGCATGTAACAAGGGTGCTACATTACTAATGGATGAATTTGAACTTCTTATAGACTGTCCAAACGAAATTAGCAATAATACTGTGGAGGATGAATTCCTTGAGTGTGATCATTTTTTAGACCAGTACGTTGAGGAGCCGAATAGGGAACAGGTTATTCTAGATTGGGTGTTGTGCAATGAGAAGGGGTTAATTAATAATCTTGTTGTGTGGGGCCCTTTCGGGAAGAGTGACCGTAACATGATAGAATTCTTCATGAAGATGGAAAGTGAAGAAGTCCAAACTAGGCTCCTAAATCTAAACAAAGGAAACTTTGAAGGTATGAAGAGTGAGTTGGCTATGACAGATTGGGGAGTATCATTAAAAGGCGTGACATGGATAGACAGCGGCTAACATTTAGGGAACGGATGCATGAATTGCAATAGTTATACATTCCTTTCTGGCACAAACACACAAAATGAAAAGCGGCCCGACCATGGCTAAGAAAAGAAATTAAGGATAACTTTAGATCCAAATAGGAGTCATATAAAGTAGCCAGAAAATGTAGCACGCCTGAGGATTGGGAGAAGTATATAATTCAGCAAGAAGGCCAAAGAGATTGATTAAGAGAGGTAACTAGAGTCTGAGGGTAAACTTGCGATGAACATAAAAGCGGACTTTAAAAGATTCTACATGTACGTAAAAAGAAAAAGATTAGTGAATACAAATGTATAATTCTTACAATCAGAAACGGGAAAATTTATATTGGGGAACAAGGAAATGTTTTGGCAATTAAACAAATAATTTGGTTTTGTCTTCAGAGTAGAGGATACAAATAAATGCTAAGGAACCAAGGGCCTAGTGAAAAGGAGGAATTAAAGCAAATTATATTAGTAAAAAAATAGTGCTGGAGAAATTAATGGGACTGAAAGCTGATAATTCCCCAGGGGCTGATAATCTGCATCCCAGAGTACTAAAAGAGATAGCCATGGAAATAATGGATGCATTGTCTGACATTTTCCAAAAGTCTAATGATTATGGAAAACTTACTGCAGATTGGAAGGTGGCAAATGTAACCACACCAATTAAAAAAGGAGGGAGAGAGAAAACAGGGAACTGCAGACCAGTTAGTGTAACAGCAGTAGTAAGGTAAATGCTAGAGTCGATTATAAATGATGTGATAACAGGACACTTAGAAAACATAATGGAGATGAGAAAAAGTATACATGGAATTATGAATGGGAAATCGTACTTGACAAACCTACTGGAGTTTTTGTGAATGGAACTGGTAGAATATATAAGGGAGAATCAGAGGATCTGGTGTCCTGGCATTTTCAGAAGGCCTTTGATAATGTCCCACATAAGAGACTAGTGTGCAATATTAAAGCACATGGGATTGGTGGAAATATACTGGCATGGATGAAAAATTGGTTAACAGACAGAAAACAGAGAGTAGGAAAAAATGGGTCTTTTTCGGGAGGCAGGCGGTGTCTAGTGGGATACTGCAGGGATCAGTGCTTGGGCCCCAGCTATTCACAACATATATATCAATGATTTGGATGAGTGAACCAAATGTAATATTTCCAAGGTTGCTGAGGACACGAAACTAGGTGGGATTGTGAGTTGTGAGGAGGATGCAAAGGGGCTTCAAGGTGATTTAATTAAGTTGAGTGAGTGGGCAAATACATGGCAGATGAATTATAACGTGGATAAATGTGAAGTTATCCACTTCGGTAGGAAAAACACAAAGGCAGAGTTTTATGTAAATGGTGATAGATTAGGAAATGTTGATGTGCAAAGGGACCTGGGTGTCCTTGTACACCAATCACTGAAAGCAAACGTGCAGGTGCAGCAAACAGTTTGGAAGGCAAATGGTATGTTGGCCTATATTGCAAGTTGATTTGTGTACTGGAGTTATACAGGGCCTTGGTCAGACGACACCTGGAGTACTGTGTGCAGTTTTAGTGTCCTTAACTAAGTAACGATATATTTGCCATAGAGGGAGTGCAGCGAAGGTTCACCATACTGACTCCTGGGATGGCAGGACTGTCGAATGAGGAGAATTTGGGTCCACTAGGCCAGTATTCACTAGAGTTTAGAAGAATGAGGGGATTTCATTGAAACGTATACACGTCTGACAGGACTAGACAGACTGGATGCAGGGAGGGTGTTTCCCTTGCTGGGGGCCGGGGCAGGGTCTAGAACGAGGTGTCACAGATCCAGGATACAGAGTAGGACATTTAGCACTGAGATGAGGAGGAATTTCTTCATTCAGAGGTTGGTGAATCTGTGGAATTCTCTACCACAGAAGGCTGCGCAGGACAAATCACTGAATATATTGAAGAAGGAGATAGATAGATTTCTAGACGCAAAAGGCATCAAGTGGTACGGGGAGTGAGCGGGAATATGATATTGAGATAGAGGCTCAGCCAGGATCATATTGAATGGTGGAGCAGGTTCAAAGGGCCGAATAGCCTGATCCAGTTCCTATTTTTCTATGGTTCTATGTTTCTCTGTTTCCATGTCTAAAATGATAATATAAATTGTGAACAACAGTTTTCCCAGCAAAGATCCTTATGGAATACCATGACCCACCTTCTGCCACTGAGAACTACTTTTTAACCGACTCTCTGCCTTCTGCTTTGAAGCCAGCTAGCTAGCTATTCTGCTACTTGTCCCCTGACTCCGCATTCCCTGCCCTTATTCATTAATATATTATGGGGTACCTTATCGAAGGCCTTTTGAAAATCTAGATAAATTACATGTACTACGTTACCATTGCCTACTCTCTCTGTTACCTCTTCAAAAAATGCAATGATGTTGGTCAAGCAAGAGTTTCCCTTTTGAAATCCTTGCTGAGTATTCATTTCTATATTTTTTGTTTCTAGATGTTCTTCTATTTTCTTTAATAGCGATTCCAGTTTTCTTTCTACTACCGATGTTAAGCTGACTGTTCTATAAATCCCTGGACATATTCTATGCCCCTTCTTAAATATAAGTATTACGTTAGCTATCCGACAGTCCTCTGGCATCACAACTTTTTCTAACGAATGATTTACTGGGGCAGAAATTCGGGTCGGCGGCTTGCCGCGCGTGCAAGCCCCCGATCTGCACTTACCCGACGCGCCTGCCGTTCACCTCCAGGGACGCCTGGAATTCCTTTTTGAAACAGAAGAAACCCGGGCAGTGTCTGACGTCACGCCACCCAGGAGTGCAGCCAGCGCGAAGCCTGGAGCGCGCTGTGCAATTGAGACGCGCCCCTTGAGGTCTCAGTTTAATAGGACACGCCCCCAATGTTTCTCACAAGCTGAAAAGCATTTTTACATGCAGAGCAGCATTTCAAATAGGTTTTTGGTATTTTTATGACGCTTTTGGTAACTTTTATAAACTTTTAAAAACGTTTACATTATTTTAAAGAATCTGAAGTAGTTTTAAACAGAATTAAAGCAATTTAAAGACTTTTAAAAGCCCTGAAAGAATTTTTTTCATTCCATTTATTTATTTAGCAACGTTGTCGTCATACATGCCTTCACACTGTTCCCTTTGGGGAACTGTATGAAGTGGTGGAAGGATTTGTGGCCATGATTAACGCTCATTCCTTGACCGTAACCATCTTTGAACCAGCCATTAGGGTGGTTAGTCCTATGGTGGGAGGGTTTTACGAGCTCCCACAAGATATACGAGGGGGGGAGGCCACCCACACACACAGACGCAAATATCCCACTGGATGTCAACCCAGAATTTAGAGCCGGAGCTCCAACTCCACTTGCCGGGACTGTCTGGAGTGGGGTTTGAAACTCTATCCTGGTCTGGCCCAGTGGTGGGGATCCTACCACTACGCCAAAGGCACACTCCGATTAGCAGCGTGAAATGGCTGGAATGAGCACAATTCACGGCATTAAAAGAACTCACAATTGAACTGATGACGACCTCAGCAATCTGCTCAGCGAGGTGGAGGCACAGCGCCTGCTCATCATTGGTAGTGAGAAGTCAAAAGCGCCGCAAAAGTGACAGATGATAGCTTGGTCTTTCAAGTGGCAGCATAGGGCTCCAGTCACGAGGAGGGAAAAGGCGCAGGAAACGTATGGGTGTCACCTTTTGCGCGGAGTGGGCCTTTTGCGTAGCGGTGAGCATCCCCGCCGCTGGGCCAGAAGGAGTAGGGTTTCGAACCCCGCTCCAGACAGTCCCGGCAAGTGGAGTCGGAGCTCCAACTATAAATTCTGGGTGGACATCCAGTGGGATACTTGCGTCCGCGGGTGTGGGTGGCCCCCCTCTAATGGGTTGTGGGAGCCCGTAAAACCCTCACGCCATAGGACTAACCACCCTAATGGCTGGTATGAAGATGGTTATGGTCACGGAAGGAGCGTTAACGTGGCCAGAAATCCTTCCACCACTTCATACAGTTCCTGAAAGGGAACAGTGTGAGGATACGTACGACGATGACCTCTTGCGCAATGCACCTCCTTGGACCCTCAGTCGCAGATGCGAGGGGGCAAATTGTGCAATTGTTAAATTTTTCATTTTATTGACATGTAAAATGTTGGCCCAGTAATTCCGTTCCAAACGCGTGAGTACGGTTGGGGTACTCACGCGTCTGGCCGGAGGAAATGCCGGTTTTCAGCATGCACAGTGCATGCAGGGAAAACCGGCATTTCCTGTCCTCTGAACGAAGGGGTTCAGAGGCAGAATGCGTGCGACTGCACAGGCAGCGCGTGCGCAGTAAAATTCGCCGGTTTCATTCATGCTTTCAGTGAGGTTAAGTCCTTACAACTTACACATGAAAAAAGCATGAGTACAGTTGCTCCAGAGGCTGCGGAGGAAGATATATTTTATCGTGGAGCTTCTGAAAGGCAATATTTTTGTTTGGGAAAGGGAGGAAAGTTATTTTAAGAAATGCTCAGGTAAGTTTTAAAGTTTATTTTTGTTTTTTAAAACGGGTTTTCAGTACTGTAGGTAGAAGGAGCAATTGTGGCTATGTGAATTGAATTTGCTGTGTTTATTAAATGTGAAAATGACTCCAACATTTTTAAGAAAGAAACTTTTCATCAGTAATATATTCTTTTAAGTAATTATGTATGTATGTCTGTATGTATTCCTTTGCGTATATGTATGTATATATTCCTTTACTTATGTGTATGCATGTATGTATTTAATTATGACTTTCAGAGAAAGAAACTTATTGGAAAATCATAGTTAAATACATACATTCACACACATAAGTAAAGGAATATATACATATACGTAAAGGAATATATACGGACATACATACATAATTACTTAAAATAATATATTACTGATGAAAAGTTTCTTTCTTATAAATGTTGGAGTCATTTTCACATTTAATAAACACAGCAAATTCAATTCACATAGCCACAATTGCTCCTTCTACCTACCGTACAGAAAACCCGTTTTAAAAAACAAAAATAAACTTTAAAACTTACCTCATCATTTCTTAAAATAACTTTCCTCCCTTTCCCAAACAAAAATATTGCCTTTCAGAAGCTCCACGATAAAATATATCTTCCTCTGCAGCCTCTGGAGCAACTTTACACATGCTTTTTTCATGTGTAAGTTGTAAGGACTTAACCTCACTGAATCCATGAATGCAGTCGACGAAGTTCACTGCGCACGCGCTGCCTGTGCAGTCGCACGCGCTGTGCCTCTGAACCCCTTCGTTCAGAGGACAGGAAATGTCAGTTTTCCCCACATGCGCTGTGCATGCTGAAAACCGGCATTTCCTCCGGTCAGACGCGTGAGTACCCCGACCGTACTCACGCGTTTGGAACGGAATTACTGGGCCAATATGTGTAGTAATGCCTCTGCTAACTCTTCCCTAGATTATACTAAAATGTGTAGATGCAATCCTTCTGGGTCAGACATTTTATGCTCTTTGAGTTTGATTAGTTTACTTAATATATCCCCTCTTTTTATTTTAAATGCATTTACCGCATTACTAATCTCGTCATGCAATATTATTTCCAGATCTTCTATCTCCCTGGTAAATAGTGAAGTAAAATAATTATTTAATATTTCTGCCATCTCTCTATCGTTACCTGTGTTATTATCCTGTCTATCCCTTAATGGCCCTATTCCCAACCAAACCTTCCTTTTTTATTGGCATGCCTCTAAAATATTTTACTATTTTGTTTTATGTTCGTTGCTAATTTAATTTTATATTTCCTCTTTGATTCGTAATAGTATTTTTTGACTTCTCTCCTAACTGCTTCGTGTTCTCCCTTATCATGCACTCCCCTGCTCTCTATGTACTTAAAGTATGCATCTGCCCTTACTCAAGCATTGTTCTCTTATGGCTTTATTCATCCATGGAGCCTCATTAGAGTTTAGGTTGTCCTTTCCATTTAGCTGAATATATTGTTCCTGCACTCTGTTGAGCACTGTTTTAAAAGTCTCCCAGTACAGTTCTGTCTAGTTCTTTGCCAATATTGTTGCCCATTTTATTTTCCCAAATTCAATTCTCAGCCCCTCAAAATCAGTCTTTCACCAATCTACTAACCTGGTTTTCGTCATACGTTTAAACTTCTCAATTATCATCTTAAAGCGTTTTATATTATGGTCACTATTGCCAGGATGTTCGCCTACTTTTACTTCACTCCTCTGCTCTGGTACATTCAACATTACTAGCCCTGACCTCTGTTCTCGTGTTACCTATTTTTCTGCCACTGGAAACAGTTTCTCCTTATTTACCCTTCTTGATTTTCATCACATCTACTAAATGTCTCCTCTACGTTCTCTGCTCGGAGGAGAAAAATCACAGCTTCTCTAGTCTCTCAATATAACTGAAATCCCTCATCCCTGGAATCATTCTGGTAAATCTCCTCACCAAGTCTCTAAGGCATGGACATCCTTCTTAAAGTGCGATGCCCTGATTTGGACACAATATTGTAACATGGGGTCTAACCAGTGATTAAACTGGTTTAGCATATCTTCTTTCAGTTTGTAGTCTATGCGTTTATTTGATAAAGCTTTGTTAACAGTCTCCTTTTCTTATCTCGCCACGTTCAAAGACTTGTGCATGTGCATCCCAGGTCCCTCTGCACCTGCACCCCGTTTAAATTTATATCATTCCAGTTATAGTGTCCTTCTTCATTCTTCCTCCCATAATGATTAATTTTACTCTTCTCTGTGTTCAATTTCAGGTGCCATATTTCTCTCAATTTCACCAGTCTGTCTCTGTCCTCCTGAAATAAAAACATAAAATTCTGGAAATACTCAGCAGGTGAGGCAACATCTGTGGAGGGAGAAACCGCATTACCGTTTCAGGTCAATGTCCTTTCATCAGAACTGGAAAATCTTAGAGATATTAAACATTTTAAGCAAGTGCAGAGGCAGGGAAAGGGGGAGGGGAGAAAAGAACAAATGGGAAGCACTGCGTTATGGTGTAGGGAAAGAGAGATTAAAAGACGAAAGGTCTGATTGTACAAGGCAAAAGGAGATGGTAATGGGCAAGTAAAGAACTAAAAGATGTGTCTAGAAGAGGTGTAAATGGGAATAGCAGAATCATGTCCTCCTGATGTTTGTTGGTCTCCTCCTCACTGCTCAATATATTTTCGACTGTCATGCCGTCTACAAACGTTTTAATTATGCCGTGTGTATTCAAGCCCAGGATATTAATATATCGGTTCACAAAAATAAGTCTGTATTGCATTTTGAACCACTCATCACTACTTGTTCCTTTCTAATTACAGGTGAACCCTGATGTAAAAAGGAGTCTCACACATCAAGGAACTTTAAAGTTCCCTCTGAACTTGCAGCACTCCATTCTCTTAGATCCAACCCTGACATTGTCATTAAACCCGCTGACAAGGGTGGTGCTGTTGTTGTTTGGCGTACTGACCTCTACCTAGCGGAAGCTGAACGCCAACTCTCCGACACCTCCTCCTACCTCCGCCTGGACCATGACCCCACTACCGAACATCAAACCACCGTTTCCAAGACTGTCACTGACCTCATCTCCTCTGGAGATCTTCCCCCCGCTGCCACCAACCTCATAGTTCCCCAACCCCGCACAGCCCGCTTCTACCTCCTTCCCAAGATCCACAAACAGGACTGCCCTGGTAGACCCATCGTTTCAGCCTGTTCTTGCCCTACGGAACTTATCTCTTCCTATCTTGACTCTATCTTTTCTCCCCTTGTCCAGTCTCTACCCACCTACATCCGCGACTCTTCGGACGCCATCCGCCACATTAACGGTTTCCAGTTTCCTGACCCCAACCGCTTCCTTTTCACCATGGACGTACAATCCCTCTACACCTCCATCCCCCACCCGGATGGCCTGAGGGCACTCCGCTTCTTCCTTGAACAGAGGCCCGACCAGTCCCCATCCACCACGACCCTCCTCCGCCTGGCCGAACTTGTTCTCACATTGAACAACTTCTCCTTTAACTCCACTCATTTCCTCCAAATCAAAGGTGTTGCCATGGGTACCCGCATGGGTCCTAGCTATGCCTGCCTTTTTGTGGGCTATGTGGAACAATCTTTGTTCCAGTCCTACTCGGGTCCCCTCCCTCACCTCTTTTTCCGATACATTGATGACTGTATCGGTGCCGTTTCCTGCTCTCGCCCCGAACTTGACAATTTCATTCACTTTGCCTCCAATTTCCACCCTTCCCTCACCTTCACATGGTCCATCTCTGACTCTTCCCTTCCCTTCCTCGACTTCTCCATCTCCATCTCTGGGGATAGGTTATCGACCAATATTTACTACAAGCCCACTGACTCCCACAGCTACCTGGACTACACTTCCTCCCACCCCGCTTCCTGTAAGGACTCTATTCCATTCTCCCAGTTTCTCCGCCTCCGCCGTATCTGCTCCGACGATGCCACCTTCCACACCAGTGCTTCAGACATGTCTTCCTTTTTCCGCAACCGAGGATTCCCCTCTACCGTGGTTGACACTGCCCTCGACCGTGTCAGTTCTATCTCCCGCACCTCTGCCCTCACCCCTGCCCCTTCCTCCCGGAACCACGATAGGGTTCCCCTTGTCCTCACCTTTCACCCCACCAGCCTCCACATTCAACGGATCATCCTCCGGCATTTCCGCTGCCTCCAAAGTGATCCCACCACCAAACGTATCTTCCCCTCCCCTCCCCTTTCAGCATTCCGCAGGGACCGCTCTCTCCGAGACACCCTAGTCCACTCCTCTATCACCCCAAACAGCCCTTCCCCTTCGCCTGGCACCTTCCCGTGCAAGCGGAGGAGATGTAACACCTGCCCCTATACCTCCCCCCTCCCCACTGTCCAGGGCCCCAAACACCCCTTCCAGGTGAAACAGCGATTTACTTGTACTTCTCGCAATCTAGTATACTGTATTCGCTGCTCACGATGCGGTCTCCTCTACATTGGGGAGACCAAACGCAGATTGGGTGACCACTTTGCGGAACACCTCTGTTCAGTCCGTAAGGGTGACCCCGAGCTTCCGGTCGCCTGTCATTTCAATTCACCGCTCCATTCCCACTCGGACCTCACCGTCCTTGGCCTCTTGTACTGTTCCACGGAAGCTCAACGTAAACTCAAGGAACAGCACCTCATCTTCCGATTAGGCACTCTGCAGCCTTCCGGTCTCAATATCGAGTTCAACAATTTCAGATCATAACCTCGGCCCCTATTTCATTTTTACTTATATTTTTCCATTCCTTTCCTCCCCCCCGCTTTCCTTTTGTTTCTCTCTCACACCTGGCAGCTATCTTTTGCCCTGCCAGTACACTTTACACCTAATCCCAGCCTATTACCATCTCGTCTAGCTTCTAATCTCTTTTACTTCTTTTGGTTCTTTTATTCTTTTGTCCGATCGCAGCCCTGCCTTCGATCTAGTTCCTTTTCTCTCCAGTTTTGAAGAAGGGTCCAACCCGAAACGTCAACTCAAATTTCTCTCCACGGATGTTGCCTGACCTGCTGAGTTTTTCCAGCATTTTCTGTTGTTATTTCGGATTTCCAACATCTGCAGTATTTTGCTATCGTACTTTAAAGTAAGATTTAAGCAACTTATAATTATACTATATACAAGAGCGGTCTTCACCATGCCTCCAGGAGAAGCCCTTTTACCATACTGAGCAGTTCAGCATTTATACTAGTCCAAACACAGGAAGTGACGTATGCACAGGAAGTGATGTATGCACAGAGTTCACAGTTCACAGTTCACAGGAAGTGATGTGCACATAACTTCATCCGGAAGTTATTTATTATTATTACATTCTTCCCTCCTGCGAGATTAGAAGGCTGTGGTCTTCCTTTTATTCCGCAGCCGCCGAACGAGGAAGAGTCGCACCCATTTGGGTTCCCGTAGTAGAGGGTCTCTGGCCCGCTTACATGCTGTTGGCCATTGGTCAGAGTCTGTGTGGCCTGGATTACCCTGTGAAGGGTCGGGGAGATCATGGCTTCGTGTACGAGCCCCAATAGGTGCAGAGTTGGTCTGTCTCTGTTCAGAGGGAAGTGCAGAGCTGGTCTGTGGTGGATCAGTACTTTGGTGTGCGGTACTGGGAGGGTCGCAACTTTGAGTACGGGGTTCTACCGGCACCAAGCTAGTTGGTGTCAGATCAGGATCCTGGAGAGGGGTTCCCGGTAGGTTCCAAGAGGCTCCTGGTAAAATACCATCACTCGATGTCCCACTAGGTCGTGGTGGGCAGGGAGCCAGATCCCGTAATGATACGGTAGATTCTCGGCCGTCGGGATATCGTATGTATGCATAGGTGGGGTTGGCATCGGTTAGTTCGACCTCATCTACGAGAGGGTCATTTTTAGACGTCCGAACGTATATTCGGAGTAGTACAGGTCCAGGAGTAGTTAGCCATGACAGGAGGGATGTCCCATAAGATGAGCGACGCTTGAATCCAAGGAACCGCTCATGAGGTGTAGTATTTGTGGCTGTAGAAAGAAGGGACCATATAGAGGGCAATGCATTCGGAAGCACTGCTTCCCATTGCTGGTTTGGTAGGCCCTGAGATCTTAAAGCAAGATGTATGGAATTCCAGATGATACCGTTATACCTCTCTACCTGCCCATTTCTGATGGGATGATATGGCGTCGTTTTGCTTGTAGCAATTCCCCGTTCTGAGAAGTAGTCCTTGAGTTCCCTTAACATAAATGATGGACCCCGATCCGAGTGAATGTAAGCCGCCATGCCACAGAGAGAAAATACCTGCTCAAGGCAGCAGATTACTGTGGACGCCAGCATATTGGAGCAGGGGAAGGCAAACGGAAAACGTGAATATTCATCAATCATGGTGAGCAAATATGTGTTCCGAGTTGAAGAGGGCACTGGGCCCTTAAAATCGATGCTAAGTCGTTGCATCGGTTGGGTTGCGTGTATGAGCATACCATCTGAGGGGCGGAAGAACTGAGGTTTTAATTCTGCACAAAGCCGGCATTCTGAGCACATTTTCTTTACATCTCCAGTAGAAAAAGGGAGATTCCGTGATCGTACGAAATGTAGCATGCACGTAACACCAGGATGACACAATCCTTTATGGACATCTATGAGAGTAGAGGATGACATAGTGGAGCAGAATGCTCGTGTGAGGGTATCCGGGGCCACATTCTCCTTGCCAGGTCGATAGTGAATGGTGTAACCAAAAGAGGCCAGTTCCATCCTCCAAAGCTGTATTTTATTATTCTTAAATTTGGTTCGTTTTCGATTATCGAGCATAAAGGCGACTGATCGCTGGTCCGTGATTAATGTAAAGTGCTGGCGAGCTAGGAAATGGTTCCACTTCCGTAACGCCTCTATGATGGCTGTGGCTTCCTTCTCAACTGGAGGATAATGTAGCTCGGCACCTTGTAAGGTCCTGGACATAAATGCTACAGGACGACCTTCCTGATTTAGAGTAGCCGAGATCGCCACCTCCAAGGCATCACATTCGACTATGAAAGGGAGATTCTCATCGATGGAGTGAAGAGCCGCTTTCTCCAACTGTTTTTTGAGAAGGTTAAAGGCTGCAACAGCCGCTGTGTCCAATGGAAATGATCTAGCATGCAGCAAGGGTTGGATTTTTTCTGAAAAATGAGGAATCCATTTAGCGTAGTATGCAAACAGACCGAGAGCCCGACGTAAAGAAGCTGGATTCTTAGGTGACGGGAGCTCTTGGAGCAGGTGAAGTCTTTCTGGGTCTGGCTTAATGATACCATTGCCTACACAGTAGCCAAGGTTGTTGATGGTCGGTTGCGACTCAACAGGTTTAGATTCATTCAAAGTTAAGTTACGGTGATGGAGGGCATCCCGAAATTTTTGGAGGTTGGCGTCGTGTTCCTGTAGATCATGACCTGCAATAGTAATGTTATCAAGATAGGGAAAAGTGTCCCTTAAGTTTTCCTGCTTAACCAGGCCATCCATTGCCCGTTGGAAGACAGCCACTCCATTAGTAACCCCGAATGGGAGGCAACAAAATTGGTACAGCTGTCCATTAGCCTCAAAGGCCATGTACTGCTTATCTGAGACCTTCAAGGGTACCTGATGATAGGCACTTTTTAAATCGTAAGTTGAGAACACTTTGTATTCGGCCAGTTTATTAACCATATCATCAATGCGTGGCAATGGGTAGGCGTCCAAGTCAGTATATTGATTGATGGTTTGTGAATAATCAATGCATAGTCGTTGTTTGTGAGGTTTTAGAGGGTTCATGACGATGACGACTTGAGCCCGCCAGGGCGACGAACATGGTTCGATGATATCCTCTGCTAAAAGTCGAGAGATTTCAGCCTCAATAAAAGATTGGTCTTCCTGACTAAAGCGCCATGATTTCGTTATTATTGGTTTGCATCGAGGAGGAATACCGGCAAATAATGAGGGTTCATCAAGTGAAGCTGCTGATAATGCACAAAACGGTAATTTAGACAGTATATTAGAAATAGTAAGTCCAGGTTTGGATCCGCCGAACTCAATGGTGAGTTTCTTATGCTGTTTTTGAAAATCCAGCCCTAAGATTAGATCACTACATAAGTCCTTGAGCACCGAAAGTCGGGTGGAGGGATACATGCGACCATTAAGTGTCATATCAATAATACAAAAGCCGGAGATTCTGGTATTAAATGATGACTGAGCCATCGCAATTGCCTGGTCCGATGGGAAGATATGTAGTTTCAATTTCGCAACAATCTGTTCTCTAATGAAACTATCAGTACTTCCTGAGTCAATTAAGGCATCTAAGGTATGCCCATCAACTGAAACTTTTGTAGCTGCATGAAACAGGTTCTGTGGGCAAGCAGCTGTAATTGGTGTGGTTGCACAGAGAGTGGCTGAAACTCTAGATGTGCTTCTTCGGGAGAGAGCTTGAGAGGAAGCTTGATAGGTCCTAGCTGGAGCATCTTGATAGGCCCTAATTGGGGCAGTTCGGTAGGCCTTAGCTGGATAGGCCCTCATAGAGGCTCTTGATTGGCAAACTTTTGCAAAGTGTCCCTTTTTATCGCAATGACTGCAGATCGCATTGCGAGCAGGGCAGAATTTCCTAGGGTGAAAAGAATCTCCACAAAAGAAGCATTCCTTCCTAGATTGCCAAGAGGCTGCTAAAGTGGGGTCATCCTCCTCTTCTTCATCAGAATTATCATCAGGATTAGATTCCTCCATGATAGGGTTCACCTGAGGCCACTTGAATCATCTGGTTGCAGTTACAGCAGCAGATCGAGATCTGGGCAGCTGATAGAGGTCTGCATTTTTCTTTGCCAAATCCAGAGAACAAGCCAGGTCAAAAGCCTTTTGTAGCTCAAGTGTTTTACTTTCTAGTAGACACTGGCGTATAAATGGAGAGGCAATCCCGCAGATGAAAGCATCACGAATCATTTCTTCGCGGTACAGCTCAGCCAAGGCTGCCTGAAAGTTACAATCTATGCTGAGCCTGCGAAGTTCTTGAAGGAATTCATTATTCGATTCCCCTGGCCCTTGTCGGGCTGTGGCCAGTAGATGTCTAGCATAGACCTCATTTGCGGTCTTGGCATGTAGTTTTTTAAATGCCTGGATCACCTCATCGTAATTATCCCATTCATCAACATATTCAAACACTGTTGGGGTCACATAGTTGATAAGTATCCTCAGTTTAGTAGAAGCATTCGCTTTATATTCATCAAGAAAATTCTCAAAAGTACGGTACCAATGCTTCCATACCCTGCCAGCTGCTGGTTCGTTTGGGTCCAAGTCCAGACGAGTAGGTTTAAGGATGTTTTCCATGATGGGTGGTTCCCTGGATCTTTAACTCCGAGTTTGTCCGAAGGTCTAGCATTTGTGAGTGTAAATACTAAGTTGCTTAAATTGATGTAAAAAGGAGTCTCACACATCAAGGAACTTTAAAGTAAGCTTTAAGCAACTTATAATTATACTATATACAAGAGTGGTCTTCACCATGCCTCTAGGAGAAGCCCTTTTACCATACTGAGCAGTTCAGTATTTATCCTAGTCCAAACACAGGAAGTGACGTATGCACAGGAAGTGATGTATGCACAGAGTTCACAGTTCACAGTTCACAGGAAGTGATGTGCACATAACTTCATCCGGAAGTTATTTATTATTATAACAAACCCAAACCAAATATATCAATGGATTCCAGTGTTGCTGTGAAGGGGGAAGAAGTCACCTTTAACTGAACAAGCCCCCGGCACATTCCCGGCTTCACATTTTACTTATACAGACGAATTACTCGGATGTCCATCCTGCTGCTGCAGGGAGCATTTCTGTCACCTTCACCATCAGGAATGTAAATTACGTGGATGGAGGGATTTACTCTGTTCTGTATGATGTGGATTTCAGGGGAAGGCGGATAACATCGGCTCTGAGTGACCCAGTACATATAACTGTACGAGGTGAGTGGGATTCACACAATCACTGTGTTTTTTTCTTTTCCATTTAGGCTGGATCATATGTTGTATTTATAGATTGAAGAATGAAAGAACGAATGAAGGAATGAAACAACGAACCAGAACCGCTATACAAATCAGATTTTGTTACATTGTGTGTGCCATTAATCTGATACTTGTTGCAATTTTTGTTGGTATATTTGGCCGTATATCAGGATAATAGTGATCCAGTTAGCATAGAAAACTTTGATGGAGTTGTTAAAGCTATTATACAAGTTTACTATCACCGGCAGGAAAATGCAAACCTGGTTTTGTTCCTCGCTTTCGCTTTTTGCACTAAATGATTCTTGACTTAGAACACTGTATTACAAAGTCAATTACTTTCAAAGGTTACCAATGGATTCTTTGTATCACAACCTACCCCATAGTATCCGCAATGTAACGGTAAATTTAAAGCGCGGCACTGTCTTGCCTTGTAATGATCAGGTTATTCCCATTGCAGACATACAGAGAGTCGGACAAACTCGCACAAGCACACTCATACACAGTCATATCACAGTTACACAAAAACACATAAGAACATAATAAATAGGAGCAGGAATAGGCCACTTGGGCCCTCGAGCCTGCTCCGCCATTTAATAAGATCATGGCTGATCTTCGGCTCAAAGCCGATTCCCTGCCCGCTCCCCATAACCCTTCTCCCTTACCTTGCAAAAATCTGTCTATCTCCACCTTAAATGTATGTAATGACCCAGCCTCCAAAGCTCTCGGCTGTAGTGAATTTCTCGGATTTACGACCCTCTGAGAGAAGAAAGTCCTCCTCACTCAGTTCTAAAAGGGCGAACATTTATTCTGAAACCAAGTCCCCGAGTTCGAGATTTCCCCACGAGAGGAAATATCTACCTCTGAAATCACGCTTTTGGTCAGCTGCCCTAATTACTCCTTATGTGTCTAGTTGTCAATTTTTTGCTTCTAATACTGCTGTGAAGCGCCTTGGGACGTTAAAGCGCTATATAAATACACGTTTTTGTTGTTGTTATTGTTATATTGCTGTTTCTTCATCGTAGCTGGATTAAAATATTGGATCTCTCTCCCTAACAGCACTGTGGGACCACCTTCAGCACACAGACTGCCGCTGTTTAATAAGAAGGACTGCCACCACCTTCTCAATGGCCAACTTGGGATGGTCAATAAATGCCGGAATTGCCAGCTGTTTTTCTGAGATCGATTTTTTAATCAATTTATCCCTCGACTAAATTAGCAGAAATGTGAATTTCAAAACAATGCAATCCCTTTCGTCCCCTGGTATCCCAGAGTGAAATGTCGTTGAAACACTTGTTTTGGAAGTAGATTTGTTTCTTTTGTCGCACGTCTAATTCATTCTGCCAACGAAAACGTCAAATTCACGTTTGTAAAATCTCAGTCGTCGATGTTATTTCCCGTCTCAATCTTTATTGAGTTACCAGACTTTCAGTGCGTAAGAACATCCAGAGGCCCATTGAGCTTGTTTAATCCATTTATTTGCCACAAATTCTACATCATCGCCAGTGACATCACTTCATCAACCGACTGGGGCGTACTTCGAGAGTGAGACGGTCATCATTCCCTACACAGTGAACAGAGAGGATCACGGTCAAATCTACTTTTGCAAAGGTAATCAACGGTTGAAATCTCCTCAAATCGTATCAAAGGACAACATTGGAACATTCCCGGTTACCGCAACAAACAAAGGATGGGCGGTAGCAATGCCGATATGGAACCTCCGTCAAAAAGCACATTGTTCTAAATCCCGGCTCAGCGAGTCTGTGACAGTCACTATCGCGCGTGAGTCTATTCAACACTCTTGGTAATTTAGAAAAATCACCCTTGTTTCAGGTAACATTGTTTAATATTCACAGAGGAATTCTGCGCTCAGCTTTTGTCTGTAACGCTTAATCCTAGACAGGTTGACCCTTTACTGCCAGCGACACCATTAATCAAAGAATGAAGCAGCACAGAAGGAGGCCGTTCGTTCCATCGTGTCTGTGTCGGCTCTTTGAAACAGATCTCCAATTAGTATCCTTGACATCCTTCCTAAAGAGTGATGCCCCGAATTTGGCACAACACGACAGCTGGGGTCTAATCGGTGATTTATAAAGTTTGAACATAACTTCTTTATTCTTGTACTTTATGCCACGATTGCTAAATATCTATTAACGGCCTTATCAACTTGTCCTGCCACTTTCAAAGATTTGCGTACAAGCAACCCCAGGTCTCTCTGTTCCTGCAACCTGTTTACAATTGTACCGTTTACTTTATTTTGTATCTCCTCATTATTCCTACCAAAATTCTTCACTTCACAATTCTCTGCGTTAAAATTAATCTTTCACCGCATTTCACCAGTCTGTCTATATCCTGACGATGTTTGTTGATATCCTCCTCACTGTTCACTATATTTCCTAGTTCCGTCTCATCTACAAACTTTGTAATTATGCCCTGTTTACGCAAGTCCAGGTCATTCATATTTTGGATTACAAAATTAAGTCTGTATTGCATTTTGATTCGATTGTCAATACTTGTTCCTTTCGAATTACACGTCAGCCCAAACCCAATATATCAGTTGATTCCAGTGCTGTTCTGAAGGGTGAAGAAGTCACATTTAACTGTACAAGCCCCCGGGACATTCCTGGCATCACATTTTACTTATACAGACACGGAGAAGCGAATTACTCGGATGTCCAGCCTGCTCCTGCACGGAGCAGTTCTGTCACCTTCACCATCAGGAATGTAGTTCGCGCTGAAGGATGACATTACACCTGCCTGTATGAAGCGGATGTGAGGGGAAGGCGGCTAACATCGGCTCTGAGTAACCCGGTTCCTATAACTGTACGAGATGCGTGAGATGCACACAGACACTGTGTTCACCCGACCCCAGTAAACAGTGTTTCTGTTTCATTTCCAGGCTGAAGCAGCTGTTGAATTTAATGATTAGAACTGGCGTGAATTTGACGTCCAGGTGTTACAATTCTTCGGCGGAATCGCATCAGCAGCCCGGTTTATACCCCGCCCGATAGTCAGTTGCATTGACTTCAATATTTCTCCAACTCGGATTAAAAGTTTGCTTCTCCAGTGTTCTCTTATAGTTCTTCAACGATTCTCCAATACTACAAAGGTCACCCTAGAGAAGCTGAGAAAATTTGCATCCACGTTAAAGACTTTAACAAACGTTCATTTTAATCTAATAAGCAATAAGCAAATAACTTCAGCCGCTTGAAACATACAACACTTCACTCGGCGTTTGTGGAGAGAGCAGAATGTTCTGACCAAGGTCCACACCGAAAGCATTAGCTCGTCCGCTTCATTCCTCACATGAGCAGTTTTAACCCAGTGAGGAGAATGAAACTTACAGAATGTAACTGACTAATTTCCACACAGTTTGTTATATTTTCTGCCACCAGTTAAATATTTAAACACTTGCCTGGTCCCAGACACACGGTTAATATCCAATGAGGATATCACGGAATTAATGAGGCAACTAATTAATAAACCAATGATAATGATCTTCGTGCTGCGGCAGGTTTACCAGCAGCATTCTGACATCATCTGCGTGCCAAACCACCGCCGACTGTCTTACTGATTCGCTGATTCTGCATCACTGCGTTAATGCGGGACGTTTATAGGGAAAACAGAGGAGGAGAGACAAACTTAGATGGACAGAGGCTCGTTATCGAAACAGTGGAAATCGCTAAAATGAAGCATCGCTACGTTTGGGAAAGCTACGTCATGTTCTATGAAGAGACAAGGCTGCTGGGATTGTTCTCCTTAGAGCAGAGAAGCTTATGGGGAGATTTAATAGAACTGATCAAAATATGAAGGGTATTGATCGGGTAGATAGGAAGACATTGCATCCAGTGGCAGGAGGGTGGGTAATCAGGGGAGACAGGTTTAAGTTGACAGGCTCAGCACTAGAGTTGAGATTACAATAGTAAATACACAGCGATTTTTTAAAGATCTGGAACGCACTGCTGGAAGAACAGTGGCAGCAGATTCAATAGTAAGTTTCAAAAGGGGATTGGATAATCTCTTGAAACTGTAAACAGAATGTTGATCTGTGGGGAATGAGCAGAGGTGTGGCACTAACTGTTTAGCTCTTTCGAAGAGCCGGCACAGGTACGATGGACCCAATGGGCTGATTCTGTTCTCTGCAATTCTAGAATTTTTTTATCAACCTTTTAATTTCTTCATGGTTTTTCTGTTGCAGAATTCATTCCCGATTCTAAGGTATCACATTGCCTAGTGTTGTCTTACTTTAAGCAGCAGAGTATTTATATTGTGTAGAAACTGTCGTTCAACGTTTTTTTCGCTGTGAGCCTTTATCTCATTTAGATCAATCCTTTGCGCTGGAGGCTGGTGTTGGCTCTGCTGTACATTGAAACAGCGCACAATCCGGTCACTCCTGCGGCTGCGGTGAGCTGAGCAGATGAAGACCAGCCTTGGGCCAGTTTAATGTTGCTAAAATCTCAGATGTTGGAAGCTGCTGCCCTCATAAAACAACTGTCTGTTGAAAAACAACTGTTTGGAGATGCATGGGGATTGAACACAAAATCTCCATAATTGCTAAAGCACGCGTTTTAACACTGAGCTACATCCCCAGCAAGTTAATCTCGTTAAGGATAGAATGAGGGAGTTCCTTACACTCTTCATGCCACCCAATGATTTGCTGGACTTAAAATAATCTCCTTTTGTGCTCCAAGTATGTACTGAAGTATGTGCACCTGATACATGTGTGGGTGAAGAGAAGAAACCTGGTCTTGGTATTCAGTGAACTGAGAAAGTGGCCGTTGAGAAGGAAGACGTGGGGACTCCTTGGGCTCTTCCATTTAGGAAAGAAAAGACTAATAGAAGACCTCATGGAGGCCTGTAACATTATGAAATGATTTGAATCAAATAATCTTAAAGTAAAGCAGGGACCATTCGCCCGTCATGACTGCTGGCTCTTTGAAGGAGCTGACCAATTTAATCACACAGCCGTGTGTCTGTCCCAGAACTGTCCTTCTGACAGTTTGATTGCTTATCCAAACATTTAGCAGGTAGAGTGTACTTGTTGGATAGGATCAGTTTCTGTGGATCCTTGTTATCTCTCTCACCTCGGTTCCCATTACTCAGTCCAGTATCGGTCACACTAACTCAGTTCATATCCTTTAGCTCTCTATGAGGTGTTACCGAGGTCTGGAGAAAACTGTTCAGATACTCCTCCCCTTCCCTTATGTGACGGAGTTTCTCCAACTCGCCGTCAGCTTAAGCAGTCTGAGCCGGAGAGATCGAGAAAGAGACATCTATTGCAGACATGTCCGCTCGGAACAGTCTCGGTGTCCAGAAATTCCCACATATTGCTGTCCAGACACACAACGTGCTCTCCATATCTTAGTCTACGTTTAGTTAGAGACTAAAGGTATATATAGATTCGTTTTAGCTTTAAGGCTATTATCCATTTAGCTAACACCAAAATACACATTCCAACCACAAAAAACATTAACCATTATATTAACTGCTTACACTAATCACCATAAACCGTAACCAAAATCTAACTACTTCTCTGTAATTTGCCCGCGTTATTTTTTGAGTATGTCCCTCTGGTTGTCTGGTTTCTGCTCTCGTCTTGCGATGGCCTCTGCTGCCGACGACTTCATTTCACAAGGTTTCTGCTCATCTTTCCTTTGAACATTAAAAAAAATTCTGCGTCAAAGAAGCAGTTGAAAAGTTTAGGTGGCCAGACTGAAATCCGAAATCTGAATCATAAAGTGAGTTTGAAGAACGACAGGGCGTCAAACAGGGACCAGAGCTGTAAGTGCTCGCACTGCATTGTGACATCACACAATCCGGCCATTCGACAGTTGCTATGAGCTGAGTTGCTGTCGGGCCCTTGGGATGGAGACCAGCTCCGGGACAATTCAACGCTTGTGGAGCCTCAGATGATGGAAATCGTTGCACTCATAAAGTGGCTTTCTGTGAACAACTCCGGTGAAAACATATCATTTAGAGAATCAGGTGATTGAACCCAAGATCAAATTCTCAACCATTTGAGCTACATCCAAAGCGAGAGATGCTATCTAACGAAGGATAGACGGACTGACTGCCTTATCTTACTATTATCACCCAATGATATTCAGGGTATAAAGTCATCTGCTTGCCTGCTCCAAGCCGAGAACTATACCTGAATTGTGCGGTCTTGCTACAACTGTGGATGATCAAAAGAATCCTGGCCTTGGCACTCAGATTATTGAGCAATGTTGCATTGAGAATAAAGGCTGGGAGCTGGGTAGAGATTCATTGGGTTTTTCTATAACCTTCCTTCCTGTATCAAGGTGCCGTTCTAAGAATTCTTCCGTTATCAGTCACGTTGCTAACGGTTGGCTGAGACCAGACATACTCAGGCAAATTGTATCAGAGGCCAGGGAGAATATTTCGATTCCTTAAACTTTAACGCAGCCTCAACGCGAGTTGTGGAGAGCTGTGATTCTGATGTATGGACTCATGCAGCCATGAAGGATGCCTTTCAGTCCACCGTGCTTGTGACATCACTTTCACATACCTATCGAATCAGTCCTTCATAATAGTATTTATTTTGATTGTACGCGAATGCAGAGCAAGCCCAAGGTGTGTGTTTTTGCTTGGAGGTCACTTCAGTAAACACACGTTGACGAGTTGGGGTTGGCAGTTGTTGAAATGGTGCGTGGCCTCTTCCATTGAATTATATCCCGTGTGGTGCGGCCGGCTTTTCTCCAGGTAACGGAAGCGTTGATGGTCCTTGTGTGTAAATGTGAGGCGTGTCCAAGAGAATCTTTTTCAAATGAATCCGAAATGTGAACCACTGACCCTGGGTATTGAACCCAGAGCCACATAAATGCAAAGTTAGCGGTCGACCGAAAAACTGCATCCTCACCGATAAGGCACTGCAATTGTAGGAACTTAATGGGGAAAGCCAAAACTGCGTTGTACAGAAACAAAAGATTGGTGAGCATGAGATATAACTGTTTACAGCAGAACTATTGGCAGCACAGGAACAGAGGAACATGAGGAGGCCATCGAGCCCCTGGAGGCTGTTCCGTCATTCAATTAGCTCATGGTTGATCTGAAACCGAACTCCAAGTGTCCGCCTTTGGCATAGACCCCTTAGTATTTTAGTTGACAATCTATCAGTAGGATATATAAAATTAACAATTGACCTTGCAACAACTGTCATTTGTGGCAGAGTGTACAAACTTCGACCGCCATTTGCGTGAAGAAATCTATCCTAAGTCCACTCATGAAAGGCCTGGCTCTAATGTTTATGCTGGATCCCCTATTCCTAGACCCATCAACCAGCTGAAACCGTTTCCCTTTATTTACCCCTATCAGTTCCGCTTATTACTTTGAAAACTTCCATCAAATCACCCCTTAATCTAAATTCGAGAGAATAGAACCCTAGTTTGTGCAGTCTCTCCTCATAATTTGACCCTTGGATTCCAGGTATCATTCTAGTAAATCTTCACTGCACTCCCTCGAAGGCCGGTATGTCCATTCCAAGGATGGTGCCCAGAATTGAACACAGTACTCCAGGGATGTTTTAATTAGCGCTTTTATTGGTTTTAACTTAAATTCTACCCCATTTTATTCCCGGATCCCAAAGTCTTTTTGGACGTCCACCGTTTCTCGATTTTTACCATTTAAAAAGTACTCTGATTTATTCTTCTTGGGTCTAAATTCGATGGTCTCACATTTGCCTATATTGAAAGCCGTTTGCCGCAGGTTTGACCATTTACTTAATCTATTAATATTGCTTTGTAATTTCATGCTTCTATCTATACTTCCGACTATTCCTCCCATCTTTGTGTGATTGGCAAAATTGGATCTCTACTGCATCATCTAACTCGTTAACAACTCCCCTGGACACGTCATTTCATTTTGGTGTCCCTCTTTCACGCCCACTCGGTTTGCTGGCAGGTTGTGGTTACCGATGTTGGAGGTCGAACCAGGGAAATTATCCGTACGAATCTTGCCCCTTACCAATGAGCTACATCTCTAGCCAGTAGAATACCGTAATCAAGGATAGAAGGACTGATTTTGATTTATCTTTCTAATGCCACCCAATGTATTTCTTGTCTTAAAAGAATTTGCTTTTGTATTCCAAATATGTACAGAATTATGTGCACCGGATACAACTGTGTGTGAAGAGAAGAAACCCGACACTCAGTGAACTGTGAAGGGGGCGTTGAGATGGAAGACATTGACCTCTTCCCTCTGGGAAAGTGAAGACTAATCTGAGACCTCATGGAGGCCTTTAACATAATGAAGGGGTTCAATCCGAGAATCTTACAGCACAGTCGTGGCCATTCTGTCTGCCGTGACTGTGCTGACTCTGTGAAAGAGCCGCACAGTCTAATCCCACATCCCAGAATTCTTCGCATAAACTGGCAGATCCTTATCATCAAATACATGTCCAATTGCCTTTTGAGTTTACTGTCGAATCAACTTCTACCACAATTTAGTGAATGCGTTCCTGAACTTTACAACCCTCTGTCTGACAATATATTTTACATCTATCATCTCTGGCTACCACTTGCTTGAGGAAATAATTTCGCACGACTTGCTGTATAATATCCTTCTTAATTTCTATATTGGCTAAGTCTCCCCTTAGCCTTCCTTGCTCTAAGGCGAACAATCCCAGCTGCTCTCATCTCTCCACATAACTGAAGCCCTTTATACCTGGAACCATTCTAGTCAATCTCCTCTGCACCCTCTGCAAGGCCTTGACATTCTTCCTAAAGTCTGGTGCCCAGAATTGAAAACAATTCTCCAGCTGATGCAAAGCCAGTGTTTTAAAAAGGTTATGCACAACTTCCTTGGAATTCTGGAGCACGGGGCATAGATACCTGAATGCACGGCTGACCATTCTGGGGCAGATGGAGGACAGTTAAACAAGCGGCCGATGTAGAAGGAACAGAGAGTTCGGAGGGGAGCGAGTCTATGTCGGCAGGAGAGAGATAGTGTCGAAGAGGCCATGAACGATTTAAATAAAAGAAATAAAACACAAACTGGAATCTTTTGAGTTTCTAAATCCAATTTGGTAAGAAAGTAGAGTGGTGATGGTTGAGATACCCTACCGTGGGATTGGAAATGGGCAGCAGAGTTTTGGATAGATTAGTGTATCGACGGTGTATAATGGGAGGTCAGCCATGTTCCCATTGTTATAATCGAGGGAGATTAAAGCAAGGATGAATGTTTCAATATCTGATGGGTTGAAGCAGGAGTAGAGGCTACAACTGAACTGAGGGGGAAGGAGGCAATCTTTGCTATGGAGTGACTAATGGGTATGAAGCATAACTTAGTTTCGAATAGGGTGTTGAACGTCTTTCTGAGCTAATGGTGTTGAATAGAATTGATGGCGAGGAGACAAAAAATGTGGCTGGAAGCAAACATGATGGCTTTCGACTTACTATTGTTTGACCCAAAGAAAATAGGCGCTTCAGAATAGGAGTAGGCTATTTAGCACTTCGAGCCTATTTCACCATTCAATGAGATCATGGCTGATTTGGGAGCAAACGCCGTTTACCCAACTTTGCTCCATAGCCCTAATATTTGTTTAACTAAAAACTATCGATCTCAGATTTAAAATCAACAATTGATCGAGCATCAACCGCAGTTTGAGGAAGAGGGTTTCAAACTTTTACTACCCCTTGCATGTAGAAGTGTTTCATTCATTCTCGCCTTGTGGCCTGATTCTAACATTTCTGCTACATCCCCTGGTCCTAACCTCAACTAGCAGAAATAATTGCGCTCTGCCTACCCCTATCAGTCCCCTTTAATGTCTTGCAACCTTCCTTGCAAATAACCGCTTAAACTTCTAAATGACCAGGAACGCAAAACTAGTTTGTGTAATTTCTTCGTAATATAAACCTTGGAGTGCAGGTATAATTCTGCTAAAGGTATGCTACACTCCCTCCAAGGCCAATATATCCTCCCTAAGGTGTGGTGCACAGAATTGTTCAAAGTGCTACAGGTGTGGTTTAAATAGGTCTTTGTATAGCTGCAGCACACCTTCTCCCCCTTATATTCTAGTCTTCTAGATATAAAGGACAGCAGCCTTTCTGATTGTTTACTGTACCTGTTCATGACGATTTAACGATTTATGTACATAGAGCCTCTTGGACTTCCACTGTTTTTAGCTATTCACCTTTTAGTAAGTACTCTGATCAATACGGTTAGTTCTAAAGTGGATGATCTAACACTTGTCTGTTCTTTAACCGATCTGGCACAGTTTTTTCCCATTAACGTAATCCAGAAAAATCTCTTTGCAATTCATTGCTTCCCTCTACATTGCTAATAATGCCGCCTAACTGTTTGTTATCGGCAAACCTGGATATGTGGCGTTCTATCCCATCATCTAATCATTACTAAATAGGGTGAATAGCTGAGGTCCCAACACAGATCCTTGTTGGACACCACGTGTCACATCCTACCAATGACACCACCTGACCTTTATCCCGAATCTCTGTTACCTGCCGATCAGACCATTTCTTATCCTGGTCAATAATTAGTCTTCAATTCCATGACACTCAACTTTAGCTAACAGTCTCACATGAGGAACTTTATCGAATTCCTTCTAGAAGTCAATATACATTACGTTGTTTGACATTCCCCTGTCTACTAGTTTAGGCACCTCCTCAAAAAATTCTGTCAGGTTCGTCAGGAATGATCTACACTTTATAAATCCATTCTTGCTCTCTATGATCAGCTGAATATTATCAATGTGCTCAGTCACGTTATCATTAATTATACACTCTAGTAATTTCCCGACGACAGATGTTAAGCTAACTGGTTTATAATTCAATGGTTTCCCTCTCTCACCATTCTTAAATAGTGGAATGAGTTGCTCAATTTTCAGACCTAAAGAAACGGTTCCCGAATCGAGATCTCTTTGGAAGATTATATTTCGCGCAACTGATATGTTCCGACCTTCCTCTTTAAAACCCTGGAATGGAAACCATCTAATTCTGGGAATTTTCACTCTTTAGTGCCGTCAGTTTCTTTCGTAGTTTTATGTTACTTATGCTAATGTTGGGGCGTGCCCATCACTGATCCAATATTAGTTATCTTGGGTATCCTCCTCCTCTACTGTGCATACTGACGCAAAGTAATTATTCAACATATTCGACATTTTCTAAATTAAAATTACAATATTGCCGTTATCAGTTTTCAAGGTGGCCAGCTTGCTTCTGACAACGCTGTTTTTCCCAATACGATCGTAAACGTTTTTTTATATTGATATTGATGACCCTTGCAAGTTTTTTTATAGTCCCTTTTTGTAGCACTTATTATATGATTTGTCACGATGTTTTGTCCCTTGAATCTCTCCCAATCGGCAGAATCTGTGCCATTTTCGGCATGCTTTGTATTTAACTTTCTGCTGTCCTGCACCTCTTTTGTCGTCCATTTGTTTTGTTTTTTGCCAGCAGAGCTTTTGCCCCTTAGGGGTATAAACTGATTCTCTATGACGTTGTGTTCTATGTTGAACACCTCCCACTGATATTCAGTCGATTTTCCCGTTAACAGATTTGCCCAGTTTACCGTGGACAGTCTCTGCCTCATCCTGTTGAAGTCGGCCTTACCCAAATCTAGAATCTTAGGAGATGTCTCGAATATTTCCCTTGCAAACGTTAAGTTGAACTCAATCATATTTTGGTAGCCGTTTGATGTAGGTTCATGCACCGTTAGGGTGTTAAGTAAATCTGGCAAATTACTCATTAGTAAAGCTAAAACGGCCTGCCCCCTTGTTGCTTCTAGGACATCCTTTTGCAATAATCTGTCCTGAACATACTTAAGGAGTTCCCTACCTTTTTGGCATGAGCTAGGTTGCTTATCCACATCTCTATAGACGTTAAAATGCTCCATTAAAACTACCCTGTCTTTACCACATCCTTGTAGTACGTTCTATCATTTCACAGCTGCTACCAGGGGGCCGATACACAACTCCAACTATATTCTTAAATCTATTTCTATTCATAATACTAACCAAAAAGTCTCCACTTCCTGCTTACCACATGTTATATCATATCTTATGATAGAAGAAATTATATCCTTAATCACAAATGCCACTCCTCTACCTCGACCAATTTCCCTATCCTTCCTGTAGCCCTTATTAACTGTTTACCTTCAGTTCCCAGTTCTGATCGCCTTGCAGGTATGTCTCAGTAATGGCTACCATGTGATAACATCTAAGCTTTATTTGTGCCAGCAATTCATTCAAATTGTTCCACATACTCCCTGCGTTTGTATAAAGAACGCTTATTTGGGCCACACATCCTAACCTGTCGTTCTGCTCTAATGTTACTTTTCTCACAAATTTCTCACTTCTCTCTCCTGATTTAATTGTTTTGCATCTTTTAGGTTTCCCTTTACCTGTAGTGCCTAACTCACAATTTCTGACGTTTACTCTACTCTCTTCCTTTTCAATAGTTATAGAATGCGAGGTCAGCAGAGAGTGCTGTGAGTTTGGGTAAGTGTGAGAGTTCTTTAATTGTTATTTCTCCTTAATTCATTCTTGATAAGATTACTTAAGCAGTTTAAGTAAAGGGGAAAAGTTAAGTATTTGGGATTCTGTTGGTTTAAGAAGAGTAAAACAAGGTTACACTGCAGTAGGAGTAAATTGGCACAGCAGGCAGTGGAAACCAGTTTTCTAACCAATCAGCAGGGGTGACTCATTTGGCTGTAAACAAACAAACAGTATAAAAAGACCAGTCCTAGTGCGAGCAAGCACTGAGTACGAGGTCAGCAGAGAGTGCTCTGAGTTTGGGTAAGTGTGAGTTAGGGTAAGTGGGGTGTTAGGTGCTCTTTTCAAACTTTAACTCTGTGGGTTGCAGTTAATAAGGCCTTTCTGGTGCAGAGTGACTGTTGGTAAACCATTTAACTGGTGTAATTAGAGGAATTGATTTAATTTAAATCCATTTAATTAAAGGGGATGCTAGCATCTAAAATCGGGCAGAGGGTGTGCATAACTAACAACAAAAAATTTAATTAATTACATAGAATGGAGCAGGTGATGTGTTATTGTTGCGAGATGTGGGAGCCGGTGAACCCCATTGAGGCTCACGGTGATTAAGTCTGTGATAAGTGTCTGCTGCTACAGGAACTCCAGCTCCGTGTTGATGAGCTGGAGTCTGAGCTTCAGACACTGCGACACATCAGGGAGGGGGAGAGGTTCCTGGACTCTGTGTTTCAGGAGATGGTCACACCTATGAAGTTAATTAATTCAGATGTAGCCCATGGTCAGGGACAGGACGGTGTGACTGCGAGTGAGGCAGGTACGGGGATCCAGGAGGTAGTGCTGGAGGAGCCGCAGCCTTTGCTCTTGTCCAACAGGTTCGAGGTTCTTACTCCCTGTGGGGACAGGAGCAGGGACTGCAGGGAGGATGAGCAACCTGACCACAGCACCGTGGAACGGGGGGCCATTCAAGAGGGGGGAGTAAATAGAAATGTTGTAGTGGTAGGGGACAGTATTATTAGGGGGATAGATAGAGTTCTCTGCAGCCGAGAGCGAGAGTCCCGTAGGCTGTGTTGCCTACCTGGTGCCAGGGTTAAGGACATCTCCTCTGGGCTGGAAAGAAACTTGCAGTGGGAGGGGGAGGATCCAGTTGTCGTGGTCCATGTTGGTACAAACGACATAGATAGGACTAGGAAGCCGGTTCTGTTAAGGAGTATGAGCAGCTAGGGGTCAAATTAAAAGACAGAACCTCAAGGGTAATAATCTCTGGATTATTACCTGAGCCACGAGCGAATTTGGCTAGGACAAATAAAATTAGAGAGTTAAATGCGTGGCTCAAAGACTGGTGTGGGAGAAATGGGTTTTGCTTCCTGGGACACTGGCACCAGTACTGGGGCAGGAGGGAGCTGTTCCGTTGGGATGGGCTTCACTTGGCCAGTGCTGGGACTAGAGTCCTGGCAGATCATATAACGAGGGCTGTAGAGAGGGCTTTAAACTAACTAGTGGGGGGGAGGTTCCTAGAGAGCAAATAAAAAAAATGACAACAGAGAAGGTCATAGACTTAGGTAGTAGTGGGGAAATTAAAAACCAGAGCGTGTCAGGAAGGGGCAGAAGGTATGGAGTAAAAGGTAAAGTAATAAAAAGGTCAAAAGCAGGAACTAAGTGTCACAAAACATATTTGAAAGTTCTCTATCTGAATGCACGTAGCATTCGTAACAAAATAGACGAGTTAATGGCACAAATAACTACATATGGGTATGATCTTGTGGCCATTACAGAAACATGGCGGCAGGGTGACAATGCCTGGGAATTAAACATACCAGGTTATTTAACGATCAGGAAGGACAGGCAGGAAGGAAGGGGA
This sequence comes from Somniosus microcephalus, assembly GCF_052327205.1. Taxonomy (NCBI): domain Eukaryota; kingdom Metazoa; phylum Chordata; class Chondrichthyes; order Squaliformes; family Somniosidae; genus Somniosus; species Somniosus microcephalus. Next base: position 126,892 of record NC_141015.1, read on the forward strand.
GGTGGGGTGGCTATGTTAATAAAGGAAGGAATCACTGTAATACAGAGAAATGATATTGGGTCAAAAGATCAGGATAATGAAACAGTTTGGGTGGAGATAAGGAATAATAAGGGGAAAAAAACACTAGTGGGCATAGTCTATAGGCCTCCGAACAGTTGTAACTCTGTTGGATGGAGTATCAATCAGGAAATAGTTGAGGCTTGTAATAAGGGAACATCTATAATTATGGGGGATTTTAACTATCATATTAATTGGACAAATCAAATTGGGCAGGGCTGCCTTGAGGATGAGTTCATTGAGTGTATTAGGGATGGGTTTCTTGAGCAGTATGTAACTGAACCGACCAGGGGGCAAGCAACCTTGGTTCTGGTCCTGTGTAACGAGACAGGATTAATTAAAAATATCCTAGTAAAGGATCCCCTTGGAATGAGTGACCATAACATGGTTGAATTCCATATTCAATTTGTGGGTGAGAAGGTTGGATCTCAAACAAGCGTGCTAAGCTTGAATAAAGGAGACTATGAAGGTATGAGAGCAGAATTGAGTAGAGTGGATTGGGAAAATAGATTAATGGGTAAGATGATACATGATCAGTGGTGTACATTTAAGGAGTTATTTTACAACTTCTAAAAAATATATATTCCACTGAGCCAAAAAGGGTGTAAAAGAAAAGACAGCCATCCGTGGCTAAGTAAAGAAATTAAGGATAGTATTCGACTAAAAACAAGGGCATATAAGGTAGCCAAATCTAGTGGGAGGATAGAGGATTGGGAAAACTTTAAAAGACAGCAGATGATAACAAAAAGATTAATTAAGAAAGGGAAGATAGATTTTGAAAGTAAATTAGCAAAAAATATAAAAAACACAGTAAGAGTTTTTATAGTTATAAGGGTGGCTAAAGTAAATGTTGGTCCCTTAGAGGATGAGACCGGGAAATTAATGGTGGGAAATATGGAGATGGCAAAAACACTGAATGAATATTTTGTATCAGTCTTTACAGTAGAGGACACTAAGAATATCCCAACACTGGACACATAGGGGGCGATAGGGGGGGAGCAGCTAAACACGATCAAAATCACTAAGGAAGTGGTACTCGGTAAAATAATGGGACTCAAGGTGGATAAATCACCTGGACCGGATGGCTTACATCCTAGGGTCTTGAGGGAAGTGGCGGTAGGGATTGTGGATGCATTGGTAATAATTTTCCAAAACTCCCTGGACTCGACAAAGGGCCCGGCAGACTGGAAAACTGCTAATGTAACACGCTTATTTAAAAAGGGCAGTAGACAGAAGGCTGGAAACTATAGACTGGTTAGCCTAACATCTGTGGTAGGTAAAGTTTTGGAGTCCATTATTAAGGAGACAGTAACAGGACATTTAGATAATCATAATTTAATAGGACAAAGTCAGCATGGTTTTATGAAGGGGAAGTCATGTTTGACAAATTTGCTGGAGTTCTTTGAGGAAGTAACATATAGGGTGGATAAAGGGGAACCAGTGGACATAGTGTATTTAGACTTCCAAAAGGCATTTGACAAGGTGCCACACAAAAGATTATTGCTTAAGATAAAAAATCACGGGATTGGGGGTAATATTCTGGCATGGATAGAGGATTGGCTATCTAACAGAAGGCAGAGATTGGGGATAAATGGTTCATTCTCAGACTGGCAATCAGTAACTAGTGGTGTTCCGCAGGGGTCGGTGCTGGGTCCCCAACTCTTTACAATCTATATTAACGATTTGGAGGAGGGGACCGAGTGTAACATATCAAAGTTTGCAGATGATACTAAGATGGGAGGGAACGTAGTGAGTGAGGAGGACATAAAAAATCTGCAAGGGGACATAGACAGGCTAATTAAGTGGGCAGAGATTTGGCAGATGGAATACAATACTGGAAACTGTGAGGTTATGCACTTTGGCAGGAAAAATCGTAGAGCAAGTTATTATCTTAATGGCAAGAAACTTGAAAGTACTGAAGTACAAAGGGATCTGGGGGTCCTGGTGCACGAAACTCAAAAGGTTAGTATGCAGGTGCAGCAAGTGATTAAGAAGGCCAATGGAATGTTGGCTTTCATTGCTAGGGGGATAGAGTATAAAAATAGGGAGGTATTGCTTCAGATGTACAAGGTATTGGTGAGACCGCACCTGGAATACTGCATACAGTTTTGGTGTCCATACTTAAGAAAATACATACTTGCTCTCGAGTCAGTACAAAGAAGGTTCACTCGGTTAATCTCGGGGATAAGGGGATGGACATATGAGGAGAGGTTGAGTAGATTTGGACTCTACTTATTGAAACATATAAGATTGTGAAGGGGTTGGATCGGGTGGATGCGGGGAGAATGTTCCCGATGATGGGTGAAACTAGAACTAGGGGGCATAGTCTTAGAATAAGGGGCTGCTCTTTCAAAACTGAGATGAGGAGCAACTACTTCACTCAGAGGGTGGTAGGTCCATGGAATATGCTGCCCCAAAAAGCTGTAGAAGCTACATCATTACATAAATTTAAAACAGAAATAGACAGTTTCCTAGAAGTAAAGGGAATTAAGGGTTACGGGGAGCGGGCAGGAATTTGGACATGATTCTAGGTTTGAATCGGTCATGGCCCTGTGGGTAGCGGAGCGGGCCCAGGGGCCGTGTAGCCTGATCCTGCTCCTATTTCGTGTGTCTAATTCTGTTAGATTCAGAAGATGGTTCTGTGATAGTAGATTGGCGGTTAGGATCATATCAGCCATGATCTTATTGAATGGTGGACCAGGCTCGAGTGGCTGATTGGCCTACTCCAGCTCCTATTTCTTATGTTCTTATGTTCTTATGTAATTATTCTTTATACTGCCGTCTTGCCAAATTATGTTTAGAGAAAATTTTGACCCATCGATAATATGACGGAGGGCCGAGAGATAAAAAGTGCATGGCAGATGGTTTCAGTGGCAGATGGGCTGAGGAAGGGGCAGAGGCCAGCGATATCAATGAGGCTGCCGTAGGCCTCTTCGGTGATGAAAAGGATATTGAGCTTGGAAACTCAGATCAGGGACGAATAGGCATCAGAGGTTACAAAACGTCATATTCAGTTGGAGACATCAGCCAGAAAGGGGAATGGAATCAGAGACCAGGGTTTGGAGTTTCTGGTGAGGCCAAACGTGATGCCTTCTACCTTCCCTATGTTAAATACGAGCAAATCGCACTGCAAAAGGGGATGTGTCATAAACAGTGAGGAAGATATTAATAGACTTCTTGAGTAAATACACATGCTGGTGGAATGGGCGGACGGCCGGGCAGCTGAAATTCAACTCAGAAAAGCGTGCGGTGAAATATTTTGGTAGGAAGAATGAGGAGAGGCCATACATACTAAATGTTGCAATTTAAAAGGTGGTGCAATAACAGAGAGACACGTTCAGAAAGCAGTTAATAAAGCATATTTGATCCAGGGCTTTATAAAGAGAGGCATAGAGTACAAAAGACAAGAAGTTGTGCCAAACCTATATAACACACTATTTCGTCCCAAGTGAAGCATTCTAACCAATTCTCTCCACCACATTTTAGGAAGGAGGTAAAGCATTTGGAGAGAGTACAGAAGAGATTTACTAGAATAATTCCATGGATGAGGGTTTAGAGTTACATGGATATACTGGAGAAACTGGTGTTGTTTCTCCTTATAGTTGACATGGTTAAGAGGAGATTTGATGGACTTTCGTAAATCAGGAATGGTATAGACAGAGCAAATAAAGAGAAACATTTTACAATGGCTGAAGGGTCGATAACGAGATGGCACAAATGTAATGTTATTGGCAAAAGAACCAGAGGCGACATGAGGAAAAAGGTTTTAATGAAATGAGTGTTTATTAATTGGAATGCACTGTCTAATGGTGTGGTGGATACAGATTGAATAGGAGCCTTCAAATGGAATTGGATAACTAATTGAAGGACAGATATTCAGATATATGGGTGAAGAGAGGGGGATTGGGACCAACTGGAATGCACTCCGACAAAGATGTCATAGACTCGATGGGCCGAATGGCCTCCTTCTGAGCAGTACTAGTCTATGATTCTATGATTCATGCAGTCTGATAACAGAGGTAGTTAAGGGATGAGAGAAATGCTGCAGAGATGGAGCTGCGTGTTGGACTTAAACCCTAGGGAAAACAATACATTTAAGGCTTTGGGGGAATTGCGAGCGAATGAGGGTCATTGAGGGCGAGGGTGATGGGCGAGCAGGGCCAGTCGAGGGCTGTTCATGGACAGCCGATTTTAGGATCGGTTGACATTGATGGAAGGTAGCAGTTGGATGGCTGGCACTGGAGGAATGGTGCCAGGAGGTGGCGCAGTTCCAATTGCACTGGAGCCGTTAGCCAATGTAGATTAAATAGGTAAACATTTGCAGTAAAATAGCGGAGAGAGGAATGTCAATGGGGCAAGTTCATTGTCCGCCCCCTAATATCACCCACAGTCATTTCCAGTCTCCAATCCTGAACATGGCCTTTAACTGTCCCTGTGTCAGAGACTGAAACTCCACATTTTAACTGGGAAACTGCAGGGACAGAGTGAAACGTTTCTGCCCATGTCTCTGTATTCAGCTTACACTGCGGAGAAATCCGTTTAATTTATCAATGAATCCGCAGGAGTGAACATGGTCATGACAATTACTGTAAGTGAAGCCGTTCATTCTTGTTGGATCAGTCGTGTATGAGAGGTCTGATTAAGATAATGCCCTGGACTTTGAGATGTTTCTGCTGTATCCACCACATTATTTACATCGGAGTCAAAGGAGCTGATGTAATGTGTTTGTTCAAGTGACTGTAAGTAATAGCAATGATCAGGGGTATAACCGTGTCAGTGGAGACTTATCCCCTGTATAAATCAGGGACCAATTTAATGGATCAGCTCAGAGTGCCCGCCGTAGCTGTGGGTTCCACTCCAACAGAAGCCACTGCTTCTCACAGAAATGAGTTATCCAATAAGCTTTCAGATAGAACGCATTTTCTATCCAGTTCTTTCAGCCGTTGGAGTTCCTGGTAAGGCGTTACCTTTACCGTCAATGGTGTAAATCGATATTAACTGTGCTGTCGCACTTAGTCATGTTTTACATTCTGCAGGTTTTACACTGCCACCTATTCTCTTTCAGCAGTTGTGCGATGGAATATCCCCTGTCTCTGCTCCTTCAGTCTTGTAATAGTTGATTACATCTGTGGAAATCTATGTTTTTCCAACTTTGGCACTTTTATTGCATTAATCTCTGTACTGAATGTATTGGACTCAGGTGTCTGCGTGAAGAGCAGGTATCAGACCACCAGGAACTGTCATTTGTTTCATGTCGGGGAGCTAACCTGTCCTTCAATATTTCGAACGAATGTGTTTTCATTGATTGATAATGATAGAGCTCACGGTCTCAATGTAAAAACAGGCAGTGCAATGTCCTCCCTCCCCAATAATATGGTTTAGTTTAACTGGTATTTCAATGTGTTTATTGGTTATTACACTTGTGCAATATTATTTCACCGTGTGTGTATCTGACGACGCTTCAGAGGTCTGTCGACTGAACTGACTTTGCTGCTGCCTCCTTCACATCTCCTTCTCTGCTTCAGTCTGGATGGATTCACTGACTGTCACTGGGCTTCATTGTAAAATGAAATGTTTTGCGGTTTTGATGTATCTGTTTGCACTCCTGTTGGAATCAGGAGCACTTATTATATTGAACTGGAGATTATAATTATCTGCGATGATTTTGGCGTTTTGTTAATTTAACAATCGCGCCATCTAACGCTGGAATTTATAATTACAGGAGAACGAATCTCAATTACATCCAACCCTGGCAATGTTATTCGATTATTCTCTGGCTTGAATGCATTGCTGAATGATGCTATGTCCTAACTTTTAAACATTCAGTCTTGTAGCAACTGCTTTATATCTTTATGATATTTGGTCAATAAATTCTTGCATTTGTACTGGATTATTCTCTCTACTGAAGGCATTGGCATCTGGTGTCTGGGCGAATAGCAGGCATCAGAACTGGTGAAGTGAACAGTACAGGTGAAGAGACTGGAGTGATCTGTAGAAACTTTAAACTATTCATAGAGGCTTCACATTGAACAAACTAACACTGAGAAAAGGTTCATTGAACACGGGGATGGTGAACAGGTGCAGGCGCAGGATGTTCGGATTAAATCAGATGAATAATAATTTATTGAGAAAAAGAGTGGGTGTGCGGAGAGATAAAGCAAAGACTGATAGAGAGGGCGACTGAAAAAGGGAAAATAGAGGGAGGAGGGAGATTAAATGTGTTAGAGAGAGATAGAGAGAGAGAGAAGAGAGAAAGAATGAAGGAGTGAGAGAGATAAAGAGGGAAGCGCCTGAGTGAATAATTCAATAAAATGAAGCGGTGAAACTTCCGGAACAATTAATGATTAAACATCTGACTGGGTGTTTTCAGATTGGTTGAGGTTTTATTGTTAATATCAATACCCGTGTGTTTATCCCCATCTGTTTAGGTATATTATACTGGCTTGTTAAGTAAAAGTATAGATAATTAATTTAAAGAATAAGGTCAGTCATTTAGAGATGGCATCGTATTTTACCGATAGATTATTTCTTCCTTAACCATCAACTCCTGACTCCCCCCCCGCTCCTACATGTCCTTTTCTTTGTCTCCCTTCCAATCTCAGTCACGGATTCGCGCTCCAGCTGCCTCTTCCATCTGATGCGAAGCGTCAAACACACCGCCGCGGCTCTCGACCTTTCCCGTTTAGTGCCAGCCGCTGTCGACTCTCTTACCCCTGAGCAACAAACGTTCCCGGCTTTAACTCCCTGTCCTTTCTGTCTGGAGCCTAACTCCGATTTTCAGCCGTTGGTTTGCTCTCTGTAAACCCCGCTCCGCGCCCACATTCGGCCCTTCCAGTGGCTCCGGCGCTCACTCTACTGACAGTTATGTAAAAAAAAATCTGCATGAAAGGTGCGGTGGCAGCGGGCATTGGCTGCGAGACAGAAAACAGGGAGTAGAGGTGAGCGGTTGTTTTTCAGTCTGTAGGGGGGTGCCAGATGTCGGTATTTGGACCACTGCTCCTTTCAATAGATATTCATGAACTGGCTTTGCTATAGGGGGCACGCTTTCACAGTCTGTAGATGATACAATATTTGGAAATGTATTAAACAGTGAGAAGGATAGTAACAGACCTCTGGCGGGTATGGACAGATTGGAGAAATGGGCAGATGTGTGGCAGGTGCAATTTAATGCAGAGAATTGTGAAGTGATGATTTGCAAGGAAACATGGCGGCAGGCAATATAAAATAAATGGCACAATTTTAAAAAGCTGCAGGAACAGAGAGACTTAGAGGTTCACATACACATATCTTTGAATGTGGCAGAACCAATTCTCATAGCTGCTAAAAAGCATATGAGATCCTCGGCTCCATGCATAGAGGCATAGAGAACAAAAGCAAGGAATTTATGATAAATATGCATAAAACACTTGTTAGGCCTCAGCTACAGTATTGTGTCCAATTCTTGGCCGCATAATTTACAAAGTGTGTCAAAGCATTAGAGATGGTGAAGGGGAGATTTACTGGAATAGTACCTGGAACGAAGAGGTCCAGTTAGCTGGAGAGAGTGGACAAGTTAGGATTACAAAATATTTACAGCACAGAAACAGCCCATTCGCCCCAAGAGATCCATGCCAGTGTTTAAGCTGCACACACGGCTACTCCCACCTTCATCATATAATTCCAACAACATATCGTTTTATTCCTTTATCCTGCAGATGTTTATCTAGCTTCCCGTTTATTGCATCTATACTCCTCCTAGTGGTAGCGAGTCCCACATTCTAACCACTTCTGTGTGAAGAAGTTTCCCCTGAATTCCCTATTCGAATTTTTTGTGACTACCCTATTAATACTTATTGCTTCTGGTTCTGGTCTCCCTCGCAAATATCTTCTCTAGGTTTATCGTATCTAACCATTTCTTAATCTTAAATACCTCTATCAGGTCATCCCCTCAGCCTTCTCCTGTCTAGAGAAAAGATTCTCATCCTGTTCAATCATTCCTGATTGATGTAACTTCTCAGGTCTGGTATAATTCTAGTAAATCTTTATTGCACCATCTCCAGTGCTTCTATATCCTTTTAATAATGTGGTGAGCAGAACGTTTGACAGTTCTCCAAGTGTGGCTTAAACAAGGTTATTCACAATGTTAACGTAACTTCTCTGATTTTCAATTCTATCCCGCTAGATTGAACTAAATTGCTTTGTTTACTTTGGTATGCCCTCAGTAACCTGTGTCGCTACATTTAGTGATTTCTGTAGGTGTATTGTCAGGCACTTCTGCTCTTCGACCCCATTTGGACACTTGTTTCCAGGAAATATGTGGCCTCGTTATTCGTCCTGCCAATTGTATCACCTCACTCTTCTCTATGTTTAATTATATAAGCCAAATACACGCCCATTTTCCAAGTTTATTAATGTCTTCCTGCATTGTGTCGCAGTCCTCATCTATAATAACGGCACTCCCAATTTGATGCCGTCTGCAAATTTAGAAATTGTGCTTCCGATTCTCGAGACCAAATCGTTTATGTAAATGATGAACAACAGTGGATTCAGCGCCGATCCTTTTGGAACACCACTTCCCACCTTTTGCCAGTCTGAGTACCGAGCTTTAACCTCTCCTCCACCCACGCTATCAGCTTTCTATTTAGTAGCCAGCTTGTTATCCATGAATCTACTATGTGGTAAATTTTCGAAGAAATTTTGAAAATCAAATATATTATGTTGACGACATTACCCTTAGCTAATCTTTCTGTTTCTTCTTCAAAGACTTCAATAAGGTAGGTGAAGTATGACTGTCCCTTTTGAAATATCTGCTGGCTATTTTTTTAATTTTCATTTTCTGGATGTTTTTCTATTGGATCTTTGAGTGATGATTCAATTATATTTCCCATCAACGATTTTAGGCAAATTGGTCTATACTTTACTGGTCTTGTTCTATCACTCTTTTTAAAATATAGGAATCATATTAGCTAGCCAGCAGTCCTCTGGCACTATTCGCTTTTCTAATTATTTTATATATATAGATATATATGTAACAGTGCCTCAGCTAGCTCTTCCATAACTGCTTTTGATATGCACGGATGCAATACTTCCGGACCAGGGTTTTTAACGACCCTAAGTTTGATTCGTTTATCAATTATCTCCCCACTTTCTACCTTAAAATTCTTTATATGTTCTAATTTTTCTAGTTTCAAGCCCAGAAGTTTAGTTTCCCTGGTAAATAATGTGGCAAATAAATTATTCAATATTTCTGCCAGTTCGATGTCATTTCCTGTGAGTTTATCGTTTGCATCCCGTAATGACCCTATCCCTCTCCTGATTTCTCTTTGTTATTTATGTCTGATGTAAGCCCCCAAAGTGTGGACTGAGTGATATACACAGTCAACAACACTGGCTTGTTATAAGAAAGACAGACCCAATAATTGAAGTAAAAACGGTTTATTCAGGCCTGGGGCGCTATGGCTCTTGCGTCCCAACACAAGGCTCCAACTCCACCGAATCTCTTGAGGTTCTCACAGTTATACAAAAATTAAGGCCCTGCCCTAAAGGCGGGGATAAGCTTATTAGCATATACAGAATTATAGTTAAATTGTAATTATAAAACCATGACATTCCATTCTTCCAGTCGCTTACAAATCTCACATTTCGTTATCAGTTGGTCCTGTTACTTTCTCATAACCCGGGCCTCAATTTTATTACTTTACGATCGTCCATTTGCTGTTGTCAGATGGCTTGGTCTTTCTAAGTATTTCTCTAAGATAGTAGATCTTTCCAAAGCGGGCACTCCGCAGACTTTCTGTCTCTCTCTCTTGAATTATTTCTACAGAGCAAAAACACTTTAGTTAGTTAAAAGAATAGAACCCTATTGAGCTTCACACTTAACAAACCCTTAAGTGCAAAGGTGTCAACTCGCGTGGCCGAACCCATATATCTCTCCCTCTTTCTAAGGGGTTGTTTTGACAGTTTTAATCTCTCCGCAGTTAACCCATAGTCCTGTTTAAACCTTATCTGGGTTTATACAATTTTTACAGACTTCTATTGTTCAACTCAGAGCACAAATTAACCTATTCCCTCCATTTTGTATATTGGTGTTACAGATGAATCCTGGTTTGTTTTACCTTATTAAATCCAATTTTTAATATCTTACTTCAGTCCCCCCTTTTGACCTTTGGACAATTGCTCCAAACAGGTCAACATGTATTTCCACTTCCTGGTGTCTGCCAGAGCGTGCACTCCCTGGCCTTCTACCAGTTTAGGTTATACATGTATATATATATATCTTATCAATTTGGAGGCCGACTTCCCCCCCCTTGTGGTATGGTGGTCTTTCCTTTATGGTGGTCTTTCCTTTAGGGTGGGCTTTCCTTTATGCACTCCGTCCGGTGTAACCATTCCTGGGGCCCCTTAGACCCTACACTAATGGTTGAGGCTTTCCTGCTCAAGCCTGTCCCTCATTCCCACGTGGGGTGTGTGACGTGCCAATTCGAGACTGTCATCACACACCAGTCCTCATTCACCACCCTCCTTCTGCCACCCTCCTTCTGCCACCTCCATCTTACGGTTGGCCGGCCCGGTCTTTAATTACCATGCCCAATTAATCCCACATAATTTCAGTCGCTTCCCATCGCGTCTTACACCATTTGCCTTGGAGAGGCAGGGGAGTTGTCCATTCTTAACATCGCTACCTGCCCCTCCTCAGGCTCTACTTCTTTCACCGCACCAATTTCGGCCTTACTCATTCTGGCACAAAGGCACTGGAGAAATAAAAATACACAATATATCAGAATAACAATCAAGAGGAATATCATTATGCCTTGTACCACCGAGGCGCCCAAAGTCCCCGACCATCCTGATCCCCAATTGTCAAAATATGAGGAAGTGGGTGAGTTTCCTCTAATGTTGCACTAATATCTTTTTGTTGTTTCTTTAAGCCTTCTTCTATTTTATGATAGTACTTAAAATTTCCTTCGTTTCCTGCCGTAACTTCTGCCAAGCTTCCTCTAACTTAGGAATTGCCTTTGGCTCTGGTATGACATAAGTTTCAACCCTTTTTAGTAAGTCCCATATTATCAAATGACCAGGTTTTCCTATCTGTGTAGGTATCTTTAGACCAAAACAACAGTTTGGTTGGGGAATGGTATAAGCCATATCTTGATATTCATATTTCTGTTCAATTGTGGTGACACAACAGGTCCCATTGTTCCTTGATGCTACCCAGGTCCGGTGTATCCCCTTGGGTGAACCTCGAGGGTGCAATTGGTAATTTTCGTAAATCCGTACTCAGATGTGTCTCCCTCGGTGGGGGGGTGTGTGCACACCCATGTCCTTCCCTTGTGGTGGCACCCGTCCACTACCACCCCCCTTTAGGTTTCATTCTTCTGTTTATTATCTTCATCCCTTTCCCAAAGCACCTTGGTAGGGACATCATGATATTTAACCCACTTTCCCTTTGTACTTCTCCTATATTAATCACGTCGTATCGGAGTTGTCCCCCTTCTGGGAATTGTGGGATGGCCAGTACAAAGCCAATCATCTTAGTCCATGGGGTCAGACAATCGCCTGCCCGGTATACTTGTCCCATTTTACATTCCTTACATAGGCTTTTATTTGTGTCAATCCAAGGTTCCAGATCCTTATTAGTAATCCAATCAGGGATCTGTTCATTATTTATTTGCCTCATGTTATGCTGAGCATTCAACAATAGCCATGAGCCCTACGTGGCACATATTAGTTCCTTATCGGTTTGGCGAGAAGCATTATTAAGTCTATCAATAATTGTATTGATTGTTTCTGCATGGGGGGCTACTATCTCTTCCACCCCCGACAATTGCATTATTGTTTGGTTTCCCTGCCAATGTCAATTGCTGGCTATTTCCAGTAGCTTGTTTTAGTAACTTCTCTATTTTTGCTTGTAATTCTTCTACTCCTTCGTTTACTCCTTCTATGTCCAAGCTATTAACTGTTGCTAACCCGGCCGCATACCCTGCTCCGGTCGTTTCCAATACTCCCCGTTTCTTACATCTTTGTAAGATAGATTTTTCCCTCCTGTGGATCCTCTAATTGTTTTACCCACAGGGAGTTCCAGGTTTGTTTTGTATCTCAAAAGTACTCATATTAATGGCAAGCTTAGTAACTCTATGTGCTACACTAGAATACACCTCATCCTGTGTTCTCCTTATTACTAATCCCCCTCGATAATGGCAATACTTATATTTATCCCTAGAATCAAGGCGAGGTCGCTCCATCTCATTCCGGACGTCCAATGTTCCTGTAATTACAAAAAGGGGGCTGGTCGTCACCAGCCAGTTAGAATTATTCTGCTCTTATCCATTTTATCAGTTCAAAATGCTGTACATCTGGTTCATTTCTTGTTCTGTGGCTCTGTCCCCAGACATACCTGAAGATGCAAACTATGGCATATAATATCATCATCATACACAGCCTATTATCATCATACACAGCCCTATCATTGATATATGTAGTAACTCCCCTTCCTATTCTTTATATCTTCTAGTATACTCCTCACTCTGTCAAAAAGGGCACCATCTCTGGTTTACTCATTGTCTTTCTTATATATTTTTAACTGGGTCCAGTGTTTCCACCTTCCTTTACCCGTTCCAGACCCATCTACATGAGCACATGTGTCATTATTCATTAATACTTCATAAGGTCCTGACCATCTGGGTGCTAGCCCTGGTTTGGCTGGTATTATTTCTGCTATCACTTTGCTATCTATTGCTAAGACCTCCTTCTGGTCGTCCCGTGTATCCTGTTCTCGATCCCGTATAATCTGTTGGTCTTTGGCCTCATGTCTCTAACTATCTGTCCAGATTTATCTTTGGGTAACAGGACAGCCTCCCCAGCAGTCTCCCGGCCGTTTGAGACGGTGCTGCAATTAGTTTATAAGATAACTTCCATTTATCAAATCCTAATTTTCCTTCTATCACTGTGGGGAAATATTAACTCAACATTAAGAAATTTACATTTAATAATGTCCAATATCTTTAAATTCTATTCAGTAATACTGAAGTTGTTACTTGGTGAACTCAAACAGCTGTCAGTGGAAAGGGTTAACTCCTTCGCAGGCTTTTGAAGGTGGAGCTAAACATTATTGCGTCACTTCACGCAACCCAAAAAACATCCCTGACTGAAAGACAGTTGTGGTTTCACACTTTGATTCAACATGAACATTTGGGCTTCATTGGTCAGATTCCCTCTCTCAGTTGATCGTTTAGCTGCCCATCCTCTTGTGTGCTTTAATTTATTATTACAGACTCTTTGGGTAGGAGAGAGGTTCCTACTAATTCTTTGATTATATTCTTGTCTCTTACGGGTCTTCTCCTGGTGTCATATATCCCTGCCTACTCCCGCTATCATGTAATCAGACACCACCCCAAAGGCATTCCGACTATCTATATAGGTTTACACATTTTCCTTTGGCTACCCCCCTTTGATCAAATCCTGTATAGGCTGGGCCATTTCTACTTTGTTTCCCGGGCCTGCCTGTTTGTTTGACTTATAATCTGGGGGCCAGTACACTTCATTCGCTTTAGGGTCGACTAAAGCTCCTACTTCTCGTAGTATATCTATCCCTAGGATTGTTCCTTCGGTGTTCTCGCATACCCACAACTGTGTAGGTATTATTATTATAGCCAATTTCTAGTAAGACTGTTTCGCTCTTATAAGCCCTGATTCTTCGTCCACCGATTCCTGCTATACTAACTGAAAGTTTCGTTCGGGGCAAGGGTAAGTCTGTCAATGAGATTGTGGCTCCTGTGCCTATTAACATTTTGCACTGTCGGCCCCCTACCAATGCATCAACAAACATCCTCGGATCCCCCTCCCCTCTCTGGCGCGGTCCCTTCCTGCTGCCATCCCTAGAAGCTTGCGAGCAATCAAAGCACGCAGCCAGTCCTAATGCCCCTCCCATCTGTTTTTGGGCATTTGTCTCTTCCCTTGTGTCACTATGTATCCTAGGTAGACTACTTCATCCTTCCCTACCTATACCTTTCTAAGGTTTAACTCTAGTCCCGCCTTCTATAAGGCTTCCAGTACCATAGTCAATTAAATATTGTAGAGGGACCTGCCACTATCGGATATTCTTGCGGAGTTGAGTTATCTTATTCAATTTGGACTACACCAATTTACATCAACCAGAATTTCACTGTGGCCACAATGAAAGTCTGGTTTTAATAGGTTAATTTACCTCATAACTCCAAGGTTAGATCTTAGACTGAAACTTAATCTTTCATTAAACAAACTTTTTGTTGCTCTGCTCAGTTTTTACACTTCAGCTTAACTTAAATTGTAATAGGTTTTTTTCATTCTGAGGGCACAATCTTATGTGCACATTCTTAAACTTCCAAAATCCCCGACAAGACAAAGGGGTTAAATGCTTTTACTTTAACACAGAGAAGTGGGTGGAGCTACAACACACAGCAGACATTTCTTTTTCTTAACGGACAGATTTTCAGACAAAGGAATATTGAATCCTCTTAAACATTCCTAATCAGGAAAACATCCACACTCACACATTTTTATACAAATTGTAATTTCAGCATATGTCTAAGGTTCCTTTCACTCAGCAAATCTCGTGTTTTACTTGTCTTGGTACGGATGCTAATAACTTCCATGTTGGTAAAGCTTTAAGTTTATCTTTTCCTTCCTTTTTAAATCTGACTCAACATCTTTCCCTAGTTTCCAAATCCCTCTTTGTTTTTTGTTTTTTTGCTGGGGTTTCATATTGGTTCGCCTGCAAATTAGATCTTTTTCCTTCTTTATCTCTCCCTTCTGTTTCAATTCCTTACATTATCTGTTGCCTCTTTATCTTTAGCTCCTCCCCACCAAGCCTTTGGCTCTCTGCACTGTTTCTTTTTATTTTCCAGGAGTCGGGTTATAGAATCCAGGTCCCTTGAGGATTCTTCTTCCACCCTCTTAGTCATAACTAACTGCTATGTTTCACGCATAATTCACGATGTTGAGGAATTAGGTTTGTACGCTACGTTGTTCGCCCCATAGCATCACCTTCATTAGTTTCTTGCTTTCTATTAGTCACTTCGTTTCGTTAGACACACACCAACCCTTTAGTCCCGAGGTTTTGGTACTGTGGGGTCTGTAGCTCCCGGCATCCTACTTGATCCTGGCCGTCACGTGGGACTACTGTCCTCTTAATTCAGGCTCAGGCTAGGTGCTGGGGACAGACCTCACCCTTGTCCGTTCTCACCTCCTTATGACCGCAGGGTTTTATCTCATTCACTCACCACGGTGCACCCATTCATTCAATTGTTGAGATTTCGCCGTCTCACGGATAAAGAGGATTTCCCGCCTCCCCGGGGTAGGGGTCTTTCTGCCCCTGTCGGTTCGCCTACCTACGGCTAAATGAGGACTTCTCTGCCTCCCGGGGTTTTTCCGCCCCTGTCGGTTCGCCTACCTACGGCTAAATGAGGACTTCTCTGCCTCCCGGGGTTTTTCCGCCCCGTCGGTTCGCCTACCTACGGCTAAATGAGGACTTCTCTGCCTCCCGGGGTTTTCCGCCCCTGTCGGTTTGCCGCTATACGGCTTAGGGAACACCTTATCCCTATCTTTTTAACCGCCTTCAATTAAGGGTGTCTTTCTTTTTATAGTTCTTTTATACGTCGATTCTGACTCACCGTCTCGCCAGCGATTAACCCCTAATTTTACAGGTGGTAATTAAAACATACTCACCCGTCTTAGGTTAACGCTGTCCGAGAGTCTGGTTCAGAACGCATATCCCATCCTCGTCGCCAATTGATGTAAGCCCCCAAAGTGTGGACTGAGTGATATACACAGTCGACAACACTGGCTTGTTGTAAGAAAGACAGACCCAATAATTGAAGTAACAACGGTTTATTCAGGCCTGGGGCGCTATGGCTCTTGCGTCCCAACACAAGGCTCCAACTCCACCGAATCTCTTGAGGTTCTCACAGTTATACAAAAATTAAGGCCCTGCCCTAAAGGCGGGGATAAGCTTATTAACATATACAGAATTATAGTTAAATTGTAATTATAAAACCATGACATTCCATTCTTCCAGTCGCTTACAAATCTCACATTTCGTTATCAGTTGGTCCTGTTACTTTCTCATAACCCGGGCCTCAATTTTATTACTTTACGATCGTCCATTTGCTGTTGTCAGATGGCTTGGTCTTTCTAAGTATTTCTCTAAGATAGTAGATCTTTCCAAAGCGGGCACTCCGCAGACTTTCTGTCTCTCTCTCTTGAATTATTTCTACAGAGCAAAAACACTTTAGTTAGTTAAAAGAATAGAACCCTATTGAGCTTCACACTTAACAAACCCTTAAGTGCAAAGGTGTCGACTCGCGTGGCCGAACCCATATATCTCTCCCTCTTTCTAAGGGGTTGTTTTGACAGTTTTAATCTCTCCGCAGTTAACCCATAGTCCTGTTTAAACCTTATCTGGGTTTATACAATTTTTACAGACTTCTATTGTTCAACTCAGAGCACAAATTAACCTATTCCCTCCATTTTGTATATTGGTGTTACAGATTAATCCTGGTTTGTTTTACCTTATTAAATCCAATTTTTAATATCTTACTTCAATGTCCCTGTAGAAAACTTTACTATTTCCTTTTATCTTACTTGTTAATTTAGTTTCTTATTATATCTTTGCATTCCTAATTGTTTTTTTGTTTTTTTTCTAATCTTTTCATATCCTTGTTCTCCTCAGAGCAGCGAAGGCTAGAGGGAGATTTAATAAAGGTGTTGTAAATTACAAGTGGTTTTCATAGAGTCATAGAATCATATGGCACAGAAGGAGGCCATTTGGCCCATCGAGTCCGTGCCAGCTCTCTGTAGAGCAATACAGTCAGTCGCATTTCCCCGCTCTATCCCCGTAGCCCTGCAAGCTTATTTCACTCAAGTATCTATCCAGTCTCCCCTTGAAAACATTGAGTTTCTCCGCTTCCACCACTTCCGTCGGCAGGGAATTCCAGGCCATCACCACTCGCTGCGTAAAAATGTTTTTCCTCAAATCGCCGTTGTATCCCCTGTAACTCTTGCCCAAAGCTTTAAATCTGTGCCCCCTACTCCTTGTACCATCAACTGGTGGCAACGTCCTTTCTCCGTCTAACCTATCAAAACCCGTCACAATCTTATACACCTCTCTCAAATCGCCCGTCAAACTCCTTTGCTCTAATGAAAACAAATCCAGCTTTTCCAACCTGACATTGAAGCTAAGATCCCCCATCCGTGGAAACATTCATGTAAATCTCCTCTTCAACGTCTCAAGGGCCTTCATATCCTTCCTAAAGTGTGGTGCCCAGAACTGGACACAATGCTCTAGCTGTGGCCTAACCAGCGCGTTTTAAAGTTTCAGCATAACTTCTCCACATTTTACTCAATAACTCTATTTATAAAGCCCCAGATCCTCATATGCTTTAAACCACTCTCTCAATATGTCCTGCTAGCATTACGGAGATATGCACACCCCAATTTGATGTCCTCAGCAAATGTAGAAATTCGACTCTGTATTCCATTATCCAGGTCAGTTATATATATACATCAAAAAAGGAGTGACGCCAGCACTGACCCTTGTGGACCACCACTGTCTACCATCCTCCAGTCTGAAAAACAATTACCACAATTCGCTGTTTTCTATCCTTAAGCCAATTCCTTATCCAAGATAGCGCTGACCCACCTATTCCATGGGCCTCAATCTTGTTAACCAGCCTTATATTTTGTATTTTGTCTAAAGCCGTCCAAAATCAATGTAGACAACATCCATCGCATTCCCTTCTTTAATCCTCCAATGTTACTTCATCACAAAATTCAGTTAGATTAGTCAAACACAAACTGCCTTTTTACTAATCCATGTTGGCTGTGATTAATTAGCTTAAACCTCTCCAAGTGCGTGTTACTTTTATTCCTTGGTTATGGTTTCTAAAACATTACCCAGCACTGATGTTAAACTGCGCGGCTTGTAGTTACTTGAATTGACCTTACACCCTTTCTTGATAGAGATTGAGAGACTAAATGGGGAGAAACCGTTTCCACTGGAAAGAGGGTCTGTAAGCAAAGAATGAAAAATAAAATTATTGGCAACAATTCAAGCGGAGAGCTGAGAGGAATTTTTTTTACTCAGGGAGTTGTTATGATCTGGAATGCACTGCCTGAAAGGGTGCTGGAAGCAGATTCAATAGTAACATTCAAAAGGAAATGGCATCTCGACTTTAAAAGGAAAAGAAACTTGGATGATTGTGGGTAAAGCGCACTGTATTGGGACTAACTGGGTTGCCATTTCAGAGACCCGCATGGCCAAAATGAAGCGATTGACCCCCTATTGTGCTCTTTGATTCTGTAAATAATCAGTTTCCACCGTTAGATGCAGCATCGAAGCCTGACATTTCAGCCTAGATCCTGACAAACTGTTGCTTTGGCCCCAGGTATGACCAGTAATTTCTCTGCTTCCTTTTTCTCTCTCTTACAGTTAACTTGGTGGCGATTGTGATCCTATCCCGAGGAAAGTGCGATCTCTCCAAATGTATTACTCACTACCTGGTGGGAATGGCAGTTGCCGATCTCCTGGTCGTCATCTCTGATCCCATTTTGGGCTGGATTGGTGCAGTTTATTTCCCAGATTCTTTCCTGCACATTACTCCCCTGTGTAGCCTTATTATATTCCTGAGGTTTGCCGCCACTGATGTTTCTGTCTGGTTCACAGTCGCTTTCACCTTTGATCGATTTGTGGCAATTTGTTGTCAGAAGATGAAAACAAAGTATTGCACCGAGAAAACTGCGGCTATGGCTATCGGAACAGTGAGTGTGCTGAGCTGTTTAAGGAGTGTACCGTGGTTTTTTGCATTCGAGCCTTTATATATAAACCAGAACATTCCCTGGCACTGTAACAATAAACCCAGCTTCCTTACTTCACCCGCATGGAGAGCATTTGAGTCTTCTCAAATCATTTTAACCCCTTGTGTCCCGTTCTTTCTGATATTAGTGCTGAATGCTCTGACGGTCAGACGTATTTTAGTGTCCAGTAGAGTCCGCAGGGGACTTCGGGGCAAAAGCAATGGAGAGAATCACAAGGACCAAGAGATGGAAAACCGAAGGAAATCCATCATTTTACTCTTCAGTATATCCGGCAGTTTTATATTGTTATGGATGCCTGGTGTGCTATTTTACATATATCGGCAAATTGCAAAACATTTTATTGTCTCAGGCGCTACCACTGTTTATATCACAATATCCACAACCAGAATGTTTCAGATGTTGAACTGCTGCACAAATACATGTATTTATGTCCTGACCCAGTCTAAATTCAGAGAGGAGCTGACGAACGCGGTGAAATACCCACTCACTCTAATTGTTAAATTAGTTATATCATAGAAAGTGCTGAAGAGTTTACAGCACTCGAAATGAATCCCATTTCATACTCCATTTCCTACAGTCCCACGGCGGAACATATCACAGAAATCACAGAAACCCCACAGTGCAGATAGAGGCCATTTCGGCCCATCGAGCCTGCACCGACACATATCCCACCCGATCCCCGTAACCCCTACACCAACACATATCCCACCCTATCCCCGTAACCCCACGTATTTAATCCCCCTAACACTAAGGGTCAATTTATCATAGCCAATCAACCGAACTCGCACATCTTTAATATATTTTATATTAATAGCACCGAACCCGAAAATTATCTTAAATCTCTTTCTGATATTATATTTTATTGATAATCTGACCTGTTAAAGCAGGGCTTGTTCTGCAGGCGACTGGTGAATTGTGGTGCGGTGTGACTAATCAGAATGGATGCACTCCATGTCAAAAATCAATTCAAATCAAATCAACTTTTATTGTCATTGTTAGTGCACAAGTGCAGTACAACGAAATGTAGGCTTGCGGCTCCCGAGAGTGTGCATTTGGATTAAGACATTTAAACATTCAACATACATTTGGCTTGTAGTATATTAACATAAATATAACCATAATAAAGTGCATTGGCAGATGTGCAGGATTTAGAGTTTATTTCTGGAGTTCAGTAGGATGACAGCCCTGGGAAAGAAGCTGTTCCTAAATCTGGTCGTACGGGTGCGAATGCATCTGTCGCATCTCCCAGATGGCAGGAGGGCGAACAGACTGTGGCTGCAGTGGGTAGGGTCTTTGATGATGGACCATGACCTCCGTAGACAGCGTTTCTGGTATATGTGCTCTATGGTCGGTAGCCGGGTGCCGGTAATGCATTGGGCAGTTTTGACTACCCGCTGCAGGGCTTTCCGGGCATAGTAGCTACAGCTGCCATGCCATACTGTGATGCAGTTTGTCAGGATGCACTCTATAGTGCAGCGGTAAAAGTTAGAGAGGATCAGGGGTGACAGATTACATCCCTTCAGCCTCCTTAGGAAATATAGGCGCTGCTGGGCCTTCTTCACCAGAGAGGAGGTGTTAAGGGACCAGGAGAGGTCTTCCGTGATGTGGACTCCGAGGAACTTAAAGCTGTCCACCCTTTCCACCACAGCCCCATTGATATGGATGGGGGTGTGACTTCCACCTTTGGACTTCCTGAAGTCCACAATGATTTCTTTTGTTTTCTTGGTGTTAAGGGCCAGGTTGTTATCGCCGCACCACTTCACGAGATGCTGGACCTCCTCCCTGTAGGCTGACTCGTCGTTGTTGGTGATCTGGCCTACTACCGTGGTGTCATCTGCAAACTTGATGATGGTGTTGGAACCATTAACAGCCACACAGTCGTGGGTGAAGAGGGAGTAGAGGAGGGGGCTCAGCACACATCCTTGTGGGGCCCCCGTGTTCAGGGTCGGGGGGGGGGAGGTGTGGTTACCTAATTTGACAGACTGGGGTCTGTTTGTTAGGAAGTCCAGGGTCCAGTTGCAGAGGGAAGTGTTCAGGCCAAGAGTTTGGAGTTTGGTGGCCAGCTTGTTGGGGACGATAGTGTTGAATGCTGAGCTGTAGTCTATGAACAGCATTCTGAAGTAGGTTTCTTACCATCTAGGTGATTCAGTGCCGAGTGTAGAGCAGTTGTGATTGCATCCTCCATTGATCTGTTTGCACGATCGGCAAACTGGTGTTGGTCAAGGGAGGCAGGTACACTGGCTTTGATGTGGGCTAAGACCAGTCTCTCGAAACACTTCATTATGATGGGTGTGAGTGCGACAGGTCGATAGTCGTTCAGGCACGTCACAGCCGTTTGTTTTGGCACAGGAATAATGGTAGCCGTCTTGAAGCATGTATCACAGAATCACAGAATCACAGAAACCTCACAGTGCAGATAGAGGCCATTTCGGCCCATCGAGCCTGCACCGACACATATCCCACCCGATCCCCGTAACCCCTACACCAACACATATCCCACCCTATCCCCGTAACCCCACGTATTTAATCCCCCTAACACTAAGGGTCAATTTCATCATAGCCAATCAACCTAACCTGCACATCTTTGGACTGTGGGAGGAAACCGGAGCACCCGGAGGAAACCCACGCAAACACGGGGAGAATGTGCAAACTCCACACAGACAGTCACCCGAGGCCGGATTTGAACCCGGGTCCCTGGCGCTGTGAGGCAACAGTGCTAACCACTATGCCACCGTGCTACTGCCTGGGCCAATGACAGATTGAAGATGGTGGTGAAGACATCAGCCAGCTGATCAGCACATTCCTTGAGTACCCGTCCAAGGATGCTATCCTGTCCAGCAGCCTTTCGTGTGTTTACTCCGGGTAGAACACCCCTTACATTGGAGGTCGACAGAGTGAGCACCTGGTCTTCCGGGGGTGGCAAGGCTTTGGTAGCCGGCTCCCTGTTGTCCCTGTCGAAGCGAGCATAGAAGTTGTTAAGCTCCTCCAGAAGGGAGGCATTGCTAACCGGGGGACTGGTGTTATTGCCCTTGTAGTCAGTGATGGACTGGATGCCTTGCCACATGCGCTGGGGGTCCGAGTTGTTGCGGAAGTGATCCTCTATCTGCAGTGTCTGCTTCCTTTTGGCAGTCCTGATACCCTTTTTTAGGTTGGTCGTAGCTGCACTGTAAGCCGCCGCGTCACCAGATTTAAATGCTGTGTCGCGTGCTTTCAACAATGAGCGGACCTCTCCGTTCATCCAGGGTTTCTGGTTGGGGTTTGTCCTGATATTTTTATGGGTTGTGATGACCTCGACGCAGCTGTTGATGTAGAATAACACTGTGGATGCGTATTCCTCGATGTCATTATGGGCAAACATGCCCCAATCAGTGCGTTCGAAGCAGTCCTGAAGCTCCGATACTGCCCCCTCTGGCCATACTTTCACTGCTCTCACTGATGTTCTCCCTCTTTTGATGAGCGGTTTGTATGCCGGGGCTAGAAACAGGGAGAGGTGGTCAGACTTCCCAAGGTGGGGGCAGGGAATGGCCTTAAAAGCGTCTACAATGCTCGTGTAGACTTGATCCAGTGTGTTCTCCCCTCTTGTGGGGCAGGAGGCATTCTTGTGGAATTTCGGTAGTACAGTTTTTAGGTTTATGTGATTGTAGTCCCCCGCGATGATAAAAGCTCCATCTGCGCAGTTTGTTGTTCGCTGATGGCCCTGTAGAGGTCCTTCAGTGCTAGTTTGGCATTAGCATGTGGTGGGATGTAGACCGCAGTGATGATAACAGCCGTGAATTCCCGAGGCAGGTAGACGGGTCTGCACCTTACCATGAGGAATTCCAAATCAGCCGAGCAGGATCTATCAATTATATCAGTGTTAGAGCACCAGGCATTGTTGGTGTAAATGCACAAACCGCCTCCCTTGCTCTTACCAGAGTCTGCAGTTCTGTCGGCGCGGAAGACCGTGCGTCCTTCTAGTTGGATGGTGGTGTCAGGGATGCCATTGTTCAGCCAGGTCTCTGTGAAGATCATATAATTGGAGAGACAGAATTCAAAATAGAGGGAGACAAAATGAGAGAGAGAGAAACACCGAGAGATAAACAGAGATAGACAGAGACACAGGAGAGAGCGAGAGAGAGAGAGAAGCAGAGCGAGCCAAGAGAGCGAGAGAGAGTGAAAAAACAGTGAGAAACAGAGACATTGTAAGACAGAGAGCTACAGAGCAAAGAGGGAAAATATATACACAGAGACATAGAAATAGGATGGGAAAGAGAATCAGAGAGAAAGGAAAATAACAAGGAGTGCAACATCGAAAGAGAAACACAGAAAGGGAGAAACACTGTGAAAGAGAGATAGCGAGACAACCCATGCGATACAGAAAGAACATAGAACATAGAGGGTCGTACACCGAGAGAAGCACAGAGAGAAATAGAGATCCACGGCGTCTGAAAAAATACAGCATGAAGAAAAGTAAAATCGAAACAGAGTGAGAGGCAGAGAGAGACAGAGACAGAGACAGGGAGAGACAGCCAGACAGACAGAGACAGATAGAGACAGTGAGAGAGAGGGACAGTGAGAGAGAGAGTGACATTGAGAGAGAAAGACAGACAAACAGAGAGAGATAGTGAGAGCCAGGGAGCGAGAGAGGCAGACGGAGAGAGGGGCAGAGAGTGACAGTGACAGACAGTGAGAGAGAGAGACAGAGAGAGGGAGAGAGAGTCGTAGTGAGACCGAGTGAGAGAGACAGAGAGAGAGAGAGGTTCAGAGAGAGAAAGGGAGAAAGAGAGAGACAGAGAGAGAGAGAGTGACAGAGATGGACAGAAAGTGTGAGACAGTGAGAGAGACAGAGGCAAAGAGAGTGAGAGAGAGAGAGATAGTGAGAGAGAGAGAGAGAGAGAGGCAGAGAGAGTCAATGAGATATATACATAGAGAGAGAGAGATCACTCATCTGGATAACAGGTCCCTCTAATACACCATACAGCTGTTCCTGGAGAGTAACAATAAGCAAGAGAGAGAGCGAGCCGAAAGAGTAGAGGGTGAGGCAAGGAAGTAAATTTGCTGGCACAGAGAGACAAAACGAGACAAAAGGATGCTGTCAGTAAGAGGGAGAGGGAGTCAAGTAGCACAGAGAAAGAAAAAAGTTAGGAAGAGATAAGTGAAAGAAAAGATGAGAAGGCAGAGATGGAGAAAGACAAAAGGAGAGAGAGTAAACGAATAGCAAAAAGGGAGAGAGCAAAAAGAGAAAGATACTACAAGGTAAAGAGACAACAATGTGAATAACGAATAAAACTATAAAGAAGGAGAGAGTGTGAGATATGGAACGATAAACAGCCAGAGACAGGGACGGTACTAAAGAAAGAAAAAAAATGGCTGAAAGAGAGTGATAGAAAGAAGGAAAGAAAGAAAGAGAGAATGAAAGAAAGAGAGAAAGAAAGAAACAGAGAAAGAAAGACCACAGATGGAGTGAAATACGGAAAGGGTTCCATTTTTAAGGTCAACAATATAAAGATTTGTTTTAAAGTGGCATTGATGCAGCCCCTTTAATATCTGCATATTTCAAAACACTTTAAACAATGAATTACAGCTGAAGTGTGGTGCCTATTATGGCGGCAAATGTGCTCATGAACTTAACTGCTTCGTGTTTCTGAACAGCATCATTAAATATGCCAGAAATGCCTCGTGATTACTTTCACTATCCCTCATTGCCTCTCGCCACTCTCTATCTCTGTAACCTCCTCCAGTCTTACAATTCTTCATTCTCGTGTTCAAATCCCTCCATGGCCTCACCTCTCACTATCTCTGTGACCTCCTCCAGTCTTACAATTCCCATTCTCATGTTCAAATCCCTCCATGGCCTCACCAGTGCCTATCTGTATAACATCCTCCAGCCCTGCAATCCACCGAGATTTCTGCGTTAATCCAACTCTGCCCCAATGCATATCCCACTCCCTTCATCCTGCTATTGGCGGCCGTGCGTTCACCAGTCTGGACGCCGGGTCTGGAATGCCATCGCTAATCCTCACTGCCCCTCTATTTCGCCATAAGATGTACACGAGGGAGATAGGAATAGAGGATATGCAGACAATGTTTGCTGAAATAAAATGGGGGACGATCGTTTTGAGCATAAACGTCACCACAGACGAGTTGGGACAAATAGCCAGTGTGTGTTCTGTTAAACCTGTGTAATTCCAGGTAATTAAATCCTACCTCTGTGACCAAGGTTTTGCTCACCTCTCTGAATGTCTCATTCTTTGACTCGGTGTCAATTCTTATTTCTAATTATTCTCCAGTGAAGTTTCTTATGACGTTTTACTACATTGAAAGCACTGCACAAACACAAGCTGTTGTCAGACAATACCAATTGGAAGATGGAAAGAAAATAGCTCCACCATTGTCCATGTTAGTGTGTGTTTCAGCTTCATGACGGGGGTTGACGGCCTCCGGTTTATTCACAGCTTCTTTCTCCCATTGAGCGAACGGGGATCTCCAGGAAACCCGTCGGATTAGAAACTCACTTTAGACGGAAACGGACCGAGGTGAATTGATCCAAATATCGGGCGGGGAGTGCATCTGCCGCTGGATTCGATAACGCCCGTTCTGCGCCTCTGCACACGCCGAATTTCGAACAACATAATGGGCCGGATGTTGTGGTAGAAATAATGGTCAGATGAAGAGCGCTCACCGTCCTTAACGTGGACGTCGGAGAACAAATCCCGGCGACCGCACATGCGCAGTTAAACTGGGAAATATGGAAGTTGATGTCTAATTGTGATGCAGTTTAAAAGCTTCCAGAAAAGGGCATCTCCCGTCTGACTCACCATTTCAATATATTGAAGGACGTTACATGGCTGTAATTACAATGTAGAGCTAAACTGGTGAGAACAAGTTCATGCTTATCCACTCCTGTGAATTAAATATTCTGACACTTCCTGGTTCAGACTCTGCGCTGCTCATTAACAATTCTTCATTCTGATTGCTAAAGAAAATACGCAATCGCTGGCCCTGTTCACACATGTACCAGATGCCCTGCACAGGGCGCTGCGCTCTTTGATACTCCAATTTACAGTAAGCTCCAGTGCAAAACCGCATAGAAAGTATTGGGAAAATGAGAGGGTAAAGCACAGCTGGCGCCATTTGTTCACCACTGGGCGCAAGGTCCGTTCCATTGTGAATAAAGGGAAGGGAGATTAGTATTAACCGATACGAGGACCAGTGACCTGAGGAATAAGGTGCAGTATAAAGCAGATCAGATAACCTACAGTGCAGGGTCACAAAGTGTTGGCGCGTATTTTCTGATCACAGGCCTCCCGCGGGCGGGGGCCTGCGATCTGTAAAAATCTACGCCTTTACCAGTTCAAATTCTGGGCCTCACTAAACTCCAATTGTGCAGGGCCCAACTATCCCAGAGGCACAAGTAGTTCGCAGCGTCCCTGAGATCACGTGGGCCATGGGGAGCCAATCAATGAAGGGAATCTCCCTTCATACACTTGACAGGAAGATCTGTCAAATATATAAATGGAGATCACCCCAAAAACATAGTATAACTTTAAATACATTTCTAAAAATAACATTGTTAAAATTACTTGAAAGCACAATAAATGAAGTATTTTTAACAAAAATTTAATTTTTAAAAAAATAATTAGGTTTTAACGGTGCTAACAATAAATTTACATTTAGTAAAATATTTTTTAAAGATAAATTAGTGAATATTTAAAAAAAAAATGTTTTTTCAACTCTTACCTTGTAAAAGCAGCCCGTATGACTGCTTTTACCAGACATAAGAAGTATGAGGGTTTTCTGCGGGCGGAGGGTCTCCAAAAGGCGGAACTATCCGCCCGTAGAGGCCCTTCTCCAGTGCAGCCGGAGGATCTGTCAACATCTTGACAGATCGGAAATGCCGGTTTTCAGCGCATACGCTGTGCATGCATGAAACCGGCATTGCAATGTCCCTATTGGTGGGTACACAGCGCGTACCCACCCGTAGGGGTCGGGATATCTGGGGCAATATATTGTAAAACGATAAACCTACCTCAGGTATCGGCTGGAAATTTGCAGAGGGGACTTTTTACCGATTTACTTGCTCATCAACAACATTTATTTCAACTTCACACGTTATTCCTCATGTGATATGCAATCCAATGATTTCTGTTGTCCCAAGATCTTGACCATTTTATATTTGTTCCTGTTCTCAGTCAGGGCAACAACCAAAAGATTATCTTTTCAAATGTCGTTGTTCTTTCCTCAATCGATTTCTTAGCGGGAATCTCTCATCATTCTCCTGATGATTGGTAATTCTCCTTATTTTCCAGCACTTAGTTGATAACAACATGTAAGGAAGGTTTCTTCATTTCATTGTTAAACCCGGTTATCAAAATCATTAAATAAGGAATTTCTGGATGAAGTTTTACTGATATATCAAAAGTCCTCAAACCGAATTACTGTGCCTTATTTCACTTTTGGAAGAGGCCTGCGACATTCTAACTTTGGGCTTTGTATCCGTGCTTCTCTCAGCTCCGGACTAATATTCCATTGCTCTCCTGGTCGACCAGTAGGTTGGTGAACAAAATTAGGGCACATAGAATTGGGGGTAATATACTAGCATCGATTGAGAATTGTTTAACAGACAGTAAACAAAGAGTAGGGATAAACGGGTCTTTATCAGGATGGCAGGCTGTGACAAGTGAGGTACTCTGCTATTCGCAATCTACATCAATGATGCGAATGAGGGGACTGAATGTAACATTTCCAAATTTGCTGGTTATACAAAGCTAGGTGGCAGTTTCAGCTGTGAAGACGATGCCAAGAGGCTTCAAGGGGATCTCGACAAGCTCAGTGAGTGGGCAAGAACATGGCAGATGGAATATAATGTGGCTAAATGTGAAATTATCCACTTTGGTAGAAAAAACAGAAAGGCAGAGTATTTCCTAAATGGTGAAAGATTGGGGAATGCAGATGCTCAAATGGACCTGAGTGTCCTTGTACATGAGTCACTGAAAGTGAATGTGCAGGTGCAGCAAGCCATTAGGAAGGCAAATGGTATGATGGCATTCATTACAAGAGGATTTGAGTAAAGGAGTAAAGATGTCTTACTCCAATTATAAAGGCCTTATTGAGACCACACCTGGAGTACTCTGCAATTTTGGTCTTCTTACCTAAGGAAGGATATATTTGCCACAGAGGGAGTGCAACGAAGTTTGATGAGATTGATTCCTGGGATAGCAGTTCTGTCGTATGAGAAGAGATTGAGTAAACTAGGCCTGCATTCTCTTGAATTCAGAAGAATGAGATGAGGATCTCATTGTATTATACAAAATTATTATAGGGCTTGATAGGTCGGATGCTGGGAGAATGCTTCCCTTGGCTGGGGAGCCGAGAACGAGGAGCCACAGCCTCAGGATAAAGGGTAGGCCATTCATGTGATGAGAAGAAATGTCTTCACACAGAGGGTGGTGAATCTTTGTAACTCACTACACCAGAGGGCTGTGGAGGCTTAATCATTGGGTATATTCAAAACAGAAGTCGATAGATTTCTGACTACTTAGGGCATCAAGGGATATTGTGATCGGGCCGGTGAATGGGATTGAGGCAGATGATCTGCCATGATCTGATTGATGGGGGAGCAGGCTCAAGCGGCCAAATGGCCTACTCCTTTGCTATGTCTTGTGTTCTTATGTTCTAAGTCCCGTTCAAACTGCACCCATGAGCTCACTGAATCACGTTGGCTACCGTTCCGGCAATACCTCATTGTCAAAATACTCATCTTTGTGTTCCCCTTACTCCATGGTCTCACAGGACCTTGTCTATGTAACCTGCTGTACACCTACAATGGTCATTACCCTGCCCATGTCCATCCACGGCCTTAGCCTCCCAATCTCTGAAATGTCCTACAGCATAAACATCATCATCTGCATGTTCAAGACTCTCCACGGCCTCGTGCTTCCTTATCTTTGTAACCTCTTCCAGCTATGAAAACCCTCACAGAGCCCTGAAGTGCTCCAACATGGGCCTCTACTGCAACCCACATCTTTAACCCCACCATTTATGGCCATGCCATCAACCATCTATGCACCAAGCTGTGGAATTACATCCCTAAACCACCCTGCCACTGGACGTCTCCCTCCCCCTTTAAGAACATGACGCAGCAAGGGAAAGAACGACATGCAGATTGGGTTCATTGCAGTAAGATGGGGTAGCACGTGTGGAGCGTATACACTGTCAGAAAACAGCTGGGCCAAAAAGCCTGTTTCTTTGCTGTGAATTGTATGTAAGTAACACCTACCTCATTGACCAAACTATTGGCTACCTGTCCTAATGTCTCCGTGTTCAACACGGGGTCCATAATTTTTATCTAATAATGCTCCATTGAAGCACCTTGGGACGTGTAACCATTTTTAATGCATTGTATAATTAAAAGTTGTTTTTAATCCTACCAATCGGAATATGGCAAATAATAGAAGGCTGAGGCCTGTCCAAATCTAAGTCACTAATATTATGAAGGTGTTCGTTAGGGATGAAGCAGAGAAGATGTCTCTACTTGTTTTGTAGAAAACATCTAGGGCCATCAATATAAGATAGTCACTGATAAATCCAAAAAGGAATTCAGGAAAAAGCCTTAACAGCTTCCTGTCCCCATTCAGTGACATTTGACCTCCAGGTTAGCAATTCATCTTTGGCGGAAACCCATTGATTAACCCAAGTATTGTGCGGTTAAGATACTGCCTGATTTGCGATGCTGCCCAAGATGATTTGCGGCCAAAATAATGTGCGGCATTTTTAATAGAAATCACAGCGAGGCTGTCAGTGCTCAATATATTGTACTTTTAAATTGGACAGCAATTTCCGGCACCACACATGCGCAGTTAAATTCGGAACATAAGTATTAGGTGCAGGATTAGGCCATGCAGAGCCTAAAGCCTGCTCTGCCATTTAAGCAGGTTAAGGCTGATCTTCAAACTCAACTCCACTTTCCCGCCTTATCCCCATATCCCTTGAATCGACTGAAATAAAAAATCTATCAATCTCAACCTTCAATATACTCAAAGACTCATCTCGGTCATAAGTGGCCTACCCCTTACCCTGAGACTATGCCCCCTATCTTGACTCACCAGCCAGGGAAAACAATGTCTCAGTATCTATATTGTCAATCCCCTCAGAATATTATATGTTTCCGTGAGATCTCCTCTCATCTTCTAAACTGCAGAGAGCATATGCCCAATCTACTGAATCTCTGTTCATAGGACAACTCCCTCATCCCAGGGATCAACCTAGTAAACCTTTGCGGCACTACCTCCAAAGAAAGCATACCCTTTCTCCGATATGGAGAGCAAAACTGTGCACAGTACTCCAGGTGTTGTCTCAACAATATCTTGTACAAATGTAGCAAGACTCTATCCATGATCATATATTACCCACAAACCCATGAGCCTTTATCTTGCGTGGCAGCATTTTAATCACTTTAGTTTCTCAAGTGCTTTGTCATTACTGTCCATAAATATTGTAAGTTCCCTACTCTATTTAGTCCATTGGTTTCGCATTATATTGGTATGTTTATTGTGTATTCTACTGTTGAGATAGATACAAAATATTTGTTAAAGTCTCTGCCATTTCCTTATTGCACATTATATTTTCTCCTATCTCTGCCTCTAAGGGACAACATTTACTTGTGCTACACTTTTCCTGTTCACATACTTGTAGACGCTCTTACAAGCTGTTAATATATTTCTTGCTAGTTTAGTCTCCTATTCTATTTCTCACTTTCTACCCATTTTTTTGGTCATCCTTTGCTGGTTTCTAAAGCTCTCCAAATCGCAGTTACCAGATTTGAGCTTCTGATAAAGGAATTTGCTGCAACCCTATTAAAGGTGAATGCGACTGCAAACAGAACCGAATAGTCAAGGGACACAATATAGCGGACATGTCTGAGAGAGCACACAGGAGTTAGGAACAAGAACTTAATGGGAAAATACATATTATTAATCAGATGCATTACCACATCGATGATAATCACCGTTTGATTAGCTGCTCCCATGGTCACCCTGCAGCAATTGACACATTTGGAGAGACCGCACTTTCCTCAGAACAAGATCACAATCACCACCAAAATAACTGTTAACAAAGAAAGAGTATGACCTTTAATTCTCCCCACACGTCAGTCTAAAAGAACATTGCATAGCAATTACAGCTTTATGCTCCCTGGCCCATTGGCAACTAAATTTTTCGTGGGTTTCTGGGCAATGTCTCCTTATATTGCAGTCATAACTGAAATATAAACTTTAAGAAGCAGAGGAGTGAACTAATGCATCTCCTTTTATTGGTATAGGACAGCGTATTTCAGTTTCATCCACTGAACACCGATTTATATTAGATACAGTTGGTAGCGCAGGAATTATTGAAAAAATAACTTAGATAACCACTGGGTAGAATGCAGATATATGCAACAGAATAATCAAAAGATACTGAATCTGGAACTTTCAGCAGTGTGAAAAACAAGGAGATTTTAAAGAATATCTTGAACATAGTAGTGTTGGTCAAATTAAATGAAAATAACACAATAAGTTGCGAGGTTGCAAAATGGAATAAACCTGAACATGCAGGCCGAGATAATCGTCTCCGGCGGTGACGATAACGGGTGGTTTCTGATCGGCCGCCCGTTACATGCATTGCAATCCCTGGAACTGAATATCAGGCGCAGTGTATATTGGGCGGCAAAGCCAATGCCGCCCGTTTTCTGCCACGGTCCGTGATGAGTTTCTCGGCCAATGAAGTGAATAAGGAATTGCGAGAAGGGGAGATAATAGAGCAAAAACTGTGAATGGAGCAGAGTAAAATTAAAATGCAGGGCTAGAAATCAGTCCCGTTGTTGGCGCAGAGCGGGCGATATTGGATCGGCCGCTCGGTACACGCAGCGCCTGATATTAAATTCCATTGCTGTAAATAGAACTGAATATCCGCCGCTGCCTATAATGGGCGGCCTTCCGATAACGCCCGTTTTTTGCCACCGCCCGAGACGAATTTCTAGGCCATAAAACCTAAAATGGACAGATTTTTAAATTTGTGCTAAAGAGAAAGAAGTGATGTGGCCGAAATTAAAAAGGAACTGAAAGAGACAAGACAGCAGTAAAATCAGCAAAAAATGTAGAGAACACCGAGCGTGCAAAGTATCTAAAATAATAAGGGACTGCGAGATTACAGCATTAGAAAAGAGAAAACAATAATGAGTCAAGCGTTATTTTAGCGATTTGTCGGAGACGGCAAGAAGGAAACAAACAACAGAATTGAATAAGGGACTCAGATTATAGAAAGGAAAAAAGTAAAATATTAATGCTTCAAGATTTCAGTGAGGGGAGAAGGAAGGAAATTAAGAGAAATCAAGAATGGATTTATTAGCTAGATATCATAAAATTAAAGAGTAATGATTTGAACGGGTAAATTGAAGCACAAAACAAAGCAATAAAGGTCATTCATGTATTTAGAAGTTACAACAAAGAGGAAATGTGAACAGCATAATGCCTCACACTAAAGGGAGGAATAAAATAAAAAGAATCAATAACGGAATGAGAAATTTGAATAATGGGTCAGAGTGATCGATAAATATATGAATACTCAGATTGAATAGATTGGGCGTATTATCTGGAGTTTAGAAGAATGAGAGGAGATCTCATTGAAAATGTTAGATTCCGTGAGAATTGTAAGTGTAGAGGCTGAGAGGTTGCTTCCCATGGAAGGAGAGTCCAGAAGTATGGGCCATAGTTTCAGGATAAGGGGTTGGCCATTTAGTACATAGGAACACATAAGAACATAAGAATTAGAAGCAGGATCAGGCCATTCAGCCCCCCGAGCCAGCTCCACCATTTAATGAGATCATGGCTGATCCGATATTGGCCTCAACTCCAATTTCCTGCCCGCTCCCCATAACCCGTGACTCCCCTGTTGCTGAAAAATCTGCCTCTCTCAGCCTTGAATATATTCAATAATTCAGCTACCACAGCTGTCTGGGGTAAAGTATTGCAAAGATTCACGAGCCTCTGAAAGAAGAAATTCCTCCTCATCTCCATCGTTAAAGGGCGACCCCATATTCTGAGACTATGCCCCCTCGATTCCCTGACGAGGGGAAACACCCTCTCAGAATCTGCCCTGGGCAAACCCTGCAGAATCTTAGGTGAGGAGGAATTCCATCACTCAGAGGGTTGTGAATATTTCGAATTCTCTTACTCAGTAATGATTTGAACAGGTAAAGTGAAGCACAAAACACATAGGGCTAGATTTTCAGTTGATAGTGCCAGCAGTTAGCGCCTTAAGAGAAGTGATTTTCGGGCACTATGCGTGTAGCGCCCGTGCGCAGCGCAGTTTGCGCCCCGCCCCAAATTAAGTTGCCCGTTAGCGCCGGCGCAAAGTTTAGCGCCCGCCCGGATGCGCGCGCAGAAAATGACGTCACATCCTCGTGCAACGCCCTTTGTGCGCCCCGATTCCAAACTTCAGTCGGACCGCCCCATTGTGCGGCTGGCGGCCGGAGCGTTTGGAAAAAGGAACGCAACACAACCAGCGCGGGCCCCGGGGGGCGCAAATTAAAGGGGACGTGCTCTCCAGTATAAAGGCCAGCCTTTTTTCAGAAAACACTCTTGTGCAACGCATTTCTGGAGACACAACAAGGAGGATAGCTAACTGGTTTCAAGCAGCAAGAGCTCAGGTATTTTTGGACTCAGGCCAGAGCGCTGCAAGTGGCCTTTTGGAAATTTGAGTGTTTGCCAGGATTTGATGGGGGTTGCATGGGGTGCCAACGCGGAGCTGCAGCTCCATGTCCGTAGGGCTCGCAGACGCATTGTGAGAGGGGCAGCCCTGGCTAGAGGCAGAGGGGGCTACAGGCATCGGCCACGTAGGCCTTACCCAGTCAGGCTATACCGCCAGCAGCGCTCCTACCTAAACATGAGTGCCGCGCGATGTGTTAAAAGGCTCCGATTCTGAAAGGAGGTGATTGCAGAGATCTGCCACCTGCTTCGCTGAGATCTGCGGCCAAAGCTCAGGTGCAGGACGTCTCTGTCGGTGGAAGTGAAGGTGACGGTGGCATTGAACTTCTATGCCACCGGCTCCTTCCAATACGCTGCTGGGGACATAGCAAACATCTCCCAGTACGGCGCGCATCGCTGCATCCGCCAGGTGACCGAAGCACTGTTCAGAAGGAGAAGCCAATTCATCTCCTTCCCCATGGCCCTGGAGAGCCAGCATCAGCGCGCATTGGGATTTTCCAGACTCGGGGAATTCCCCTTGGTGCAAGGCACCATTGACTGTACGCATGTGGCTTTGCGGGCCCCTCTGGAGCATGGCAAGCAGTATCGCAACAGGAAGGGCTACCATTCTCTGAATGTGCAGCTGGTCTGTGACCACAAGCAGCGCATCATGGCAGTCAATGCCAGCTTCCCAGGCAGCAGCCACGATGCCTTTATCCTGCGGCAGAGTACTGTGCATGACATGTTCCAGGCACAGCCTCCCCCAAGAGGATGGCTACTCGGGGACAAAGGCTATCCTTTGTGCACCTGGCTCATGACCCCGCTCCGCGCGCCCAGGACCGCTGCTGAAGCGGCCTACAACGAGAGCCATCAAACCACCCGCAACATCATCGAGCTAACTATTGGGGTCCTCAAGCAGCGGTTCCGCTGCCTTGATCGCTCCGGAGGAGCTCTCCAGTATTCGCCGGACCGGGTCTCCCAATTTGTGGTGGTTTGCTGCATGCTACACAACCTGGCTATCCGCAGGACTCAGGCACTGCCACCTGATGTTGGACCAGCACCTCAGGAGGAGGAGCAGGAGGAGCATGAGGAGGAGGAGAAAGAGGAGCAGGAGTACGTTCCCAGGAGGGAGCGACCAGGGCCAAGGGCCGCACAACGCCACCTTATTACACGGTACTTCTAAGCCCCCTGTCAGGGAATGGCCAGGGGCCATGAGGGAAGATGAATGCAGCCGCTCCGCAAGCCCTCAGCCGGCGAAGCCAACAAACACTAAGAAGAACAACCATGGAGACTGCATGAATAAAGATAATTTTTTATTACACAAAAATGAAAAGCCCTTCCCACATGAATCCCCAAAAACAATAAATGGGCCCCACAAAAAGCCCAACAAACGACTCACTCCCACAAACTGGGGAGGAGTCACTCCACCTTTCTTCAAACCGGGCCTCAACGTCGGCCTAACGCAAAAAATAAGCCCTCCAACAACACAACCATGGGCAAAACAAAGATGGCCACCGCCATATAAAAGGAAAGCTGGCCACACCCTCTACTGAGTGGCCCGCGAGGGCGAGACCTTGCCCAGCCTTTTGCCTCCCCTGCCCGGCCTGCTGCTCCTTCGCAAGCTCTGCCCAGTGGCTGCTGCGAGGCTGGGGGAAGGTGCCTGAGGCTCAGATGCCCTTCCGCCAGATGCCGCTGGGGGGTGGCCTACACAGCCTTTGGGCCTCGAGGGGCCGTCTGCTGAGTGGCGCACCTGAGCCTGGCCACCATCAGCTGCAGCCGCTTGCCCTTGACGCCCCAGTGGGGGAATGGCGGCGACGGATGGCGCAATGTGGGCCAGCTGGCGTCTGGGATGCGCTGGCTGGTGCTGTGGCACGGTGGCACTCAACCGGGCCCGCACTGCAGGACCCGCAACAATCAGCCGAGGGGTGGCTTGCTGGGATGGTCCAGCGCGGCGGCTGCCCTGGCGATGCCTGCCTGAGACAGCGCGTGTGGCAGCAGTGAGTGCCCCTGTTGTCCTGGTGTGCGCGCGCATCACATCCGCCAGGGTCTTGACGGCATCAGTCAGCATGCGGCCACTCGCGGCAGTTGCTGCCCCGAACTCGCGCACACTGGTCGCCAGCGACTTGATGGCCTCAGGCATGCGCCCTACCACGCTCATGAGCTCCGTGTGGCGCCGGTCCGAATCCTCGGCCATCTTATCCAGCTTCCGCACCTCCTCCGAGGTGAAGGTGTCCGGACTGGAGTCGAGACTCTCCCGCTGGGGAGGAGGGGGCCGAACTAAGGGACCCTTGCCACGTTGGTGGCGGCGAGTGTGCCGATCAGCAGCACTCCCCTCTGATCCTTCCCCCCTTTGGGGGGAAGGCCGCGGGCCACGCGCACGGCTCCTGGGTGGCTGGACGCCACTGGTCCCAGAAGCTGCATTGCCCTGTGACAGTTCCTCCAGGCACTCGTCCAGTGAGGAGGTGTCAAGCATTTCCTCCTCTCCTGCGGGACGTGACTGTTCCCCCGATGGTCCGGCTTGCTCCTCCTCCTGCTCGGAGGTGCTGTCACTGGCAGCTTCAGGGTCCTGGTAGTCACCAGCTGAATGCAGGAATGCACAAGAGTAGCTTCAGAGTGAGGAGACGGCGTCAGCGAGGGAGTTAGGACTGGTGGCATTCAGCGCATTGGTGGGACAGTGGCAAAGGAGGTAGCTCGGATGGGCCAGTGCGACGCGAGGGGGCCAAAAGGTGAGGACCTTACCATTGCCGGGCAGTGGCGGGTCGGATACTCCGCACGCTGTGGGGACGATCACATGGGCTCCCATGAGCACACACACGCGCTCCTCCAGCCGAGTGAGCTTCTGCAGCTTGGCGCGGCCACCCCTGGCACGGGCCTGGCGATTAAAGGCTACTTTAGCCTGCAAGAGAAAGGACGGGCTGTAAGTGCGCAGTGTAGCCCTGATGTAGTGTGCACTGCCTCCCATGGTGGAATAGCTTGGCCAGAGTGAAGCCCTGATGTAGTGTGCACTGCCTCCCATGGTGGAATAGCTTGGCCAGAGTGAAGCCCTGATGTAGTGTGCACTGCCTCCCATGGTGGAATAGCTTGGCCAGAGTGAAGCCCTGATGTAGTGTGCACTGCCTCCCATGGTGGAATAGCTTGGCCAGAGTGAAGCCCTGATGTAGTGTGCACTGCCTCCCATGGTGGAATAGCTTGGCCAGAGTGAAGCCCTGATGTAGTGTGCACTGCCTCCCATGGTGGAATAGCTTGGCAAGAGTGAAGCCCTGATGTAGTGTGCACTGCCTCCCATGGTGGAATTGCTTGGCCAGAGTGAAGCCCTGATGTAGTGTGCACTGCCTCCCATGGTGGAATAGCTTGGCCAGAGTGAAGCCCTGATGTAGTGTGCACAGCCTCCCATGGTGGAATAGCTTGGCCAGAGTGAAGCCCTGATGTAGTGTGCACAGCCTCTCATGGTGGAATAGCTTGGCCAAAGTGTAGAGTGCCGAATGGCCATTTGATGCTCATGACTGTCCCAATGCTGCTGGCTGAGGGCTGGCCAATAGGACTTTCAGCTCCCTTTGCCCATCATGTCAGGTGTACATGCAAGAATGAGGAGGAGACTGGAAAGGCTACTCACCTTGACAATCCTGGTCAGGTCGTTGTATTTTTTACGACATTGTTTGTGGGTCCTGGGGGCATCGCCGGTGAACGTCACCCTCTGGGCGATCTGCTTCCAGGCTTTGGTGTAGTCATGGTGGGTTGGATTCCTCCCACTCTCTGGGAACAAGATCTTGCGCCTCACCTCCAGAGCTGTGACCATTATGTCCAGATCACCCTCTGAGAAGCGCAGGGCATGCTGACGGGCCATGACTCCCTGGGGCTGAGCAGCAGTGTTGAGGCCTCTTTGCAAGGCTGCAGTGTGCAGGGCGTGGCAGCAGACCAATTCGTCCCTTCCCCCTTTAAGAGCTGGTCAGCGCCACGGGGTCTGCTGTCAGTCCAAAAATGACCGCACCCGCGCTGCGCCCTGCCTGGGCGCTATCCCTCTGGACCGCCGGCTTAGCACCTAAAGATAGTAGAGGAACGCCTCTTTTAGCGCTCCACCAACCTCTTAGGGCGAAGCCACTGAATTCCCGGCAATGGGGCGTTACTTTGGGGCGGGCGCTAACTTTGGGCGGGCGCTAAGGTTAGCGCCCCAAAACTGCCTATACTGAAAATCTAGCCCTATTCTTTAGCCTCCCCCAAGCTTTCATGTCCTTCCTAAAATATGATGCCCTGAATTGGACACAATACTCCAGCTGGAACTGAACTAGCTTTTTTATATAGATTTAGGATGAATTCCTGTCTGTTGTACAATATGCCTATGTTTATAAAGCCCAGGATTCCCAAGGGGAGAAATTGGGTGAGTAGCACCACCTGTTAGGGCCTAAAAAGGCAGTCAGTGGCTGTAGCGCCACTGGCTGCGTCTCTGGTGATATTCAGTAGGGGCGCTAATGGTGGCGTTAGGCATTTGCGCTGCGCCGCCACCGATGACGTCATCGGTGTGCGCAGCGCCCCATTCATGCCCTGTTTGCGATATTTGGTAGTGAACGCCGCAGTTGCGCCGCTCGCTACCCGTGCCTGGTTCACGGGGCCTTACTGTGCCAGCAGCGGCGCAAGTTAAGGTGGAGATGCGGGGCGGCCACTTTTTCGGCGGCCGCCTGCCAGCACCTCCGTCCCCGGCCTCCTAACGCCCCCCACCCCGCGGCATTGCCGGCTGTTTCCCGAGAGCCCGGCACTTCTCCTTGGTGCCGGGCTCATTTGCCGGGACTCGCGAGCGGGGATCGCGCTGTTGCAGGCACCTCCCCCTTAACAGTGGGAGGCAGGCCTGCAATTCCACAGCGTGCTATGCCGCAGCATGTGTTGCTGCGGCACGTTGTGCTGCGATAATCAGTTTCAGCGCCCTAAGAGGGATGTGGAGCGCCTTGAGCCTCGCCCCGTGTCCCTCCAGCGGCACTGAAACTGAATTTCTGGCAATCGGAATTACTCCGATCGCTGCGCTAAATCCTGCGCTCAGGCGACTGTTGCACCACTTTGCCACCCCAACCCAATTTCTAAACCCCAGCCGGGTCTGTGCTGGTCAGAGCAGCTGTCCAGTAACTATGAGGTAATATTTCCAAACCCCAGCGGTGTCTGAGTTGGTCAGAGCAATGTGCAGTAAATACGAGTTAATATTTCCAAACCCCAGCGGTGTCTAAGCTGGTCAGAGCCGCTGTCCAGTGAACATGAGGTAATGGGCTAAAAATTCGGTATCGCCGCGCCAGGTCTTTAGTGCCTGAAATTTTGCGCTCGCCCGGATTCCCGTAGCGCCCGCCTGAAATTCAGTTGCACCGCCCCAAGACGGAGGCGGGCGCTATTGCAGGGTTTGGCCGCCTCGTTTGGGGCGATGAAAGTCAGTTTCAGGCGTCCAGCTGCCACTGCGGCACCCGATGCGGTGCGGCAGGCTGGGGTACTGCAGGCCTCCTCCTTCTCTTAAGGAGGAGCTGCCTGCAGCCGTGAGATCGCCGCTGGATTCCCCCGGCAAATGAGCCCGGCACCACGGAGAAGTGCCGGGCTCGCGGGAGTCAGACACCAATGTGGTGGTGCAGGAGTCCGGGGAGGGAGGTGCGGCCAGGCGGCCGCCGGGAAAGCGGCCGGCCGCCCCTCCACCTTTATGCGCCGGCCTCTCGGAGCTGCAAGGCACCGTTTTTCAAACGCTGTTTGCGGCCGCTACGGGCGAGGCGGCCGCAACTGAATTTGGCAATCGGCACGGAATAGCATTGGAACCGGGGCGCTGCGCACACCGATGACGTCATCGGTGCCGGCGCAGCGCTACCGGCTAACGCCGATGTTAGGGACCAACTGAATTTTGGGCGCTAAAAAACTTCCGGCGCAAACCACTCTATAGCCAATAAGTGGGCGCAAACGCGACTGAATTTCTAGGCCATTATTTCCAAACCCCAGCGGTGTCTGAAGTGGTCAGAGCCGCTGTCCAGTGAACATGGGGTAATATTTCCAAACCCCAGCGGTCTCTGCGCTGGTCAGAGCACCTCCCCAGTAAACATGCCCAGAAGTTCGGGTCTCCACGGGTGAGTACGCATGGGCTACTCACCCAGGCCCAATGGAAGTGCCGGTTTCCTGCATGCACTGTGCAAGCGTGGGAAACCGGCACTTCCGTTCCTCTGAAAGCAAGGGTTCAGAGGTCGACCACGTGCGTGGGGGAGTCTGCACGTCCGCATTGAACTTCAGTTTTTTTTTTTTACGGTTTTCCCGGGAAGGGAAGGGCGTAAGGCCTGCTTTTTACAAGTTAAGTGGTGAATTAATTAAAATTAAAGCATTTTTTCCACAGGTTTATTATTTTTAAATACTTTAAAGCAAGTTAAGTTTAATTTTAGACCCGTTAGAAAATTTAAAAAAAAATTTCAAAAACTTACATTATTGCTTATAATAGTTATTTCATTTAATTTATAGTTTATTTAAAAAAAATGATTTTGTAAAAAAATTATTTGAAGGTTTATTAAGAAGAAGGGGCCCATTGTAATTATAAGTTTGACAGCACTTCCTGTCAGAATTGTGAGTGGAGCATTCCCTGCTCCGATTGGCGCCCCATGGCCCACGTGATCCCAGGGGATGCTTCGAAGTAACTGCGCCCTGGGATACGCAAGCACTGTGCACTGGCAGCTGCAGCAGGCCCCGGATCGGAATTCCACGGGGTCCCACAGCTCAACGGCCGGCGCCCAAGGTAAGTACAGGTCGGGGGCTTGCACCCGTGGGAAGCCCCCGACCCGAATTTCTGGGCCAATATTTCCAAACCCCAGCGGTGTCTGACCTGGTCAGCACACTCTCCAGTAAACATGGGGTAATATTTCCGAACCCCAGCGGTATCAGAGCTGGTCAGAGCAGCTCTCCAGTAAACATGAGGTAATATTTCCAAACCGCAGCGGTGTCTAAGCTGATCAGCACACTGTCCAGTAAACATGGGGTAATATTTCCAAACCCCAGCGGTGTCTGAGCAGGTCAGAGCAGCTCTCCAGTAAACATGGGGTAATATTTCCAAACCCCAGCGGTATCGCAGCTGGTCAGAGCAGCTCTCCAGTAAACATGAGGCAATACGTCCACCACAGCGGTGCCTGTTGGTTTTCATGACCTCAATGGGTGACTGATGCTCCTGAAAGTTGGCTCCACATTTTGCTACACGTTATCTACACCTCTACTGCCACATTTAGAGCCTAAATCTAAACGACTTCTTCCTATTCTGAAGAAGAATTGCTGCTCTAGTCGATGGCCCCATGACTGCTTGCTTTGTTTTCATTTTAGTTCATTATTGTGAAGTTATCATCGCTGGTGAGGCCGGCAATAATTGCCCATCCTCAGTTGCTCTTGAGAAGTTGTTGGATTGTCCTCTTGAGCCAATGCAATCTGTGTGGTGAAGGATCTGCCCAGTTCCATGAGTGAGGGATTTCCAGGATTTTGACCCAGCAGCAATGCAGATCATGTGTAAATAATGTCTGTTTCAGCTTTTTCAGAGCCGTGCTTATATTTGGGGAGATTGGAGATAGAAATAAAATAAAAAGTTTAAGAAGCTCATCTGGAGTTTTGATGAAGAAAAAGAAATTGCTGAGCACATTGTTGGTTACGGTGACGAGCAACAACATCTTTCTATGTGTTTTATTGATTCACTGAATGTGGGTGGCTCTAGCAAGGCCAGCATGTATTGTCCATCCCTAATACCATTGAGAAGTGCTGGTGAGCTACCTTATACAACTCAGTGGCTGGGCATTTCAGAGGGCAGATAAGATTCAACCACAGTGCTGTAGGTCTCCCGTCACTTATAGGCCAGACTGGGAAAGGACGGCAGATTTCCTTCCATAAATGATATTAGTGAACCTGTTGGGTTTTTACGAATATCTGATAGTTTCATGGTCACCATTACTGAAACTAGCTTTTTATTCCAGATGTATTTAATTAATGAATGTAAATTCCCCAGGTGGTTGTCTTTTACTCAAGTTTCTGGATCATTCGTCCACACCTCTGGATTACAAGATCAATAAAATAACCACTGATATAAAGACATAAAATGCTGGAAATACACAGCAGGTCTGGCGGTATCTGTAGAGAGAGAAACAGAGTTAACGTTTCAGGTCGATGACCTTTCATCATAAACTTTATGCTACTGTACCCGTGCAAATGGAAGATTATGGGCTCAAGTCCCGAGCGGTGGTTGTAGTGAATGTGTACAGTGACAAGCGGTGCATAAATTACGGTATCATTAATTATTTAACTGCTGTTAATCTTGTTGCTTTTCTATTTTATAGAACTATGCTGCAACATTTGGTGCTGAAATTGATTCGAATTTCTTCCATCCAGGCAAGCAATTGGTTCTCCAGTAGAAATGGTCACCGAGCTCTGGAGAACCAATCACCAGTGGTGCTCAGTCTGGCGCATTGCTAGTTCAAGGGTGGAAATCTCGGCTTTCATGTGAGTGACCCAGGTTCGAAAGATGTGTCGCAATATCGAAACTGGAGCGCAATTATAAACTAAAGCTCAAACTCAACAAGGGATTGCGAGTGTAGAACATGTCATGCTGCCAGGAACAAGGATCATAGAATTACTGAATAGACACAGATGTGCCTGCCATGAAAGAGTTCTGTCACATGCCATAATTTACATAATAAGAACTTAAGAACATAAGAAATAGGAGCAGGAGCAAGCCATTCGGCCCCTCAAGCATGATTCGCCATTAAATGAAATCATGGCTGATCCAATTTTGGCCTTGAATCCACTTTCCTGCCCGTTCCCCAAATACCTGGAATTCCCTGTTGCTCAAAAATCTCTCTATCTCAACCTTTAATATATACAATGACACAGTTTCCACAGATCTCTGGGGTAAACAATCCCAAAGATTCACGAGCATCTGAGTGAAGAATTTCCTCCTCAATTCCATCTTAAATGAAAGACCCTTTATTCTGAGACTATGCCCTCTCGTTCTCGATTCCCTGTCGCAGGGAAGCATCCTCTCAGCATCCACCCCAGTCTAAGCCGTTAGAATATTATGTTACAATAAGAGCACCTCTCAATCTTATGAAATTCGATGAGTAAATGCCCAAACTGATTAAGCTTTCCTCATAAGACAACCCTTCCATTCCAGGAATTAACCTAGTGAACCTTTTCTGAACTCTCTCAAATGCAGGTATACCCCTCCTTAAATAAGTGAGAAAAACTGTATGCAGTAATCTAGGTCTGGTCTCACAAATGCCCTATACAATTGTAGCAAGCCTTCCCTACTTTTAAACTCTATTGCCCTTAAAATAAAGGCCAGCATTCCATTTGCCTTCCTAATTATTTGCAGCACCTGCATGTTAACCTTTTCTGTTTCAGATACGAGGACAACCAAAACCCTCTGTGCCACCGAATTATGTAGTCATTCTCCATTTAAGTAACATATTTCTCTACTAATCTTCCTCCCGAAGGGGATAACTTCACTTCCTCCCACATTATACTCTTAGAGGAGCAATTGGTGCTCCAGTAGGAGCTCAAAAGTAGTAATCTCAGGATTGCTACCAGTGCCACCTGCTATTCAGAGTAGAAATCGAAGGATATTTCAGATGAATACCTGGCTAGAGGAATGGTGCAAGGGGGAGGGATTCAAAATCCTGGGATATTGGAACTGGTTCTGGGGGAGGTGGGACGAGTGCAAACTGGACGGTTTGCACCTGGGCAGGACCAGGACCGATGTCCTAGAGGGAGTGCTTGCTAGTGCTGTGGGGGAGGGTTCAAACTAAAGTGGCAGGGGTTTGGGAAACTGTGCAGGGAGACAGAGGAAAGGGAAGCCAGGATAGAAGCAAAAAGACAGGAAGGAGAAAAGCCAAAGTGACGGTCGAGAAATCAATGCTTTAAATCAAACATGGCCACAGTAAATAATAATCCTAAAAGGTCTAAGGCCTGAAGGCTTTGTGTCTTAATGCGAGGAACATTCGTAATAAGGTGGATGAATTAGCTGCAAAAATAGATGTAAACGGATATGATATGATTGGAATTACGGAGACATGGCTCCAGGGTGACCAAGGCTGGCATTTCAACATCCAGGGCTATTCAATATTCAGGAAAGACAGGCAAAAGGGAAATGGAGGTGGGGCAGCATTGTTGGTAAAAGAGGAGGTTAACACAATAGTAAGGAAGGATATTAGCTCTGATGATGTGGAATCTGTATGGGTAGAGCTGAGAAATACCAAGGGGCAGAAAACGTTAGTGGGAGTTGCATACAGACCCCCAAACAGTAATGCTGAGGTTGTGGATGACATTAAACGGGAAATTAGAGATGCTTGCAATAAGGGCACAGCAGTTATCATGCGTGACTTTAATCTAAATATAGATTGGGCTCACCAAATTAGAAACAATACTGTGGAGGAGGGATTCCTGGAGTGTATACGGGATGGGTTTCCTGGACCAATATGTCAAGGAAGCAACTAGAGATCAGGCCATCTTAGACTGGGTATTGTGTAATGAGAAAGGATTAATTAGCAACCTTGTTGTATGAGGCCCCTTGGGGAGGAACGATCATAATATGATAGAATTCTTCATTAAGATGTAGAGTGAAGTAGTTGATTCAGAGACTTGGTTCTGAATTTAAATAAAGGAAGCTACGATTGTATGAGACGCGAGTTGGCTAGGATGGATTGGGGAATGTTACTTAACGGTTCATGGTGTATAGGCAATGGCAAACATTTAAAGATCGCATGG
The DNA here is from genome assembly GCF_052327205.1 of Somniosus microcephalus. Taxonomy (NCBI): domain Eukaryota; kingdom Metazoa; phylum Chordata; class Chondrichthyes; order Squaliformes; family Somniosidae; genus Somniosus; species Somniosus microcephalus. The sequence continues at coordinate 171,210 of NC_141015.1, forward strand.
ATGAACTACAGAAATTGTTCATTCATGTTTGGCATAAAATAAAACAAAGAAGGTGACTCAACATTGGCTAACAAGAGAAATTAGGGATAGCATAAGATCCAAGGAGAGCACATATAACTTGGTCAGAAAAAGCAGCAAACCTGAGGATTGGGAGCAGTTTAGGATTCAGGAAATGAGGACAAATGGATTAATTATGAGGGGGGCAATAGCGTATGAGAGTAAGCTTGCAGGGAACATAAAAACTGACTGTAAAAGCTTCTATAGATATGTGAAGAGAAAACGATTAATAAAGTCAAGCGTAGGTCCCTTGCATTCAGAATCAGGGGACTGTATAATTGAGAACAAAGAAATGGCTGACCAATTAAATACATACTTTGGTTCTGTCTTCACAAAGGAGGACACAAATAAACACCCAGTGATGTTGGGAACATAGAGTCTAATGAGAGGGAGGAACTGAATCAAATCAGTATTTGTAGGGAAATTGTGTTAGGGAAATTGACGGGATTGAAAGCCGATAAATCACCAGGGCCTGATAATCTACACCCTATGGTACTTAAGGAAGTGGCCCTAGAAATAATAGATGAATTTCTGGTCATCTGCCAATACTCTATAAATTCTGGAACAGTTCACAAGGATTGGAGTGTAGCTAATGTAAACCCACTATTTAATAAAGGTGGTAGTGAAAAAATGGGGAATTATACATTGGTAAGCCTGACATCGGTAGTGGGGAAAATGCTAGAGTCCATTATAAATGATGTAATAGCAGGCACTTGGAAAAAAGTGAGAGGATCGGTCAAAGTCAACATGGATTTACAAAAGGTAAATCATGCTTGACTAATCTACTGGAATTTTTTGAGGATGTAACTGGTAGAATAGATAAGGGAGAACCAGTGGATGTGGTGTATTTGTACTTTCAAAAGGCTTTCGACAATGTCCCGCATAAGAGACTGGCATGCAAATTTAAAGCACATAGGATTGGGTTAAGGCACTGACTAGGATAGATAAATGGTTGGCAGACAGGAAGCAACGAGTCCGAATAAATGGGTGTGTTTCCGAGTGGAAGGCAGTGACTACTGGGGTACCGCAGGGATTGGTGCTATGTACCCATTTATTCACAATATATATATATATTAATGATCTAGACGAGGGAACGAGATGTAATATCTCGAGGTTTGCAGATGACACAAAGCTGGGTGGGTGTGTGTGCTGCGAGGAGTATGCAGAGAAACTCCAGCATGTTTTGGACAGGTTGGGCGATTGGGCAGATGCATGTCAGATGCAGTATAATGTGGATAAATGCGAGGTTATCAACTTTGGTGGCAAGAACGGGAACGCAGCTTATTATCTGAATGGCAATAGATTGGGAGATGGGGAAGTGCAACGAGACCCGGGTGTCCTTGTGCACCAGTCGCTGAAGGTAAGCATGCAGGTGCAGCAGGCGGTTAAGAAGGTAAATGGTATGTTGGCCTTCGTAGCAAGGGGGTTCGAGTACAAGAACAAGGATGTCTTGCTGCAGTTGTACAGGGCCTTGGTGAGACCGCACCTTGAGTTATGTGTGCAGTTTTGATCGCCTTATCTGAGGAAGAATGTTCTTGCCATGTAGCGAGTGCAGCGCAGATTCACCAGACTGATACCTGGGATGGCAGAAATGAAGTATGAAGAGAGATTGGGTCGATTAGGCTTATATTCGCTAGAGTTTAGAAGAATGAGAGGGGGTTTCATTGAAACTTATAAAATTTTAACAGGACTAGACCGACTAGATGCAGGAAGGCTGTTCCCCATGGTGCGGGAGTGTAGAACCAGCAGTCAAAGTGTAAGGATAAGGGGTAAGCCATTTAGGACTGAGATGAGGAGCAATTTCTTCACCCAGAGAGTGATGAACCTGTGCAATTCTCTACCACAGAAGACAGTTGAGCGAATTCATTAAATATATTCAAGAAGGTGTTAGATATATTTCTTAAGGCTAAGGGGATCAAGTGGTATGTGGAGAAAGCAGGGACAGGGTACTGAATTTGGATGATCAGCCATGATCGCATTGAATTGCGGATCAGGTTCGAGGGGCCGAATGGACTACTCCTGCTCCTAACTTCTAAGATTCTATGTTTCTAAATGTTTTATTCCATTCTCATTCATAATGAGCTGAGACCTTTTCATTGGGGATCCCATATTACCCACTGATTAATGAGTTAAGGCATTCCTCTGGACATACTGTTTAGTGATATTGTGTATCCGATTGTGAAGTTTTCATTTTTCTAATCAAGTGTTAACTGCGCTCTTCAAAAAAATGATTGTAAAACGGGTGGAAATATCACAAACTATTTAATCATATCGCTACACACTGTTGGAGCAGGAGATGGCTCCTCAATAAACTGCCGACACGTTAAACAAACGGTGATTTCTTGGGAAACACAGAAACATCGCAAGGACTTGGAATTGCTGGCCATGCACAGAGCGACTTTTCCGCATATAAGGCGGAATCCCTTTCGCACTACGAGTCCAGCAACAGAACCACTACACCACCGTATACTGGCTGACGTCTGAAGACCATTCACTGTCTGTCTTAAGAATTTCATGACTTCACATCATATCAAACAAAATGCTTGTCTGTTTTTTTAAGGAACACGGCACCTCCAAGTGACCAAAGCAGCAAAATCCTTATATGTAAGTTTTGTTTTGAATTCGTGCATCTAGATTTATAAATGTCGATTAGTATATCTTTATGTTTAATGATCAAGCATAAACGCAAAATTATTACTCCATTTCCAGTAAAAGTTTGTAGATTTCGGAGTCTGTTTAGCAAATCTGTTGTGAATCACATACTATGTCAATGATTTCTGAATCATTTTGTGAACCTCACCAAAAAGCACATAAACTGTGATTTTATTTTTAACCATTCATTCAAACGCATCGTTACACCCTGGGATTGAAGATCAAGGTTTGTCTACAGGTGACGCTGGATAGAGAGATAATGATATAGAGATCATTGGAGCCCGGTGAACAGACATAATTTAACCCCATTTTAAAATCATTTGCATAATTTTATGTAATAGTAAATGTGTGGTATATATTTAAATTGTAATAGATATACAGTGATGCGCCATCAATTACTCAAAAGACTGAAGTTGAGCGAGTAACAATCAGGCTTTTATTAACTAAAGAATGAAGGTCTTGTCTTGAGTGGTCGACCCGTCCAGAATACTAAGGGACTGGGAGGTAGTCACTTATATACCTGGAATAGTGGGAGGAGTCAGCCGAGGCATGTCCAGACCTGTACCTAGTGGAATACACATACAGACACAGACAGGTATGACAGTGGTTTACCACATTCACCCCTTGTTTAAAAATGAGTCCGGCGGGGTGAAGTGTATTTAAAAGTTCGTGTATTGGAGTCTCTCCGGAGGTCTTGTCTGCCGCTGTGATCGACGTGGCGACGGCAGGGGTGGTGGAGCTTCCGGCGTCGCGTCCCGTGTAGGCTGGGGCCCTGGAGTGTAGTCCTCATGGGTGACGGTCCAAGGCGAGCCGGCTGCTGGGGTTGGATATCGGGTCGTGGGGGGGGGTGGTAATGGGTAGTGGGTTACAGCGGTCCCCGAGGGTGCGAGGTCTCGTATGGAGACTGTGTCCTCCCGCCCGTCCGGGTACGCAATGTAAGCGTACTGGGGGTTGGCGTGGAGGAGGTCGACCCTCTCGACCAGGGGGTCCGTTTTATTGGCCCTCACGTGTCTTCTCAGTAGTACCGGCCCTGGGGACGTCAGCCATGGCGGTAACGATGTCCCCGATGTGGACTTCCTTGGGAAGACAAACATTTTCTCGTGAGGGGTGGCATTGGTGGCAGTGCAGAGAAGTGACCGAATCGAGTGGAGCGCATCGGGGAGCACCTCCTGCCAGCGGGAGGTCGGAAGGCCCCTAGACTTTAAGGCTAGTAGGGCAGCCTTCCAAACAGTTGCATTCTCTCTTTCCACCTGTCCGTTCCCCCGGGGGTTGTAACTGGTGGTCCTGCTTGTGGCTATACCCCTAGCGAGCAGGTACTGGCGGAGTTCGTCGCTCATAAACGATGAGCCCCGGTCGCTATGGATATAGCTGGGGAAACCGAACAGGGTGAAGAGGCTGTTCAGACATTTAATGACCGTGGCACTGGTCATGTCCGGGCAGGGGATAGCGAACGGGAACCGGGAGTACTCGTCAATGATGTTGAGGAAGTACACATTGCGGTCGGAGGAGGGGAGAGGCCCTTTAAAATCGACGCTCAGGCGTTCGAAAGGGCGAGTGGCTTTTATCAGGTGGGCTCTGTCTGGTCTATAAAAGTGCGGTTTGCACTCAGCGCAGACTTGGCAGTTCTTGGTCATGGTCCTGACCTCCTCAATGGAGTAAGGCAGGTTGCGGGCCTTGATGAAGTGGAAGAACCTGGTGACCCCCGGGTGGCAGAGGTCATTGTGGAGGGCCCTCAGCCTATCGATCTGCGCGCTGGCGCAGGTGCCACGCGATAGGGCATCTGGGGGTTCATTGAGCTTCCCAGGCCGGTACAAGATCTCGTAATTGTAGGTGGAAAGTTCGATTCTCCACCTCAAGATCTTGTCATTTTTGATTTTGCCCCTCTGCTTGTTGTTGAACATAAAAGCAACTGAACGCTGGTCAGTGAGCAGGGTAAATCGTTTTCCGGCCAGGTAGTGCCTCCAATGACGCACAGCCTCCACGATAGCCTGGGCCTCCTTCTCGACCGCGGAGTGTCTGGTCTCCGGGCCCTGGAGGGTTCGTGAGAAGAATGCCACAGGTCTCCCCGCCTGATTAAGGGTGGCGGCCAGAGCGAAGTCGGACGCATCGCTTTCCACCTGGAAGGGGATGGATTCGTCCACTGCGTGCATGGTGGCTTTGGCAATGTCTTCCTTGATACGGTGGAAGGCTAAGCGGGCCTCTGCCGTCACGGGAAAAGAGGTGGACTTGATCAGCGGACGGGCTTTGTCTGCATAGTAGGGGACCCACTGAGCGTAGTAGGAAAAAAACCCTAGGCACCTCTTCAGAGCTTTTAGGCAGTGGGGCAGTGGGAGTTCCATAAGGGGACGCATCCGGTCCGGGTCGGGACCGATGACCCCGTGTTCTACAACACAGCCAAGGATGGCGAGGCGGTCTGTGCGGAATATGCACTTCTCCTTGTTATATGTCAGGTTCAGGAGTTGGGCGGTGCGGAGGAATTTCTCGAGGTTTGCGTCATGGTCCTGCAAGTCATGGCCGCAGATGGTCACATTATCTAGGTAAGGGAAAGTGGCCTGCAGCTCGTTTTGATCGACCATCCGGTCCATCTCCCTTTGGAAGACGGAGACCCCGTTGGTAACGCCGAAGGGAACCCTAAGGAAGTGATAGAGGCGGCCGTTTGCCTCAAAAGCAGTATACTGGCGGTCTTCAGGGCTGATGGGGAGCTGGTGGTACGCTGATTTCAGGTCAATGGTCGAAAAGACGCGGTACTGCGCGATCTGGTTGACCATGTCAGCTATGCGGGGGAGTGGGTAGGCGTCCAGCAGGGTGTAGCGGTTTATTGTTTGGCTGTAGTCGATGACCAGGCGTTGTTTCTCGCCGGTCTTAACGACCACAACCTGGGCTCGCCAGGGGCTGGAGCTGCCCTCAATAATCCCCTCCTTCAGGAGCCGTTCCACTTCGGTTTTGATGAAAACCCTGTCCCCGGCACTGTATCGCCTGCTCTTTGTGGCGATGGGCTTACAGTCGGGGGTGAGGTTAGCAAACAGTGGGGGGGGTGGGACTCTGAGTGTGGAGAGGTTGCATCTAGTGCGCGGCGGGCAATTTGGAGGCTGCTGGCTGCGGACTGTGAGTGGGGGGAGGGGGCCACCGTACGCCATCGTAACGCTTTTGAGGTGGCACTGGAAATCCAACCCCAGTAGAACGGCAGCGCAGAGGTCGGGCAGGACCAGGAGCTTAAAATTATTGAACACAGTCCCGTCTACTACTAGTGTCACCACGCAGTAGCCGCCAATGTCCGCTGACTGGGACTCGGAGGCCATAGAAATCCGCTGGTGCGCAGGCAGGACTGGGAGAGAGCAACGCCGCACCGTGTCGGGGTGGATGAAGCTCTCTGTGCTCCCGGAGTCAAAAAGGCAGTTTATTGCATGGCCGTTTACCTTAACGTCCATTTTGGACCGAGCTAGCTGGTGCGGTCTCGTTTGGTCCAGCGTCACAGAGGCCAGCGTAGGGGTCGGTGTGTCGCTGCGAGTATCAGATGGGGGGGGGTTGGCGGTCTGCTGCGTCCCGGCTGGTGTCCAAGATGGCGGCGCCCATGATTCCCATGTGGCTGGAGTCGTCCAAGATGGCTGCTGCTGCGGTGGTTCGCACATGGCTGGGGAGGCCCAAGATGGCGGCTCGCACGGCCCACACGCAGCGCTGCTGGCGTTCGGGGTGGCTTTGGCCTTGCAGACGCTGGCGTAGTGTCCCTTTTTCCCGCAGCCCGAGCAGGTTGCATTCTTCGCCGGGCAGCGCGCTCTGGGGTGTTTGGCCTGGCCACAGAAGTAGCATTTCTGGCCTTGGGATACTGCTGTCTGGCTTTGGGACACTGCTGCGGTAGTTGGGCCGTTGTTGGGCTGTGGCTGGGGTGGCACGGTGCTATGGGGCTGTCCTACCGTGTCCCAGGTTGTCGTTCCCCGCGGCGTCCACGGTGCAGAGGAGTAGGCATCCATGCCCCGGAAGGCTGCGTCCAGCGTTAGTGCGATGTCGGAGGCTTTGTCGAGGGTGAGGTCACTCTGCTCCAGCAGTCGCTGTCTGGTGTAGTTGGACCTGTGGCCCGCTACGAAGGCATCCCGGATCAGTTCCTCCGTGTACTTAGTGGGCGTTACCGCCTTACACCCACAGGCCCGGCCAAGCACGGACAGTGCTTGGAGGTATTCCTCTGTCGATTCCCCAGGTTGTTGCTTGCGACTCCCCAGAAGGTGCCTAGCGTATACTTCGTTCACAGGGCGCGTGTACTGGGTCTTGAGGAGCTGGAGGGCGGCTGTGTACGAGGTCGCATCCCGGATGACTGAGTACACTCGGTGGTTCACCTTGGAGAACAGGACAGACAGTTTGTCCGCATCCGTTTCGACCGCAGTGGAGGCAGTCAGGAATGTCTCGAAGCACGTGAGCCAGTGAGCAAACTTGGTGGAAGCGTCCGCTTCCCGACTGTCCAGGTCCAGGCATGCTGGTGTGAGGATCTTCTCCATTATAAAAAATTTAGTTAATAAAATTGATGCGCCATCAATTACTCAAAAGACTGAAGTTGAGCGAGTAACAATCAGGCTTTTATTAACTAAAGAATGAAGGTCTTGTCTCGAGTGGTCGACCCGTCCAGAATACTAAGGGACTGGGAGGTAGTCACTTATATACCTGGAATAGTGGGAGGAGTCAGCCGAGGCATGTCCAGACCTGTACCTAGTGGAATACACATACAGACACAGACAGGTATGACAGTGGTTTACCACATACAGTAAAGTAGGAAAGTATTTATCAACTTGTGAAGTAATTCGAGGTGGTTAAAATATCAGAGATATTTTGTACAGGCTGAAAAGTGGGGAAAAGCATTTTTAAGCATAAGAACGCCACCACTGGTGGGAGGCTGCAATTAAAGAATGACAAACTAACAAAGGTCGGTTTCATTATAACAAAAATACATGACATTATAATGGAAAGTTGACAGAATAGCGTGCCAGAAGCATGACAACCGGAAGTGTACATTAGTAAACTGGAAGTTGATGCTGGCATAATATCTTATATATATAAATGGATACTTCGTTCTGTCTGTCTGTCTATCTGTCTGTCCTTCTGTCTGTCCTCACATGTGCGTCTGTCCGGCTATGCACTCAAAAGTTATAGAGCGTACCTACGTGCGCGTTACCTCCGAAGAAAGCTTACGCTTCTGGGACGCTCGTAAGCATATTTACTTTTCAGTCGGACGAAAATTGTTCGCGCCTTATGCAAAAAACCTTCAAAATTAAACTCATTATCTGCTACTTAGCATTGATTGACTGACGTCAAGGTTCGACCAATCCTATGCCGTCACGATTGACCAATCCTACAGTACTGTCCCCTGATGGTTGGCCAATCAGTGTGTGTGTGTGTGGGCAGGACTAATCGTTTTCATCTCAGGGATGTGGCAGCCATTGTTTCACTGCCATTACTTCAGCTTCCAGCTCAAACTACTTTGATCATCCAGCTTTGAAAAAGTTAGTATCTCTTTTAAAAATAACATAAGGGGCTTGCAGGGCGCGCAAGCCCCGTATTTACACTTACCCCGCGCTACTGACGATCAGCTCCAGGGACGCCTGGACTTGGTGAATGAAAAAGAAGAATCCCGGGCAGCGTATGACGTCACACCGCCCAGGAGTGCAGCCAGCGCGAAGCCAGGAGCATGCAGTGTAAGTGAGACACACCCCTTGAGGTCTCAGTTTCACTGGACACGCCCCCAATGTTTCTGTCAAGCTGCTAAGGATTTTTACATGCAAAGCAGCAGTTTAAATAGGTTTTTGGAAGTTTTTTGAAGATTTTGGTAACTTTTATAAACTTTTTTAAATGTTTACATTATTTTGAGTAATCTGAAGTAGTTTTAAAGAGCATTAAAGCAATTTAAAGACTTTTAAAAGCCCTAAAAGAATTGTTTAAATTCCATTTATTTATTTAGCAATGTCGTCGTCATACGTGTCTTCACACTGTTCCCTTTGGGGAACTGTATGAAGTGGTGGAAGGATTTATGGCCGTGATTAACGCTCATTCCATGACCGTAACCATCTTTGAACCAGCCATTAGGGCGGTTAGTCCTATGGCGGGAGGGTTTTACGGGCTCCCACAAGCTATACAAGGAGGGGGGGCCACCCACACCCACGGACGCAAATATCCCACTGGATGTCAACCCAGAATTTAGAGCCGGAGCTCCGACTCCACTTGCCGGGACTGTCTGGAGCGGGGTTCGAAACCCTACCCTGATCTGGCCCAGCGGCGGATTTCCTACCGCTATGACAAAGGCCCAATCCGATTAGCAACGTGAAATGGCAGCATAGGGCTCCAGTCACGGGGAGGGAAAAGGCGCAGGAAACGTATGGGTGTCACCTTTTGTGCGGAGTGGGCCTTTTGCGTAGCAGTAAGCATCCCCGCCGCTGGGCCAGAAGGAGTAGGGTTTTGAACCCCACTCCAGACAGTCCCGGCAAGTGGAGTCGGAGTTCCAACTTTAAATTCTGGGTGGACATCCAGCGGGATACTTGCGTCTGTGGGTGTTAGTGGCCCCGCCCCCCCTCAGATGGGTTGTGGGAGCCCGTAAAACCCTCCCGCCATAGGACTAACCACCCTAATGGCTGGTTCAAAGATGGTTACGGTCACAGAATGAGTGTTAATCACGGCCATAAATCCTTCCACCACTTCATACAGTTCCACAAAGGGAACAATGTGAGGATACATACGATGATGACCTCTTGCACAATGCACCTCCTTGGACCCTCAGTCACAGATGCGAGGGGGCAAGTCATGCAATTGTTAAATTTTTCATTTTATTGACATGTAAAATGTTGGCCCAGTAATTCCCTTCCAACTGCGCGAGTACGGTCGGAGTACTTACGCATCTGGCCGGATGAAATGCCGGTTTTCAGCATGCACAGTGCTTTTGGGGAAAACCGGCATTTCCTGTCCTCTGAACGAAGGGGTTCAGAGGCAGAACGCGTGCGACTGCACAGGCAGCGCGTGCGCAGTACAATTCGCCGCTTTCATTACTGCTTTCAGTGAGGTCAAGTCCTTACAACTTACACATGAAAAAAGCATGGGTACAGTTGCTCCAGAGGCTGCAGAGGAAGATATTTCTTATCGTGGAGCTTCTGAAAGTATGTATGTCTGTATATATTCCTTTACGTGTTATGTATATATTCCTTTACTTATGTGTATGAATGTATTATTTAGTTATAACTTTCAGAGAAAGTAACTTATTTGAAAATCATAATTAAAAACATACATTCATACACATTATTAAAGGAATATAAAACATACATACATATACGTAAAGGAATATATGTGGACATACATACATAACTCATTCTCACATTCCATTCACACAGCCACAATTGCTCCTTCTACCTACCGTTCTGAAAACTCTTTTTAAAAAAAAAAATGTTTAACTTTAAATCTTACTTAAAATTTCTTAAAATAACTTCCCTCCCTTTCCCAAACAAAAATATTGCATTTCAGAAGCTCCACGATAAAATGTTTCTTCCTCCGCAGCCAATGAACCACTTTACACTTGCTTTTTTCAAGTGTAACTTCTGAGGACTTACCCTCACGGATTTCATGAATGAAATCTACGAAGTTCACTGCGCAAGCGCTGCCTGTGCAGTCGCACGCGATCGAGGTCTGGAAATGCCGGCGTTCCCCGCATGCGCTGTTCATGCTGAATGCCGGCATTTCCAACAGCCAGATGCGTGAGTACCCCGAGCGCACTCACGCCTTTTGCCGCGAATTTCTGGCCCAAGATTTACCAAAAACGTTTTATAAGTACTTTCACTTTCATCTTTCAAGGTATCAAAAGGTAGAAATGTTGCCCGGCAGCAGATTCACACAGGGAGAGAGAGACAGGGACTGAAAGCCCTTTGATCATCCAGCTTTGAAAAAGTTAGTATCTCTTTTAAAAATAACATAAGATTTACCAAAAACGTTTTATAAGTACTTTCACTTTCATCTTTCAAGGTATTAAAAGGTAGAAATGTTGCCCGGCAGCAGATTCACACGGGGAGAGAGAGACAGGGCCTGAAAGCCTGGGACTCGATTTAAAAGTTTGCCCGGCACCAGATTCACAGAGGGACACAGAGAGGCCCCAAAGCCTCGCACTCGATTTAAACTGCCCAGCCCAAAACAGCCCTGGCAAAGCCAGGCTCCCCCCAGCTAGTTTTTAATATATTGCTAATTGAACTCGTGGAGTCAAGGCAAACTGTAGTCTTCTGGTGAAGTAAGGCTGGCCGGCAGCAGATTACTGGACCAGGATTTGCAGATGTAATTCTATTACCATTTTAAATTAATACATTGGGCCCTTTTTTATATAATAATTCATCTTGTCATCATCCATAACTAATTAACAAAAGTGTTGGCAATTTGTGAAGCAAAGAATTAGAGTTTGTTCGAGAACATATCATGCTCTGTTGTAAAGGTTAATATGCTGGGAGACACTAAAAGCTGTTACTATAGTGCCGCCAATGGTGACACGCCGTAAGTTCAACGTGACACGTTTAAAGAGATGGTACCCAGTATAAAGATAGACATGATTTTTTTAATGGGGAAACTATTTAACAGAAATGCGAGAAATCATGACAACAGGAAGTAAGATTTTACAGACAGGAAGACTATTGAATTGTATAATTTTAATACTTGGAAGATGAACTTCAGAATAGGTCCGCATTCATTCTTACCTTGTTCAAAGTCCTGAAGCGATAAAGCACGGATGAATTTACATTAATGGAAAATAATATCGTTTATTTATCGTTTCGTGTATAGGACAACTCAAGAATCCGCACACTCAAGCTGCATTTGTGATGTTCCTAAAATATGGAACCACACAGCGCAATTCTACTTCCCATCCCCAGGGAGATCTCGGCACACCATCCATTTCCTGGAGAAGAAAGGAAATGTGAAGGGAATCCAGCATTGAAGGAACATGCGATTCCTAGTAGATAGCAAGGATCCATTGTTGGAGGCCGAGCGCCATTGACTCCCCACTCTTGGCCGCGGAGATGTTGTCCTAGTCATTTGATGATTTAATAAAACTTGCTCTGGATGCATGACTAATTATATAAAAACTAATTTTGAATAAAGTAGGGAATTGTTTTAATTAATCAGAAATCAAGTCATTATTACTTTGTTGTGTTCCTGCAGACGCTGTCCTTAATCTACAAAAACTACCGAGGAAAGGCCATGTAAGTTAAAAATGGCGCTGAGGGTTTGTTTTCTTCCTTTGATATTGTCGTTTATTTCTCTCATTCATGCTTCTGGAAAGTGTGTCTAATATTTGGCCGCATTCACCCAGGATCTCCTTGTTCTTTTTAATGTTAAAATTGTCTTTTCCCATAAGTTAGTATTCGTCAGACCAAATATATTTGACATTACATTTAGATATGTTTTAGACTGGCTACTGCACGGTGTGCAAGAGAGTGAGAAGATGTCCGATCTCTGTTTATCTCAGCGGATTGAGCAATTGCTTCTCGTTAGACATGAATCTTTGAGTGGTGAAGTGTAGGGTGGGACCCCTACAGGAAATGAAGGGAAATAACAGATTGCTTTCCACTATTCCTGCTGTACATGTGTAAACAGACTCTTCTGCATGTGATTCTGCACACTGTTGAGTCGTAAATGTTTAGCTGTTGATTTGCATAGAATTACATAGAATATACAGACAGAAACAGGCCATTCGTGATAACCAGTTCAAAATGGCGTTTATACTCCACTCGAGCTGCTCACAACCTTCGTCAGTTAAATCTATCAGCAGAACACTATACCCTTCTCCCTTACATACTTGTCAACCTTCCCCTCACTATTGATTTCTTGGTGACTATCTTATGTTGATGGCGTCTAGTTTTGTTCTTCCCAAGACATGGGTACATTCTCACTCTCAGTCTATTCCATCAAAATATTACATAATTTTAAAGAGCTCTATTAGCTCACCCTCAGCCTTCTCTTTTCAGGAGAAAGGAGAATCAGCCTGATTTTTCATTACTGAAAGGTATAACCTCGCAGTTCTGGTCTCATCATTGGAAGATTTTATTGCATCCTCTCCACAGCCTCTTTATCATTTCTAAAATATGGCGACCAGAAGCGCACATTGTTCTCCAAATGCGGTCGAACCAAGGTTCGGTGCATGTTTAGCATGACTTCTCTACTTTTCTATTCCCTCCCTGTATCACTGCAAAAATGAGCCCGAGTGCTTGGGTTGTGCTTGATCTTATTAACCTGCAATGCTACTTTTTAGTGATTTGTGTATTTTTACACTGAGATCCAATTGTTCCTCTACCCCATTTAGATTCTTATTTTCTAAGTGATATAAAACACCCACGGTTTTCTCAACAAGATGTTGTACCTCATACTTACATGTTGAATATTCAAAGCACTTTTACGTAAACAAGACAATGATCCATTATCCCACCACCCCCCCTCTCCCCCGCCCCGAACCAGTGTGTGGTTTCCATGTCTTACAACCGCCATCTCTGTATCCCTCCTAGAATGTTAATTTTTCCATCCACCTTAATGCTGCTTTGAGAAATCGCCACTTTTGAGGCATAAAATTAACGATATAGGTACGGCCGGCCATTATACCCATTTCCCGATTTTCCTTTCCAGCGATGTCAATGGGCAGTTGTCTGATCCCACCTCACCTGTTTTACATCTGCCGTAATAGTTAAGTTCCGCCCACTGTGATTCCAGCATTCCTTTTTTTTCTAGTGCGAGTCCTGCCTTGTTTTTACATCAAGGGCCTGACCAGAAGCTGATAAATTCATCAAAAAGTGCAACTGTTAGCAGAGAGTCAAAATCCTTTACAGTAGCACAATCTACCCCATTCACGGCCACCCACTGGAGAAATGCTGCTTTTAGCATTTTGCCATTCTGCCTTTCAGTGACAGCGAGAGACTTTCAATGAGGACTCCAGCATCTCTGCAATGGTGAACCTTCGAATATTAGGAGCTCTCCTGGGGACAAGGCGCACCCCCTCAACAAGAGGTCCAGTGCTGGGCAACGTGATGTTCAGATAACATTTCAACATTTCAATATTAACCTGAGAGAATTTGTGTTTGCAAATAGCCGTTAAGAGAAACGTCTTCTACCAGGGAGGATCTTCCTTCCTCAGGTTATTTAGTTTAATTCAGATGTAATTTATCTGATCCTAGTCCTTGATGAATCGCTGCTTCTGCAAAGCCCGTGCACGAGTTGCACATATGGCGCAAATAACAGAATTTTAACGATCGGTAAACACGATTATGGGGGATGCTCATGTCTCCACCTGGCCTACTCCCTCCTACATCAGAGTGAGCACCATGAGACCTCGCCCCCAGCTCTCTGGCCTGGCCCACCCTCTCCTATACCAGAGTGAGCACCATGAGCCCTCGGCACCAGCTCTCCGGCCTGTCCCACTCTCTCCTATTTCAGAGTGAGCACCATGAGCCCTCGCCACCAGCTCTCTGGCCTGGCCCATTCGCTCCTATATCAGAGTGAGCACCATGAGCCCTCGCCCCCAGCTCTCTGGCCTGGCCCATTCGCTCCTATATCAGAGTCAGCACCATGAGCCCTCGCCCCCAGCTCTCCGGCCTGTCCCACATTCTCCTATATCAGAGTGAGCACCATGAGCCCTCGCCCCCAGCTCTCTGGCTTGGCCCACTTGCTACTATATCAGAGTGAGCACCATGAGCCCTAACCCCCGGCTCACTGGCCTGGCCCACTCACTCCTATATCATTGTGAGAACCATGAGCCCTCGCCCCCAGCTCTCCGGCCTGTCCCACTCTCTCCTATATCAGAGTGAGCACCATGAGCCCTCGGCGTCAGCTCTCTGGCCTGGCCATCTCGCTCCTATATCAGAGTGAGCAAAATGAACCCTCGCGCCCAGCTCTCTGGCCTGGCCCACTCGCTCCCTTATCAGAGTGAGAACCATGAGCCCTCGCCCCCAGCTCTCCGGCCTGTCCCACTCTCTCCTTTACCAGAGTGAGAACCATGAGACATCGGCCCCAAGCTCGCTGGCCTGGCCTGGCCCACTCGCTCCTATATCAGAGGGAGCTCAATGAGACCTCATCCCCAGCTCTCTGGCCTGTCCCACTCGCTCCTATAACAGAGTGAGAACCATGAGACCACGGCCGCAGCACTCCAGCCTGGCCCTCTCCCTCCTATATCAGAGTGAGCACCATGAGCCCTCGCCCCCAGCTCCCTGGCCTGGCCTGGCCTGGACTGGCCTGGCCCGCTCGCTCCTATATCAGAGTGAGCGCCATGAGCCCTCGCCCCCAGCACTCCAGCCTGGGCAACTCGCTCCTATATCATGGTGAGCACCATTAATGCCCACAGTCTGACCTACCCGTGATGTGACAATTCTGCCTAGATTGGAATAACTCCAGTATTGTCATTCTATTCGGTCATTTATTAAGTTTAAATCTTTGATGTAGTCGTGATGCTGCATACCCAGTTTGATCTATACATAATACACCCCACTTCACCAAGGGTCCTCTGTTCGTGCTATTAGATTCAGCATGGATCTGCAATTCACGGCAGCTTTTCGGCCGTTTATGCAGCGAAATGTCTTTAATTCATTAGACAGAGCCCCGGATTGTACTTCTCCAGCACGTGGCTCACTTGGCCAATCAGCAGCAGGACTGAAACCCTGGCTCGCCATCCAATGGATAATTACACGCAGAACTTCTCTCAGGATCGGTTTTGTAAACAAAAAGAGATCTGTGTAACACTACAGATCAAGGCAGATACATGATGCTGTTGCTGCGTGATTGGGCAGATGCATGGCAAATGCAGTATAATGTGGATAAAGGCGATTTTATCAAATTCTGTGGCTAAAACAGGAAGGCAGATTATTATCTGAATGGCAATAGATTGGGAGAAGGTGAAGTGCAACGAGACCTGGGTGTCCTTGTGCCACTGTCGCTGAAGGTAAGCATGCAAATGCAGCAGGTGTTTAAGAGGGCAAATGATATGTTGGCCTTTATAGCAAGAGGATTTGAGTACAGGAGCAAGGAAGTCTTGCTGCAGTTGTACAGGGCCTTGGTGAGACCACACCTTGAGTATTGTGTTGAGTTTTGGTTGCCTTATCTGCGGAAGGATGTTCTTTCCATGGAGAGAATGCAGAGAAGCTTCACCAGGCTGATACCTGGGATGGCTGGAATGACATCTGAGGAGATATTGGGTCGATTAGGCTTATAATCGCTAGAGATTAGAAGAATGAGAGGGGATCGCAATGAAACTTATAAAATTCTAACATGACTAGATAAACTATATTCAGGAAGGATGTTCCCGATGGCGGGGGAGTCCAGAACCAGTGGTCACATTCTAATGATAAGGGGTAAGTCATTTAGGACAGAGATGAGGAAAAATGTCTTCACCCAGAGAGGGGTGAACCTGTGGAATTCTCTGCCACACCGGGCAGCTGAGGCCAATTCATTAAATATATTCAAGAAGGAGTTAGATATATTTCTTGAGGCTAAGGGGACCAAGGAATATCATGAGAAAGCAGGGACAGGGTACTGAATGTGGATGATCAGCCATGATCTCATTAAATGGTGGAGCGGGCTCGATGGGCCAAATGTTCTACTGCGGCTCCTATCTTCTATGTTTCTATCACATTCGTTCCTTGCGCCTTTGATATAAAGAATAGATTTGCCTTTCTAATCTAGGCTTTATTAACTTTAAAAACCCAGTAGCACATCTTCAACACCAGTCTCCAACAATGACTACAGAGAACTGAATTTAAGATGGCCACCACAAATCACCTGACATCCACTACCAATGAGTTTACAACATATATCTCAAGGTAGAAACAAACAACCAATTACAATACTTCTTACTAATACAGAGAACAACCACCCCATTCACCAATCACAATACTTCTTATTAAACATAGGAAATAATCACCACATTCACCCCTCCTTTTAAAACATGCTCCAACCTAAATAGCCTTTACAATTTATAATTAATTTATTTACAACTAAAATACAAATATAATATTTCAACAACTTTAAAACATTACTATCAATTTAAAAGTCCATTTTCAATCGGTCGACCGGATATCTTGTTCGTGTCAACCTTCTTAACCTTGGTGAAATTCCTTGCCCTCCCGCACCCGAAGGCACCGAAGTATCTTCTGCAGACAGGCTATCCATATCCCGATTATCAACGGTTTCCGGATTGGAAATCCCATCAGGAAGTAAACTAGGATGGTCATGAACATCCATCAAAGGCTGACTAATAGAAGTATAATTATCTGCAATAGGATTGGCAACATTCGTAGTATCTATAACAACATCCACATTATCTGAATCATGACTATTATTAGTATCCTCGGAAGAGGGCTGGCCACCACAAGGAGCCAAGTCTTTAATTGAAACAGTACTTTCTTTCCCATCTTGGAATCGAATATGAGCATATTGGGAATTTGCCTCCAACAGCTCCACCTCCTCCACTAAAGGATCATATTTTGACAATCTAACATGGCGTCGAAGCAACACAGGTCCCTGCATAGTAAGCCATGAAGGTACCGAATATCCCATAGTAGATCTCTGCGGGTAATTAAATAGCCTTTCATGGGGGGTTACATTAGTAGCCGTTGAAAGCAATGATCTAATGGAATGCAGGGCATCAGGCAGTACCATTTCCCACTGTGTACTCTTAAGATTCCGGGATGTCAAAGCCAACATAACTGCCTTCCAGATCACCCCATTGTATCATTTGCACTGTCCATTACCCTGGGGGTTATACGGGGTAGTTCTACTAGTAGAAATTCCCCGACTCTGAAGGTATTCCTTCAACTGGGAAGACATAAAAGAACTTCCTTGATCCGAATGGATATACGCAGGCATCCCAAAGATGACAAAAAGTTGAGTCAGATATTTGATAACTGTAGCAGCTGATACATCTGCGCAAGGATAAGCAAAAGGAAACCTTGAAAACTCATCCACAACAGTAAATATGTATCGATTTTGAGCCGTTGAAGGAAGAGGCCCCTTAAAATCAACGCTCAAACGTTCAAAAGGAGAAGTAGCCTTTATAAGATGAGCTCGTTGAGGCTTAAAGAAATTCGGTTTACACCGAGCACAGATAGAACATGATGAAGTCATCCGCTTGACGTCTTCAACTGAAAAGGGCAAATTCTTACTGAGTACGAAGTGTATCATCCTCGTAACCCCAGGATGACATAAAGCATTGTGAAGATTAATAAGCGTATCTCCGTGAATCACAGAACAATAAGCCCTCGACAGTGCATCAGCAGCAACATTATCCTTCCCTGGATGATAAACTATATCAAAATGGTAACATGCCAACTCAATCCTCCACCTCATTATTTTATCATTTTTGATCTTTCCAAAATGTTTAACATCAAACATAAAGGACACAGATTTTTGATCGGTTACCAACGTGAAATGTCGCCCCGATAAATAATGTCTCCATTTACGCAGTGCTTCTACTATTGCATATGCCTCTTTCTCTATTGAAGAATGCCTTTTTTCACTATTGTTCAAAGTACGTGAGAAAAAGGCCACAGGTCTTCCATTTTGGTTCAGAGTAGCCCCAATTGCAAAATCAGAAGTATCCGTCTCGATCACAAAGGGAACCTGCTCATCAATAGAATGCACAACTGCTCCTAGGATATCCTTTTTAAATTTATCAAAACATGTCCTGGCCTCCCATGATAGAGGATATGTCGTAACCCGTATAAGGGGCCGGATCTTCTGTGAAAAGTTTGCAATCCAATTAGAATAGTAAGAAAACAGTCCAACAACTCGTTGCAAAGCCTTAGAATTAGTAGGATAATGTAAACCGATCAATGGTTTAATCTTATTTCCCGAGATAATATACCCCAGTAGATTTACCTCAGTAGTCGAAAAGATACACTTCTCTTTATTAAAAGTTAAACCAACTTTTTCCGCAGCTTGAAGGAATCTTTCTAAATTAGAATCATGCTCCACCCTTGATTTACCACACACCGTGATATCATCTAAATATGAAAAGGTGTCAGAGAGAGAGTTATCACTTATAAAAGCATCCATTGCCCGTTGAAAACAAGCAACACCATTAGTAACACCAAATGGTATTCGGCAAAACTGATACAGCTTTCCACCAGCCTCAAAGGCTGTATATGGTTGATCCCTCTTAACAATAGGAATCTGATGATAAGCACTCTTTAAATCAATAGTGCTAAAAAACTTATACTGAGATACTTTGTTGATAAGCTCATCAATCTTAGGCAAAGGGTACGCATCTAATTGAGTATACCTATTAATAGTTTGAGAGTAGTCTATGACCATTCGTTTCTTATGCCTCTCGTTAGTGGTGACAACTACCTGAGCCCGCCAAGGCGAACAACTAGGTTCAATGATTCCTTCCAATAAAAGAAGTTGGACTTTAGAATTAATAAATTTTCTATCCTGACTGCTATACCTTCTTGACTTGGTAGCAATTGGCTTACATTCCGGCATCAAATTGGAAAAAAGTGATAATGGAGAAATGGATAAAGAAGTTAATCCACAAATGGATAAGGGTGGCTTAGTCCCTCCAAACGAAAGACTAAGACTCTCGTGTAATTTAAGCACATCATAACCAATCAAAATATCCGCACAAAGATTAGGCAAAACAGATAGGCGTATATCAGTATACGTATTACCTAGAAGAATCAATTTCACAAGGCAACAACCAGCTACTTGTGAAGTAAGGGTCGTCTGAGCCATACACACCTGATAAGTAACAGGCAAGATTTTCAAATACTTTTCCTTCACAAACTGAAGACTTATAAAACTCTCGGTACTGCCCGTATCTATGAGAGCCTTCACTTCTAACCCATTAACTTGGGCCATAACTATAGCTTTGTTTAGGCCATGAGCAAATGCAGCAGAAATTGATGCAATAAACGCCCTCTCTACAGGTTGAATAGTCGCAGAAGAGGAAGTAATTGAACCTAATGATTTACAAACACGTGCATAATGACCTCTCTTGCCGCATTTACTACATACAGCCTCCTGGGCAGGACACTTCAAACGAGGATGCCGGACGTTCCCACAAAAATAACACTTCTGAATCCTAGAGGCAACAGTCGCCGAAGTAAAAGGTGGAGCTGTTGGAGCCTTGTAGATAGTTAGTTATTCCCGTGGCCCGGTGTCAAATTTTGTTTCATGGTATGAGAAGTTTTCTTTCAAACGGAACGGGATGTTCATAATCTACAAACATATCATTCTATGTAACATGCATTTATTCAGAATAGGTCATCAAACCTGCTTCTCTTGTGGGGTTTCCACTTTACCGTAAACAACGAGCACCGGGAGAGGTTTCGCTAGGATTTCAATGTTTTCCTCTTTAGGGGAAAGGGTGGGGAAGGGTGTAATGAAGACCCACTATCTTAGACTTTCGTATTGTAAGTACACTGCTCCTAAGACGTTCATGCAATTATTAATGGAAATAATGCTGCAGTGTTAGTGCAGCGGGTGTTGATGGAGATCAGCATGCGGATATTTAGGAGATGAGAATCCGCTAGGTTTTGTGAGTGGAGACACATTGCCTCCAGTCTACTCCCGCAGCTTGGGGATATTCCACTGAGACTGAAGCTCCGCAGGTCCCTGTTCGAAGTGAAGGCGCCAATACAAGCGGAGAGACCAGGAATGTTTATTTACGCACTTCCAGTCCTCTGCAATAATAGAGCAGCAGCAATGAGTACACTACGGCCCAGAGCTCTCCTTGCAGAGGGCTAAATCACGAGCTACCTTGACAATCCTCGTCAGATCATTAAATGGTGTTTGAGACTGCAGTGCCATGACGGGTTGGAGGAGGAGGCACTAACGCATGCACCATCGTCCAAACTAAAACCTTTGTAGGCCCTTTCTATGTGTCAGCAATTCCTCCAACGCACGTTCAGTCAAATTCGCAGGCGTACATCTTTCTCTCTTTTGCCTTGTCAGATTAGAACAGTATACTTTCTGTTATGCCAAAGCTCCTGCTCAGATATTTCAGTAGTCCAATCAATTTTCAGATTCGCCAGTTTATGAAAACACATTGGGAGAGCAGCAATGTTGCTGGGAGGAAGATGCCATCGATTGAAATCCTCAAGTGTACCTGAATTTTAAAAAGCTCATGTCCATCAGTCAAACTGGGCCTGTTGCCTGTCCACAGAGTCTTTCCAAATGGAACCAAAGTGAACTTGATTGTAAAGCTCGAGATATTTCTTCAACTATTTGCATTGAAATACTTTCCCATTTAGTAAGAACAAATATTTCATCCCACTCTTCAGCTCCTCTCTGAATTTAGTTCGGGTTAGTTCATAGATAGACGTGTTTGTACAACAACAAAGAAGCTGTAGCATGAACCCAATCTGCTTAACCCTGTACACTGGAGTACTGAGATATTTGTCTGTATAATTATAGTGTACCACTGGCCAAATTAGTGAAATCACTACATATACCATCCATAACAGTATGAAATTACCAGATAGAGTGAACAGCAATATCATGGATTTTCTCCGGTTCTCCATCTCTCGGTCATTCTGAATCTCACTGATGCTCCGGAGTCGCCTGCGGACTCGATTTGCTGCTAAAATGTTTCTGACCATTAGACTCTAGGTTCCCAACCTTTGCCTTTATGCGGACCACTACATCATCAACAAAAGCTTTTGCAGAACACAACTTAAGCAAGTCGTTTAAAACATTGGCCCAGAAATTCGGGTCCCAACGCATGAGTACTCACGGGGTACTCACGCGTAGGGTCAACGAAAGTGCCGGTTTTGTGCATGCACTGCGCATGCGCGGGAAACCAGCACTTCTGTTCCCTGAAAGAAGGAGTCCAGAGGTGGAATGCGTGCGCCGGAGAGGCTGCAGGTGCGCATTGAACTTACGTTTGTTTTGCAGGTTTCCCCGGGAGGGTAATTCTCCAGGAGTTACACTTTTACAAAGCAGGCGCAAGGCCAGCTTTTAACAAGGTATGTGGGGAATTAATTAAAATTAAAACATTTTTTCCACAGGTTTATTATTTTTAAATACTTCAAAGAAAGTTAAGTTTATTTTTTAGCCCCGTTAGAAAATGTAATTAATTTTTTCAAAAATTTAAATTATTGTTTAAAATAGTTATTCCATGTAATTTATAGTTACTTTAAAAATGTGATTTTTAAAAAACGTGTTTGAAGTTTTAGTGACTTTTGGGGCTTATAGTATTTATAGGTTTGACAGCTCTTCCTGTCAAACTTATCAATGAAGCATTCCCTGCTACCATTGGCTCTCCATGGCCCACGTGATCCCAGGGCACACATCAAACTAACTGCACCCCTGGGATACACAAGCACTGTGCGCCGGCAGCTGGACCAGGCCTCGGATCAGAACCTCATGGGGGCCCACAGCTCAACGGCCGGCGCGCAAGGTAAGTGCCGGTCGGAGGCTTGCACCCGCGGGAAGCCCCCAACCCGAATTTCTGGGCTATTTGTGAATAAGGTCACAACGTACCTCTGGCACAATTATTACTCTTCTCTTCACTTGCCATGTTCAATCTGAAATTGTTCTTCGCCATTCTGTTGCAGTTTTTAGACTTCTTGTCTTACCTTCTGGTTTTGAAGCCACCTGAATTCTGTGCCATTTACCGCCACGGCCTTAAATCCCTTTTCCTCTTCTGGATGAATTGTTTGCTAGTTCTGTTGAACTAGGCTGGACTGTAATTACCCTCAGCACCTTTGTTTCGCATGGGTACACGTTGATACATTGCATTCAGGATCACCTCATTGAAGGAACTCCATAGAATCACTAAAGCAACAACCTCCTCATCTAATTTAAACAGTCCCTACATTCTCTCTGTCCTGCCTGCCAACACCTCAAACCTTTTTGTTTTGGTGGAAACCATCATGTCTCTGTACGCTCCCTCTATTCCGAAAGCTGTAACATTGTTTCATGAAACGAACCCCTGTTTCACTCCAGCAGAGGCTCAGCGATGCTTGGTCTGCCTAATTCCCCTTTGTCTCTCTTGACTAACAAATGACACGGGTAGTTTTTCAGAAAGCACTACAATTGACACATTATTGGGGACTCCAGGACAATCCTGGAGGGGTGTGTACAATATGTTTTGAAATTAGTTGGAGAGAAATGTGAGTTCACAAGTCTCGAGTGGCAGACTGAGGAGAGGGTCGGTACATTGAATGGGGACATGTTAAAATGAGACAAAAGAGCTAGAGATTCAGAAACACAAACTTCTCGGAAGGGTTACTTCTTCCCCGCCTGTTCCGAATTTTTGCCAGACACTTTTAGGATTAACATGGATGGTGGAGGAGGGTGTTCATGTCATCATAGTCAAACCTCTGCCAGAAAAAACCTCCCACAGTCACAGGATTAGAACTACAGAGGCCGACTGTTTTTGCAATCATTCTTTTCAAAATTAAGTGCTCTTTTTCTGTTACTTTCGATTTACATACTCGATTTTTATCGAACAGCTATTATTTTATATCGGAATAATGTTTAAGGGTAGTGGTGTGTTCATTGACTGTTCTGTAACTCTGTGACCCAGTGTGAGAAGTAAAACACAAACCGCCCAGCATAGGGCTCGAACAACCTGGCCAGCTTTTATCACAGTTGTTTAGAGCGTGGTGCAAATAGCGCTGAGGGCATGGGCTTAATCCCTGTACGGGTCATCAACAGTTCATTTCTTACTTTTTCGATTCTCATGACATTGAAAATCCAGAGTTTGCAAAAAATCTACACAAACTGTCAGGGCAAAATTATTTACAATAACATCCATTTCACATTTACACTGAGTGGAACAACAAATCTTTCTGTTTATTTGCCTTTCTTCGGTTCGCTGATAAACGTTTATCTCGCGGCCTGTTCCCATTAATGGTCACAAGCAGTAACAGACAGACAGAGTCTGGCCACCCCGAGATGTGTAAAAGGCATCAGTTTAGGACAAATGCATCAAATCAAATGTTCAACCGGCACTGAGAGAGACAAAAACGACAGAAAGGGGCAGAAGGAGATAGAGAAATAAAAGCTAAATACAGACAATAGAAATCGTTCCCAGGCTTGATGTCTCTCTCGATTCAAACCCAACCCTTCAGTGGCGGATAAAAGACTTCAGTTAAATTGGTAAGATCGAGAAAAGGACCCAAAGAAAGAGACACAAAATATCCAAAAGCCGCTGAATCAGAACTGAGCTATTTCGGCCTCACAGCAAAGTGAGCTTCGTGTCATTTTTTTTAAAGAAACTCTAATCCCGCCTGCTCATTAATCACTTCGGGGTAATGGGACTCGACCAGAACTCGGATCTCAGGTTATGTTAATGTTCTGCTGACGTGTTTATAAATCTCTGAAGCTGACATACCAGGGGAGACCTCACAGGTTTGGACAAGGAGTGAAGTATACAGAGGATTTATAAGAAGTTACAGAGCACAATATGTGTGAAAATTCCCCGTTGTTTTCCCGGCACTGATGAGTTGTGAAGGGCGAGACTGGCCCGAAGTCCCACTGAGCCGCACTGACGCTGAGCTGCAGGTGAAATGAGATGAAGTTCAAAGAGAGAGAAATAAGGGTTATGGAACCATGGATAGATTTTCTGATATAGTTGTTGAATCTCATTTGAATCAAACACTCCTTGGACTCTCTGCCGCAGAAGTCAGAGCTGGGGATCGCCTGTAAAATCAGCAGTAAAAATAACTGCTTAATGTGGGACTCGAATCCAAGATCCTGAGATTAAGAACTTAATGTTCTACCGACTGAGTTAGTCGGTCCTGACTGCAACAGTGCTCTCTGTCTGTCTTTATCAGTAAATCGAACGGCCAAATCCCGATTGAAAGGTGGATTGCTCTAACTGACCGATCATAAAATCCAGATCTTCTATTATTTCACCTTCTAAGATCAGCCATTATCTTATTGAATGGTGGAGCAGGCTCGAAGGGCCGAATGGCCTACTCCTGCTCCTATTTCTTATGTTCTTAAACATTTGCAACCATTTTGTTCATTATTTATTTCTCTCGTTTTTGTATTCTGTTCGTGCTTTTTCTTAGAAGCGTTTCACTGTAATTATTTATTAGAAGGAAGAAATGAACAGAAGTGATTTACTGGGATGGTACCAGGGATGAGGGATTTCAAAATGTGGGGGCTGGAGAAGCTGGGGTTGTTCTCCTTAGAGCAGAGGTTTTGACAGAGGTGTTTAAATTCCTGAAAGTGTTTAATATAGTAAATGAGTAGAAAGATTTTTCCAGTGGTTAAAGATTCGGTGGCCAGAGGACACAGATTGAAGGTGATTGGCAGAAGTACCCAAGGCGACGTTAGGAACCATTTTTTTTTAACTGCGAGTTGTTGGGATCTGGAATACACTGCCTCAATTCACAATTAAACTTATGCGTCCCAATAAATGAATAATGAATTCGAATATTTCCACAGACACTTGTAAATTGCAGAGAAAATAAACATTTACATCTAACACAAGTCAGGAATACATTTGTATCTAGCGGGAATGCACCCAGTATATTTACAGCTCTCACAGCTGCTGGGTGGAGCGTGCCTCGGTAGGCCGGGAGTTGGAATTCGGTGCAACCAGATCACGGGTTTCATTTCCGGTCTGATTTTTATAAAACATTTGTGCAGTTTATTAAATTAATTACACGTGCATATAAGTAAAGGCAGTATCATGATGAATAACTGTTTTAACCGCCATTAATAAACTGATAACTTTCTGTTGCAGACTGGAGGAAATGTTAGCATGTTGGCCGAATGACAGTCAGACTTTAATATGGATTTGTGAGGAGCCTTTTTTCCGTTCCCATCCCAAAGGATTGCAGCACTTTCAAACCAGAAGCCACCAACCTCTGTGCAATCATAAGAGAATATTTTGTTTTTTAAAACATGCCCTGGTGGGAATCGAACGCAGGTCCATCTGTATATTAGATATGCGCTTTGACCAGCTATGCCACGGAGCCAACGCATGGCTAAACTTTATCTGTTCCCCTCACTGATATCTGGTACCTATGGTATCGCGTTCTACATTCCAACCACTCTTTGCATAAATAAGTTCTTTCCTGAATTCCCTACTGGAATTATTATTGAGGAGCTTATATTTCTGACATCCAATTTTACTTAATGTGACAGAAGGTGACTGGTGGCTGCTGTTGTATAAAACCCAATGTCAAAGACTCACAGTCCGTATATGCACACCTGAGGTTGTATAATAGCCGGGACACTGGTGAAGATTGTTGAACTGAGGGGCACTAGTTGAGTTTATATGATAGAGTGGAGCAATACTTGCCGTTGTGCGGTAGTGAGGTGGGAAATATTTGGGTGTATTTGTCTGGCGAGGATTTTTCAGCCCTGTTGATTTGCTCCTTCCAGATAACCAACCCACCCTCCATCAACGGCAGGTTTTCACTTCCATCAGCTCGTCCCCATAACCCAGCTTTAAACAGCAATAAAAACACTGGAACCACACGGCGGGTCATTGAACAACTCTGGAGACAACAGACTCGTTTATTTTAGGGGTTTGGACCATTTTTTAACGGACCACCTGCAGTACCCTCGCGGGCCACAGGTTGGGAAACACTGACCTATATGTTACAACTATCAAAGTTTAGTGCGACAGTGACAGCACGGCGCCAGGGATTTCACTCCACTCCGCTCAAGAAGCTCTCCCGACTGACTAGCCTTGACACATTACAGGTTTCTCTGTCAGAGAACAGAATCTGCGTGCCGAGACTGTCAAAATGATCCTGTTATGCGCGATATTTTAATCTAATTTTAATGTGGGGGTCCATATTTCTATTTGCATAACATTTCGGAAGCACTTCGCAAACTCTGGACCTGCCACTAATAGAGCAGGTCGGAGGCGAGGAATTCTGCAGCGAATGAATCACCGCCTGACTCCGCAAAGCCTTCCCATCATTTATACAGTCAGGAGGTTGATGGAATACTCTCCACATACCTGGATGAGACCAGCTTCAACTCAGGAAGTTTGACACCATCCTGTACAAAGCAGCCCGATTCATTGGCACCCGTCTACCATGTTAAAACATAATTCCCTCCAACACCGGAGCACAGTGGCTGCAGTGTGTACCACCAACAAGAGGCACTGCAACAACTCACCAAGGCTTGTTCGGCAGCACCTCCCACACCCGCGAGCTCTCACACCAAGAAGGACAAGGGCAACAGGCGCATGGAAACATCATCACCACCAAGTTGTCCTCCAAGTTACACATCATCCTGACTTGGATATATATCGCTGTTCCTTCATCGTTATTAGGGAAATATCTTAGAACTCACTACATTGTCGGTCACATTGACTGCACCGGACTCACTGCGGTTCAATTGAAAGGCCACGTACCACCTTCTGAAAGGGAACTAGGGATGGACAGTAGTTGCTGGCCATGCCAGCGACTACCACAGCGGTAATGACAACAATAATGGCAGGCCCACCAAAACAGCTCAATTATGTGAAATGTGTGACCGTCACAGACTCGCTGAGGTTGATTTCTAACTGCTTTCGCTTGGCAGGGCTTTCATACGTTCTCTGGTACCCGTCCCGGTGCGGGTATAATGGAGAATTTCACTCTTTCTGATCGCACCTTCACCTGGGATAATTAGCAGATCTGGGCATTTCAAAGCAATCATTTCCTTGTCCGCTCGTATCCCAGATTAAAATCTGCAGCCTAAAACCGGACTTTGGACAGAAAACTCGAGGCGATATAGTATCCTTGGCACCGCCATTTGATTTCCTACATTACAACAGCGTCTACACTTCAAATGTAAAAAAATGGCGGGAAAGCAGATTGGGACATCTCGAGGTCAGGAAAGGCGCTATAGAAATCCAAGTCTTTGTTTCTTCGTAAACAAATTCCGAACTCCCCTTTTGTGGACTCTCTGTATCCGAAGTGACACTGCACTTTAACACCGCACAATCATCACTGGGTTTCCAACCTTGCACTGCACATGAAAATCCACAGAACCATTTCTCATTGTACTTTCCATTTATTTTACCACAGCTTCACTAACAAAGCCAGTGATATTTCTTGATCAACCGACTGAGGTGTATGTAATAGGAGAGACAGTCACCATTACCTGCCCCGTGACCGGAGATTATGGCGATAAAACCTTCCACTTTAACAAGGATAATCAAAGGCTGTACTCCAATGAAATTTTCACGAAGGACAACATTGGAACATTCCTGGTTACCAGTAAAGACCAAAGCTGGCGGTACCTGTTCAGATATAGAACCTCCTTCAATGGAAGGTGGTTAGAATCTCATCGCAGCGAGTCTGTGACAGTCACTGTAGCAGGTGACTGAGAGGGAGCAGAAGTGTTTTCATATGTTTTTTTCATTGCTCTCAGTATTTTTAATAAAATCATGCTGTAATCACTGTAACAAAATTAGTGTTTTAATATTAGGAGAGAGGAAGATAACAAATGGGTTTTCAGCTTTTTGCTTAACTCTGGACAGGATTCATGTAATATTGGACTCTGCATTCAACCGCTGTGAATGTATTAATGGCAAAGGGCATTACTGGAGATAAGGGGATGCAAATCGTCACGAGAGATAGGGCAAAATGGGCTAAAGCGAATCGGCCTCCCGTTTCACACCCCGCCCTAATTCTGATACAATTGAAGGCAATGGAAACTAAAATCTGGCGATGTGTAAAACGGGTTGGGGTTGAGCCATCGCCTGCTTTATGCTACTGTACTAAAAGATTTTATACTCTACTGTGTCTGAATTTTGTGAATTCAACACCGATGAAAAACATGAGCTCGCAGCCCACTGCCACACTTGGAGTGTAACTTCAACCACAACCTCCAGGAGGGAAAGAGGCGGATAGGAATCGGCCTCCCGTTTTACTCTCCGCCCAAAGATACCCTCCATTGAGTTGCATGGGAACCAGATCATCACCTAGTTCCATCTCCAAGTCAGACACCATCCTGATTTGGAAACATATTCGGCATTCCTTCATCATTATTGCTGGGAGAGTGTAGAGGGAGCGTTAGTCTGCATCTAACCCGTGATGTATCTGCACTGGGAGTGTTTGGTGGAACAGTGCAGACGGAGCTTTACTATATATCTAACCCATGTTGTACCTGCCCTAGGAGTGTTTGATGGGACAGTTTAGAGGGAGCTTTACTCTGTATCTAACCCGTGCTGTACCTGCGCTGGGAATTATTGCTGGGAGAGTGTATAGAGGGAGCGTTAGTCTGCATCTAACCCATGATGTTCCTGCCCTCAGAGTGTTTGATTGGACAGTGTAGAGGTAGTTTTACACTGTAACTAACCCGTGCTGTAACGGACCTGCCTGGGAGTGTTTGTTGGGTCAGTGTAGAGGGTGCTTTGCACTGAATCTATCCCGTGCTGCACCTTCACTGCGAGTGTTTGATGGGACAGTGTAAAGGGAGCTTTACTCTATATCTAAGCTGTGCATGCTCTTGGAGTGTTTGATGGTACATTGTAGAGGAACTGTAGGGGGTTTCTCTTGCTTGCTCTGGTCTCCTGCCAGGCTTCTTGCAATAATTACCCGTGAGTGGTTCGACCCACTCGCCCCTACAGTTCTCGACCTTGGACTTAGATGCAGGGAGCTGTAGTGCAGAAAAACTCAATAGACCAGGTCGAATAGCACGAAATGGATGCCTTTATTGAACAGTTTGCAACATTATAAAATACATGTCATATGCATAGATTAAAGCAACTACAAGCATGCACACATCTATAAACTTAACTCTATGGAAATGGGGAACACACGGCACATCGTAAAAGGGGTAACACATTACAACTACCCTTAACCCCGTCCGCTAGACCTAAACTAAGTTTCGACTTGAGGAACACGGGATCATGCTCACCACTTTAAGAATTGCGAAAAGGGGTTTGCAGCCTTTTGACACAGCTTTCCGTTGTCACGTGGGTTTGGAAAGTTCTGGCACAGCTTGTTTTCCTCTTGGTTCTCCTGCGATGAGGCAGCCGATACAGCCTTGGTGAGCGCTCGCCACGGATGAATCTGCTACCGATGTGACTTTAAGAACTGGATGCACATGGGTGAATCCATTACCGATGTGATGTTGAGACACTGGAGTGCTGGGCCCTGAGAGTCCTCTTCTCCGGCCTGAGTCGCTGATCTCCCGATGGCCTTCCCTGGGGCAGGACGCTGGACCCCACAAAAGCTTTCTTTATACAGTCATAATTGTCCTTCTGATTTGAAGCAGAGCTGGAGTACAGGGTGTCTTCTTCTTCGGCCTGGGTTGTCGATGATCTCCCGACAAATGTACCCGGGCCACCCTCGTTGTCTTCTTGTCGTTGCCGGGCCTTGCCTGCCCGAACACCGAACACGGTCCGAACCGAAATGCTGATTGGTTCCGATGGAGTCTGTCCCGAAGCGTTTTGAAGCGTCCAGTGAAAAACGTAGTGAATCATGAAGTGAAGCCTCAAGAGAAGCGTCAAGTGAAGCGTACTGATGGACTTTTTCAAACCACAGTTATACCTTTTTGGAACATTCTTATATCCCGCCAAATCATAGTCCTGTCTTTGTAATAATTTTGGCGGGCAGAACTCTCTGCAGGGGTGTTTTGTCTTCATAACGGGAGTCGGTGATAGCTGAACTGGCCTTCCTGGGCCGATAATGTCTTTGCTTTGTCACCGTAACTCGGCTTGTATATTGATCGGTCTGGAGATGGCCCTTGATGGCTGTTAAACGACTTTTCCTTTCTACAGTAAATGGGTTAAAGTGTTCATTCAATTGTCCGCCCATTTCTTGATGTGCCTCATCCTGCTACCCAAATCTGTCCTGTACTTATAATCTAATCAATATGTATACTCAGTTCCATGAGTTTCGGTTTCCCGAAACTGGTTTTCGCGGGCTTTAATGTCCTCAATCCACAAGCCTGTCTGGCTTGCAGTAACAGAAATTCAAACGGTCCCAGAAGCTGGTCACGAGGTCTGGCGGCCATTTTGTGTGCCCTTTTATCAAAGGTTTCTCTGTACAAGCTTCTTTTTGTCAATAAACTGTCTTATCAACCCTGACTTCTTGCGTGATTACTTATGAAAATTTCGCGAGTCTTACAGTCCCTCCTGTGATACTGATATCTTGCTTAAAGTATCAATAACCCTTGGTGAGCAAATTTTCCCCGATTCCTCACATCCAAACACTCCTGGTAATAAACTACCTATAACCCCCACGACACATGCAGTTCCCATTTCAGAAAATTACATTGTGTACAGTTGGACAACCATAGGCAGTACTACCTTAAACTATAATACATCCTTCTTTCAGATGTAAAAGGGCCGATACCACTTACACCACCTGCATACACATTTTGCTAAACAAAATTGAAAAACCAATCAACGGTTATAACACAACAGTATCCATACACTTAAATCAAGCCAAGAGTGGAGGGACGCTTTACCCTTTAATACATAGCAGTCTAAGCGGGGGGCTCTTCACCCACTCGTACATAGCGCTCTCTCCATTCTCCTGTGTTCTCGTGCCTCTGGAGGTGTTTGCCTCTTTTGCAATGCACGAACAGTAGATATATTATAATCAAAACCTGACACACTACTAGGATGTGGGATGCTATTCTAATCCAGGGCGGGATCTCTATATTAGTGAACAGGTCCCACCATGGTGGAGTGACTATGTCCAATATGTCTTCCCCAATCTCCAATGTCTCCTGCTCTAGTGTGTAAAAATGTTTCTGTGAGACTATTACGGCTTTTAAAATCTTGGTGAGGTGTTCGGGGAGAGGAGGAATGACGTAACCAAAATGCGCAATGAATCGCTGAAAATCCGTGAAATTCTCTTTTACAGTGAGGTGAACGGTGGAAGGTACAGGAATGGGGACAATTCGCTGTTGTGCCACTTGAACTTCAGCCCTGGGTTTGAAACAGAAACTGCTGTCACTGACCGGACACTACCCGAGCTGTCCGTGGTGGTAGTGAGGCACTGCAGTGGTAACACAGTATGTCCCACCTCCGATATATGCCACCTGCGGGGGCACATGGTCTTTTGCCATTGCCTCCATGGTGCAATTTACCGGCTTTGCGCTAGCGGCTCTGAACCCGCACTGTGTTTTTAAAAAGGCATTCAAGTGCTGGGGACTCAGGATGATGTGTGCTCCCCGGCTCCGACACCCCGAGAGGTCGGTGCCTGTCATCGTACGCTCCCATCTGATGATGTAAGGTGGGACCACTGCGTAACGAATGTGCGCACCCCCCTGAATGACTCCAATGTTCTCCACCCTGTATACCAGTGCGGGTTTTGCTGTGAGACCCAACACCGGCATCCTCACCACTATTCCCATGATAGTGTGATTCGAGCGTCCACAGTCCACTGGGACTGGGTACGCCTCTGCAGCTTGTCTGAGCTGGCACGGACTTAATGTGTTCTCAAAAGGGTGGAGCGCTTGCAAGTGCTTATTGCTGATCCAGGACGGGACCAGACCTTGTTTTAAATCCTCCAGATTACTGCGGCCCTCGCCCAGTAACCACGCCCCGTATAGCACACAAGCCTCGTTCTGTGCTGCCTGATTGGACGCATTCCGATCCTCCCTAATGAGTGCATTTACCATTCTAGCATGTTTCTCCAGCTCAGCGATTATCTCCTTTAAGTGTAGTGTCATGGCCTGGTCCTCATGTAGCTCAGAGCCCACTACCTTATTTTCGTTTGTCAGTATGTTCTTTAACTGTGCCTTTAGACCATTAACCTGTGTCTGCAGCTCCATGTTGTCTAGAGCGTTGAGAACAGATGTCCCGGTACTAAAAGCAGTGAAAATGTCATTTACAGTACCCCTTCTTTGCATTCCTACCCGATCCAAAACTTCCTGTGGTGTGGTGTACAATTTGGCTTTGTCGATGTCGGCAAAGTCAAATTCATAAAATTGTCTGAACATCCTGGTTAGCAGAACCTGGTACAATTGCTCCGTTTCCTTGGGACACCACTCCGGCAATCGTACCTCAGTGAGGTTTAAAATCACTGAGGCCACCGCGTAGTGTACCCCTTGGTACAGCATCTGACTGGTGGGTACCAATACTAAACCGTTCCCGGGTCCCTTTGTGGTGGTGGGGCACCCTTCCTTCTGGGCTAGTGCTACCGGTATCATGGGCAGGGGCTTGCGTGGGCGGGTGATGAGCTCAGTGGCTTTTACCAGAATCGGGGAGAATGGGGCTCCGCAAGCCCGGGTGCTGACGTCCCACCTCATCCCTTTCCCTTCATCTTGCCACTGCCTCTGGAAAAAGATGGATATGCCTTTGGGGCAAGCGTGCTTCGAACCCCACA
Organism: Somniosus microcephalus; assembly: GCF_052327205.1. Lineage (NCBI taxonomy): Eukaryota > Metazoa > Chordata > Chondrichthyes > Squaliformes > Somniosidae > Somniosus > Somniosus microcephalus. Next base: position 204,149 of record NC_141015.1, read on the forward strand.
TGCAGACATATATCCCTTCATCTGGTTCCCACCATTTGTCCCAACACACACGTAATTGTCCGTGAGTCCCTGTAATTGTCCGATGGGTATTTTTACCCAGTCGCTCCCACTCGATTGTAGAGTTCTTCATATTCTTTCCCAGCTTTTGGAGCCACCACCATCTACTTAGCGGTACGTTCCCATTACACACCAAACAGATCCTCTTTCCCACGGTAACGCTGACTCTGGGTGCAATGATCCTCACTCGAGGACACATTAACGAAGTCTCTTGGTAGGCAAACCCGGATTTGCTGGAGTATTCAGTAGAATTCGACCCCAGCCATCCTGGCCATCTCCCTTGGTGGAAGTAGGTGGCGGTTTCCTCAACCTCTCGCTTCCCCGTCCCATCCGTCGTGATGGGGCTGTGTCCCCGGAGCATCCAAACATGATGACGTCCTTGGTGCCGCCTCGGTAGGCCAACCCACACCCGATCGCCGCGAGCACCACGAGAATCCTGTCCATTGTATCCCTGGTTTCTGTAACCGATAAGTTGATGTAGCCAGGCTCCCAATAGGTGCTGGCCTAATTAAACGGACGCTCGGGTCCCCCGACCCTGCTTCCAAACACACACACATACTGGGCAGACTTCGAAACTACCTTTTAAAACATCCCCAACATCTTAAACTTTACATGCCTTAAACTAACGTTAAAATTACTTAACTTAATTTATCGTTACCTAAACTTATGTACAGCGCCGCCATCCTTCGGGCGGCCTACCTAATTCCTGTGAGGGCTGCAGCGTGCCAGCCCCTGTGGCGTGGCTGCACTGACCTTCTGCTTTGATACCCCGCAGCCTGTCGCTGCTGAACGGGAATCGTGTCTTTCCTGGGTTTTCTGAAGTCGGCGTCTACTGGGAGTGGGTGAATCGGGCCAAGACTTTACAGGCTGAGGCGTTCGGGTCGACCTACGAGGGTGCGCCTTGGGCGAGGCTCCCAGGGCTAATGGACCGGGGATCAGGACCTTCACCGTCGCAGCCTGTGGTCCCACCACAGCTGCCGGTTCTGGCTTCCCTCCCTCAGGCTCCGCCCCCCCGGGGCCGGGATCTGTGGCATCCGACTCCCCTCCACCTGTCCCCACAGGTGGTGAGTCTCCGCCTCCAATCCCTACCTCCCCTAAGCTCGAGTCGGGGTCGGGACCTTCGGCCTCCGACTCCTCCTCCTCCTCCGTGATCGGGTCCGGGGTGGGGTCGAGCCGTTCGGGCTCTTCCTCGTCCGAATCCCAGATCAACGGGGAGGCCTCCCACTCCATTGGGATGGCTCCTCCCTTCACGCAGGCTACAGTTCCAGCCTGTGTGATCTGTGACCCTGTCTCAGGCTGAGGATTTCTGTCCTCAGAACTGACCCCGGTTGTTGGCCCTTGTGCACCCGGCTTAAACAGTTTACACTGGTTAATTTGAAACCATTTAGTGCGTCGGGGCACCTTCACTGCGTAGACCATGGGGCTGGCCTTGTCTACAATGCTGTAGGGCCCCATGTACTGTGGTTCTAGACTCCCTACTCGGGCATAGTTCCTAACCATGACCTGGTCTCCGACTTCCCACTCTTGCTTCTTATGGGGTTCCAGCAACAGTCGATTGCCCTGATGCTGTCTCCACATGTTCCCAGCCGCTTGCTAATAAACCTGTTTCAGGCGCTCCAAAAGGGTTTGGACGAACTTATCCCGATTCACCTCTTGGTGCTGGCCCTCATTGAGCACCGGGGCTAGTACATGGGTGGGTGTTCCCATGATCCTCCCACTCATTAACTCGTGCGGGGAGTACCCCGTACTTTTGGACTGGTTGGCCCAGATCCCCATGAGGACTAGAGGGAGGACCTCCGCCCATTTCTGGGGCGAGCCCATTTTCTCCTTCCTCAGCTTTTCCTTGAGTGTCCGGTTCATGCGTTCAACAATCCCAGATGACTGGGGATTGTGCGCTACGTGCCACTTCCCTTCAATGCCCAAGAGCATGAGGGTGTTCTGCATCACTTGGCCGGTGAAATGACTCCCTTTGTCGGACTCCACAAACCGGGGGAGCCCCCACCGTGAGAACACTTCCCGGATCAAGATCTTGGCAGTACCCAGCACCCTAGCTGTTCTACACGGGAAGGCTTCTACCCACTTGGTAAACACATCCAGCAGGACGAGGCAGTACTTATAGCCTCCCTGGGCGGTGGGCAGGGGCCCTATGTAGTCGACCTGGATCGATTGCCATGGTCCCTCTACCCTCCTGATGTGCCCCATGGGCACCTTCCTTTTCTGGGGGTCTGGGTTGTTTGCAGCGCACACAAGACAGCTCGCACAGAACTCGCGGACATCGTCCCGAAGTCCCGGCCACCATCCAGCCTGCTCTACCCGTTGCCAGGTAACCTCAGGCCCGGGGTGTCCTGCCCCTGGACCCTCGTGGGCCAGTTGAAGGAATTCCCTCCGGTGCTGCTGCGGCACAACCCACTGTTCCTCTCGGAACAACATGCATTCCTTGACTGAGAGGGCTGTCGTACTGTACGGACCCTCTACCTGCTTGCCCTCAGTGATAGCATTGAGGACTGTTTTCAGGGCGGGATCCCGGGTTTGGACGGTCTTTAGGTCTAGGGGCGGTGTCACCCCTGTGTTCCCTGGAGTCCCCTCCCTGCCTCGCATCGCTGCCACGGGTCCGGGTCCATAGGGGCTCCAGAAAATGCCGTTGCGGGCACCCTCCCTGGCTAGCGCATCCGCCTGCAGGTTGCCCTGACTGCGGGGTTCTGTGGTGGAATGAGCCTTCACCTTGTGGATGAACACTTCCCCTTCCTCCCCCACTGCTGCCAGGATCTTTTCCAGCAAGGGCTTAACTGTTAAAGGTCGCCCGTCTGCGGAGGTGTATCCGCGACGAGACCAAATGGCGAGGTATTCCGTACACGAATTGCATGTGAACATGCTGTCCGAGCAAATCATGTATGGGGTTGGGAAGATCTCGGGGTGGGTAACCACGTACGCCACCGCGGACAGTTCAGCCTGCTGTGCGCTCGTAGTGCTGGGGAGCCTAATTGCCAGGGCAATGTTTGCCACGGGGTCATAAACTCCACACCCTGTGAGTCGTTCGCCAGCAGATACCGTGCTGGAACCGTCTACGTAGATCTCGTGGCCTGTGGGGTGTATCCTGGCCCGTAAACCCATGTTGACCTCCCATACCCCTTCGACGGAACACCGATGGGCTGTTCCGGGATATACCAGGTTGGCTGCGAGCTTCGGCTCGCAAAGACCTTTAACTTTGAGATCCATCTGAGAAAGGTGGAGGGTCCAGCGCGCAATCCGAGCGCTGCTTACAGTCCCATCCTTAATCCTTCCATCCAGAAGCATCTTTGTGGATGTGTGGTGGGTGAGGAGAGTGATGGGAGAGGTTCCTGTGAAGATCGCTGATCTGTTCACAGCCCAATGCGTGGCCAGGAGATGCCGTTCGCAATTGGAAAAACTCCTCTCCACATCCGTAAGCACCCTGGCGGAGTAGACCACCGGCCTCAGCTTGCCGTGTCGCTCCTGGAGCAGCACGGTGCTCACGCTGTCTCCACTGGCGGCTACTTCCAGGAAAAACTCCTCCCCCCCATCTATGACCCCTAGGGCTGGCGCGGTCTGCAGGTCCCTCTTCAACTTCTCGAATGCTGCCTGACAACCCTCGTCCCAAGACCACTCGACTCCCTTGTGTAAGAGTCGGAGTAGCGGGGCTGCTGTGTCTGCATAGTCCTCGATGAAGTCTCTGCAGTACCCGGTCAGTCCCAAAAAGGACCTCACACCCGTTACTGTGTTAGGAATCGGCAAATCTTGCACCGATTCCCACCTAGCCTTGTCTATGGCTCTTTCCCCAGCGCTGATGGTCAGACCCAGGAATTTCACCTCCTGCTGGCCGATCCGTGCTTTCTTTGGGTTTACTTTAAAACCCTTCCTTTCCAGTAGCTCCAATAATTCGGCTAATAGTGGGCCGTGCTCCTCCCTTGAATCCGTGAACAGGAGCAAGTCGTCCACATACTGCACTATCTGATTGGGCTGGCTAAATTCCTTTAAACTTCCTGCCATGCACTGATGGAAAATGCTGGGGCTCTTGTGGAAACCCTGTGGCAAGCAGTTCCAAGTGTACTGTTGCCCTTTAAAAGTAAAGGCAAACTTGTACTGATCCTCCCGCCGCAACGGAATGGACCAAAAACCGTTCGAGATATCCAACACCGTGAACGTGGTCGCGGATGCTGGAATACTCCCTATTAGGTCGGCAACTGCTGCTACCATGGGCGCGCAGGCTGGGGTGTTACTGTTGAGGACTCTGTAGTCCACCGTGGCCCTCCATGAATTGTCTGGCTTCTTTACCGGCCATAAAGGGGAGTTCACGTGAGTGGCTATCGGCCTCAACACGCCCTGCTGCACCAATGAAGATATTGCTGTCTCCATGTCGGGTTCTGCATCCTTGGGGAAGTTATACTGCTTTTGGGGTCGGATCATGGGGTCCCCATCTACGCTGACCTCAAACATGGTGACCCTCCCACAGTCGTGCTTGTGGGTGGCAAACGCGGTCAGATTGTCCGACACACACGCTTGCAAGTCCGTTGGGACATCCGCGACCATAAGCTCGAGGTCGTAACCTCCTGACGGCTTCATGGTGCACAGGGCCCCTTTTTCTCCCTTCCCTGGGATCACGACTACCTTGCCTAACCCATTCTCGACTCCCCAGAGACAGTGATTTCTAAGGTCCACGAGGATCCCGTGTTCCACCAAGAAATCAGACCCGAGGATGCCTTTTCCGCCCCCCCTCGCTCCACTTCAGCAGGATACACGTCCATGTGGTTTGGAGTGCTCCCAAATGAATGGAGAGCGGGATGGAGAACGCGCCAGCCTGTTCTTTGCCTGTGAAACCCGCTACTGAGAACGGAGCCTGGGTAGACAGAGGTGAGGCAAAATGTTTAGCTGTGTGGATCACGGTATCCAACAGGTAACTACCCTTTTCCTTCTCTACCTCCATCTCCACAAGGGGTCTTCTCCACGCGTCATAATGGAGCGGACACAGGTAGACGGGCTGCGCTGGCTTTAATAATTTGGGCTCTGTGGTTTGGGCTGGGGGAGCAACAGGGCCGTTGGCAACTGCCACCTTCCCCTGCAAGGTCATTAGAGACCGCATCGCCTCTAAAACTGACTCGATCGCATCGGGATGGATTGACACATCGGCTCCCTTCTCCCGGACAGGCGTTTGGGCTGGGGCTGAGGGAGCTTTTCCCTTTGAATCCCAAGGATTTTTACAGTCCCGACGCCAGTGACCTTCCTTCCCACACCTGTAACAACTACTTTTGGCTTGGGGAGGGCGATTCCCCTCCTGATGCCATTCCTTTTTAACAGGAGCTGCAGGCCTCGCTTCATGCACCTTTCCCTTCGGGGGAGGCACTTCCTTACTCCTGCTGTTCCTGTAACCTATCGTGAGCTGATCTAGTACTAACTCTTCCGTGGAGCGGGGGTTATTGGGGTCAAACCTTGTTTTGGCCTGCTCCCTCACCTGTGGCAAACAATTGGTGACCAGGCACCGGAGCCAATGAGCCCTTTGGCCATCGTCCAGCCCGTTCCGGGCCAGCCCGCCCGGGCAGCTGTGCCAATACACTGACCACAACCTTCCAGCGAAAACCCGTGGGGGCTCTCCCTCTAGCTGTACCGTTCTACCCAATCGGAGGAACGGATTTCCGTCATCTTCCCCCATAACCTGCAGGACCTCATCCCGTAAGTCCTCATACACCCCGTGTCCTCTCTTGCTCTCATCAGAGAGACACTGGAGTACTGAGCTGTCCAGGGAGAACAGCAGCATTTTACACTGTTCTCTCCCGTCGCAGTCATTAACTGCTGCGGTCTGCGCCACGTCCCTAAAATGGACGAAGGGATCTCCTGACTCGGAGAGTTTTGGGATGTGGCTTATCATTGCCCTTAGCTGTTGTGCGCTGTGGGGCATTACGATCTGATTCACGAGGGGTCCGTCCTCACCATTGTCTTCGTTCGGACCGAGCCTCCGGTGTCGAATGGGACACAGTGGTACCGGCTTCGACTCTACTACCTGGGGTTGCTCTACCTCCGGAATCTCTTCGACTAACTTCACCGTTTCCTTTCCCTCATCCCAAGACTCACTATAGCTGGGAGGTGCCGATGGCATGGTGGTTGGTACCACAACTGCCTCTTGCGGAATCGGTCTTTTGGATTCCTTGGCTAACAGTAGCTGGCTCGCTGGTGGGTTTATGAGACACACCAAGCCGTTTGCCTTCGCTAGGGCCATTCTCAGGCCCTCTAGCTCCCTTTGGCAAGCGCTATGGTCGGCGTTCTCAGACCTATCCTCGATGGCCATCTTGTATGCTGCCCTAGCTCCCAGAGTACTTTCCTCCTGTGCCTCTACCTGCTGAGCTAGGCGGAAACACCTGATCTCCCGATGGTCTTCCCTGGGGCGGGACGCTGGTCCCAAAAAAAGCTTTCTTTATACAGTCATAATTATCCTTCTGATTTGAAGCAGAGCTGGAGTACAGGGTGTCTTCTTCTTCGGCCTGGGTCGTCGATGATCTCCTGACAATAGTACCCGGGCCACCCTTGTCGTCTTCTCATCGTTGCCGGGCCTTGCCTGCCCGAACACCGAACACGGTCCGAACCGAAATGCTGATTGGTTCCGATGGAGTCTGTCCCGAAGCGTTTTGAAGCGTCCAGTGAAAAACGTAGTGAATCGTGAAGTGAAGCCTCAAGAGAAGCATCAAGTGAAGCGTACTGATGGACTTTTTCAATCCACAGTTATACCTTTTTGGAACATTCTTATCTCCCGCCAAATCATAGTCCTGTCTTTGTAATAATTTTGGCGGGCAGAACTCTCTGCAGGGGTGTTTTGTCTTCATAACAGGAGTCGGTGATAGCTGAACTGGCCTTCCTGGGCCGATAATGTCTTTGCTTTGTCACCGTAACTCGGCTTGTATATTGATCGGTCTGGAGATGGCCCTTGATGGCTGTTAAACGGCTTTTCCTTTGTACAGTAAATGGGTTAAAGTGTTCATTCAATTGTCTGCCCATTTCTTGATGGGCCTCATCCTGCTACCCAAATCTGTCCTGTACTTATAATCTAATCAATATGTATACTCAGTTCCATGAGTTTCGGTTTCCCGAAACTGGTTTTCGCGGGCTTTAATGTCCTCAATCCACAAGCCTGTCTGGCTTGCAGTAACAGAAATTCAAACGGTCCCAGAAGCTGGTCACGAGGTCTGGCGGCCATTTTGTGTGCCCTTTTATCAAAGGTTTCTCTGTACAAGCTTCTTTTTGTCAATAAAGCTGTCTTACTAACCCTGACTTCTTGCGTGATTACTTATGAAAATTTCGCGAATCTTACAGAACTCTATTTTGCATCCAGCCCATGCTGGACCTGCCATGGGAGCGTTAGTTCGGGACAGTTAAGAGGGAGCTTTTCACTGTATCTAACCCGTGTTGTAGCTGCCCTGGCTATGTTAGACAGGGCAGTGCAGAGGGAGCTTTACTCCTCTCTAACCAGTACTGAAGCCTTCTCTTGGAGTGTTTAATGCGGCAGTGTAGTGGGAGATTTACGCTGTATCTAAGCCGCGCTGCACATTCTCTTGGAGTGTTTGTTCGGACAGTGTAGATGGAGCTATATTCTGCCTCTAGCCCGTGCTGTACCTGCTCCAAGAGTGTTTGATGGAATAGTGTAGAGGGAGCTTTACTCTGTATCAAACCCGTGCTGTACATTCACTGGGAGTGCTTGATGTGACAGTGTAGAGGGAGCTTTTCTCTGTATCTAAGCCGTGCTGTACATGCTCCTGGAGTGTTTGATGGTACAGTGTAGACGGAGCTATATCTTGCATCTAACCAATGCTGGACCTGCTATGGGAGATTTAGTTGTGGGCAGTGTAGAGGGAGAATTTCTCTGTATCTAACCCATGCTGTAGCTTCACCGGGAGTGTTTGATGGGACTGTGTAGAGGGATCGTTACTTTGTATCCAACTCCGTCTGTACCTGCCCTGGGAGTGTTTGATGGAACAGTGTAGACGGAGCTTTACTCTATACCTAAGCTGTGGTGTATATGTTCTGGGAGTTTTTGATGGGAAAGTTTAGAGGCAACTTTAGTCTGTATCGAAGCCGTGCTGTACCTGCCCTGACAGTGCTGGCTGGCACAGTGTAGAGGCAGATTTACTCTCTATCTAAGCCGTGCTGTACCTGCCATGGGAGTATTCGATATGGACAGGGTAGAGGGAGCTTTGCCCTGAATCTATCCCGTGCTGTACCTTCACTGGGAGTGTTTGATGGGACAGTGTAGAGGGAGCTAGATTCTGTATCTAAGCCATGCATGCTCTTTGAGTGTTTGATGGGAGTGTGTAGACGGAGCTTCATTATGCATCTAAACCATGCTGGACCTGCCATGGGAGTGTTAGTTGTGGACAGTGTAAAGGGAGCTTTTCTCTGTATCTAACCCGTGTTGAACCTGCCCTGGCTATGTTAGATTGGGCGGTGTAGAGGGAGCTTTACTCTATATCTGTAACCAGTACTGAAGCCTTCTCTTGGAGTGTTTGCTGGGGCAGTGTTGAGGGAGTTTTACTCTGTACCTAAGCCGTGCTGCACATTCTCTTGGAATGTTTGTTCGGACAGTGTAGACAGAGCTATATTCTGCCTCTAGCCCGTGTTGTACCTGCCCTAAGAGTGTTTGATCGTACTGTGTAGAGGGAGCTTTACTCTGTATCTAACCCGTGCTGTAACTGCCCTGCCTGGGAGTGTTTGATGGGACAGTGCAGAGGGAGCTTTGCTCTGAATCTATCACGTGCTGTACCTTCTCTGGGAGTGTTTGATGGGACAGTGTAGAGGGAGCTTTTCTCTGTATCTAAGCTGTGCTGCAAATTCACTGGGAGTGTTTGATGGGACAGTGCAGAGGGAACTTTACTCTATAGCTAAGCGGTGGTGTACATGCTCTGAGACTGTTTGATGGGAAAATTTAGAGGGAGCTTTAATCTGTATCGAAGCCGTGCTCTACCTGCCCTGACAATACTTGCTGGCACAGTGTAGAGACAGATTTACTCACGATCTAAGCCGTGCTGTTCCTGACATGGGAGTATTCGATGAGCACAGTGCAGAGGGAGGTTTTCTCTGTATCTAAGCCGTGCTGTACCTGCTTTGGGAGGTGTCTGATTGGACAGTAGGGAGGGAGATTTACTCCTTGTCTAAGCCGTGCTGTACATGCCATGGGAGTGTTTCATGGGACAGTGTAGAGGGAGCTTTGTCCTGAATCTATCACGGGCTGCACCTTCACTGGAAATGTTTGATGGGACAGTGTAGAGGGAGCTTTACTCTGTATCTAAGCCGTGTATGGTCTTGGAGTTTTTGATGGGACCATGTAGACAGAGCTATATTTTGCCTCTAACCCATGCTGGACCTGTCTTGAGAGTGTTTGATGGGACAGTGTAGAGGGAGCTTTGCTCTGCATCAAACCCGTGCTGTACTTGCCCTGGGAGTGTTTAATGGAGATAGTTTAGATGGAGCTTTACTGTGAATCGAACACCTACTATACCTTCACTGGGAGTGATGGATGGTATAGTTTAGAGAAAGATTTACTCTGTATCTAACCCGTGTTGTATCTGCCCTAGGATTGTTTGATAGAATGGTGCAGACGGTTTAAAGCTCAATCTCGACTGTCCCATCAAACACTTCCCAGAGCAGGTACAGCATGGCTTAGACTTGGGATTGGGTGCAGTTTAGGATTCAGCAAAGGAGGACAAAGGGATTAATTCAGAGGGGCGAAATAGAGTATGAGAGTAAGCTTTCAGGGAACATAAAAACTGACTGTAAAACTTTTATAGATATATGAAGAGAAAAAGATTGGTGAAGTCAAGCGTAGGTCCCTTGCAGTCAGAATCAGGGGAATTTATAATGGGTAACAAAGAAATGGCAGACCAATTAAAAACATACTTTTGTTCCGTCTTCACAAAGGAGGACTCAAATAACCTCCTAGAGATGTCGGGGAACATAGGTTCTAACTAGAGGGAGGAACTGAAAGGAATCATTAGTTGTAGGGAAATGGTGTTAGGGAAATTGACAGGATTGAAGGCCGATAAATCACCAGGGCCTGATAATCTACATCCTAGGGTACTTAAGGAAGTGGCCCTAGAAATAGCAGAAGCATTGCTGGTCATCTTCCAAAATTCGGTAGACTCTGGATCAGTTCCCATAGATTGGAGGGTAGCTAATGTTACCCCACTATTCAAAAAAGGTGGTAGAGTGAAAATGGGGAATTATAGACAGGTAAGCGTGACATTGGTAGTGAGGAAAATGCTAGAGGCCATTATAGCAGATGTATTAGCAGAGCACTTGGAAAGCAGTGACAGTATCGGACAAAGTCAACATGGATTTACAAAATTTAAATCGTGCTTGACTAATCTGCTGGAATTTTTTGAGGATGTAACTGGTAGAATAGATAACAGAGAGCCAGTGGATTTGGTGTATTTGGACTTTCAGAAGGCTTTTGATAAGGTCCCGCATAAGAGATCATTGTGTAAAGTTAAAGCACATGGGATTGGGGGCAATGTACTGACTTCGATAGAGAACTGGTTGCAGACAGGAAGCAAAGCGTTTGAATAAACAACTCTTTTTTCCAAGTGGCAGGCAGTGACTAGTGCGGTACCATAGGGATCGGTCCTGGGACCCCAGCTATTCACAATATATATAAATGATCTAGACGAGGGAACTAGATGTATTATCTCCAAGTTTGCAGACGACACAAAGCTGGGTGGGCGTGTGTGCTGTGAGGATGAAGCCGAGAAACTCCAGTATGATTTGGACAGGTTGGGTGATTGGGCACAAGCATGGCAGATGCTGTATAATGTGGATAAATGTGAGGTTATCCACTTTGGTGGCAAAAACAGGAAGGCAGATTATTATCTGAATGGCAATAGATTGGGAGAAGGGAAAGTGCAACGAGACCTGGGTGTCCTTGTGCACCAGTCGCTGAAGGTAAGCATGCAGATGCAGCAGGCGGTTTAGATGGCAAATGGTATGTTGGCCTTCGTAGCGAGACGGTTTGAGTACAGGAACAAGGATGTCTTGCTGCAGTTGTACAGAGCCTTGCTGAGACCACACCTTGAATATTGTGTGCAGTGTTGGTCGCCTTATCTGAGTAATGAAGTTCTTTCCATGGAGGCATTGCAGCGAAGATTCACCAGACTGATACCTGGGATGGCAAGAATGACATATGAGAAGAGAGTGGGTCGATTGCGCTTATACTTGCTTGGGTTTAGGAGAATGAGAGGGGATCTCATTGAAACTTATGTATTCTAACAGGACTAGACAGACTAGATGCTGGAAGCATGTTCCCGGTGGCCGGGGAGTCCTGAACCATGGGTCCCAGTCTAAGCATAAGGGGTAAGCCATTTAGGACAGAAATGTGGATGAATTTCTTCACTCAGAGAATGGTGAGTCTCTGGAATTTTCTACCACAGAAGGCAGTGGAGGCCAATTCATTAAATATATTCAAGAAGCAGTTAGAAATATTTCTTAAGGCTAAAGGGATCAAGGGATATGGGGAGAAGGCAGGGACAGCGTACTGAATTTGGCTGATCAGCCATGATCTCATTGAATGGCGGAGCGCGCTCAAGGGGCAGAGTGGCCTACTCCTGCTCGTATCTTCTTCGTTCCTATGTCTCTATGTGCTGTACCTGCCCTGAGAGTGTATGATGGAACAGTGTAGAGGCAGCTTTGCTCAATATCTAACACGTGCTGTACCTGCCCTGGGATTGTTTGATGGTGACAGTGTAGAGGGAGCTCTACTCTATATTTAACATGTGTTGTATCTGCGCTGGGAATTATTGCTGGGAGAGTATAGAGGGAGCGTTAGTCTGCATCTAACCCGTGATATACCTGCACTGGGAGCGGTTGAAGAGGACAGTGTAGAGGGTGATTTACTCTGTATCTAACCCGTGCTTTACCTGCTCCAGGAGCTTTTGATGGGACATTGTAGAAGGAGCTTTACTCTGTATGTAATCCATGCTGTATCTGTTCTGGGAGTGTTTGATGTGAGAGTGTGGAGGGAGCTTTTCTGTGTATCTAACCCGTGTTGTACCTGCCCTGGCTATGTTAGATAGGACAGTGTAGAGGGAGTTCTACTCTCTATCTAACCAGTACTGAAGCCTTCTATGGAAGTGTTTGATGGGGCAGTGTAGAGGGAGCTTTACTCTGTATCTAAGCCGTGCTGCACATTCTCTTGGAGTGATTGTTGGGATAGTTTAGACGGAGTTATTTTGGGCCTCTAGCCCGTGGTGTACCTGCCATAAGAGTGTTTGATGGTACAGTGTAGAGTGAGCGTTACTCTGTATCTAACCCGGGCTGTAACTGCGCTGCCTGGGAGTGTTTGATGGGACAGTGTAGAGGGAGCTTTGCGCTGAATCTATCACGTGCTGTACCTTCTCTGGGAGTGTTTGATGGGACAGTGTAGAGGGGGCTTTTCTCTTTATGTAAGCCGTGCGTACATGCTCTTGGAATGTTTGATGGGACAGTGTAGACGGAGCTATATTTTGCATCTAACCATGCTGGACCTGCCTTGAGAGTGTTTGATGGGACAGTTTAGAGCGAGGTCTACTCTGCATCAAGCCCGTGCTGTACTTGCCATTGGAGTCTTTGATGATGATCGTTTAGATGGAGCTTTACTCTGAATCTAGCACATGCTTTTCCTTCACTGGGAGTGTTTCATGGGACAGTGTAGAGGGAGCTGTACTCTGTATCTTACCCGTGCTGAAGCCTGCCCTGGGACTATTTGATGGGATGCGCAAGGGTAGCTTTACTCTGTAACTTACCCGTGCTGTACCTGTACTGGGAGTGTTTGATGGGAGAGTTTGTAATGAGTTTTACTCTGTATTTAAGCCGTGCTTTACCTTCACCGGGAGTGTTTGTTGTAACACTGTAGATGGAGCTGTATTCTGTATCTAACCCGTGCTCTACCTAGACTGCGAGTGTTTTATTCTGACAGTTTACAGGAGCTTTAATCGTTATCTAACCCATTTTCTACCTGCTCTGGTTGTGATTGATGGAAAAGTTTAGAGGGAGCTTTATTCTGTATCTAACCTGTACAATACCTACACACCGAATGTTTGATGAGACAGTGTAGATCAAGCTTTAACCTGTATCTAACCCTTGCTGAACTTACACTTTGCCTGTAACATGGGAAAGTGTAGAGCAACCTTTGGTCTGTATTCAGCATATGTGATACCTGCTCAGGCAATGATTGATGGGATAGTGTATTCGGAGCTGTACTCTGTATCTAACCCGTGCTGTACCTGCCCTGGGCGTGTTTGATGGGACAGTGTAGAGGGATCTTTACTCTGTATCTAACCCATGCTGTACCTGCCCTGGGAGTGTTTGATGGGGCAGTGTATAGGGAGCTTTACTCTGTATCTAACCCGTGCTGTACCTGCCCTGGGAGTGTTTGATGGGGCAGTGTAGAGGGAGCTTTACTCCGTATATAAACCGTGCTGTACCAGCCATGGGAGTTTTAGCTGGGGACAGTGTAGAGGGAGTTATTCCCTATATCTAAGCCGTGCTCTTCCTGCCCTGGGAGTTATTGATGCGGTAGTGTAGAGTGAGCTTTACTCAGTAACTAAACCGTGCTGTACCTGCCCTGGGAGTGTTTCATGGGACAGTGTAGAGGGAGATTTACTCTGTAACTAAACCGTGCTGTACCTGCCCTGGGAGTATTTGATGGGGCAGTGTAGAATCGTAGACTCATGGAGAGTTACAGCACAGAATGAGGCCATTTCAGCCCAGCATCTCCTCGCCAGCCAACAAGGAGCTATCCAGCCTAATCCCGCTTCCGAGCTTTTAGTCTGTAGCCCTGCAGGTTAGAGCATCGCAATTGAATATCCAAGTACGTTTTAAATGCTTTAGGCTTCCTCCGTCTGCCACCCTTTTAGCCAGTGTGGTGCAGACCACCACATTCCTCTGGGTGAAGACATTTTCCCTCAAATCCCCTGTAAACCTTCAAATAATTACTTTAAATTTGTGCTCCTGGTTTTTGTCCCCTCTGATATAGGAAATAGGACCTTTCTATCCACTTTATCTATGCCCCTCATAATGTTATGCACCTCAATAATGTCTCCCTTCATCCTCCTCTGTTCCAAAGAAAACAGACGCTGCCTATCCAGTCTTTCCTCATAGCTCAGATTCTCCACTCCAGGCAACATCCTTATCTATCTCCTCTGTACATTCTCGGCTGCAATCACATTTTTCCTGTAATGTGGTGATCAGAACTGCAGTCAGTACTCTAGCTGAGGCCAAACGTATATGTTTTATACATTTGAAGCATAAACCCCCTGCACTTGTATTTTATGCCAAGGCTAATAAAGGCAAGCATTCCATATGCCTTTCTAACCAGCTTATCTGCTTGGCCTGCTACCTTCTGGAATCTGTGGAAATGCACTCCAAGATTCCCTTTGCCCTCTACACTACTCAGTTTCCTACCATTTAATGTGTATTCCCTTTCCTTTCTAGCCCTCCCCAAATGCATTGCCTGACACTTCTCCGGATTGATTTCCATTTGCCACTGTTCTACCCACATGACCAATTTATCGATATCTTACTGCAGTCTACAGGTTCCTTCTTCAATATCAACCACACAGCCGATTTTAGTATGATCTTACTCATATCCCCTATTTTCAAGTCAAGATCGTTGATATATACCACAAAAAGCAAGGGACATAGTACTGAGCCCTGCGTAACCCCACTGGAAACTGACTTCCAGTCACAAAAACACCCAACAACCATTACCCTGTTCTTCCTGTCTCTGAGACAGTTTTGAGTCCATCGTCAAACATTGCCCTGTATCCCATGGGCTTTTAACTTCGTGACCAGTCTGCCATGTGGAACCTTATCAAAAGCCTTGCTAAAGTTCATATGCACTACATCAAATGCACTATCCTCATCCACCCTCCTTGTTACCTCCTCAAAAAATTCAAACAAGTTCGTCAGACACGAACTTAACAAATCCATGCTGACTATCCTTGATTTAAACCGTGTCTTTCTAAATGAAGATTTATCCTGTCGTTCAGAATTCTTTCCAGTAATTTTCCCACCACCGAGGTTAGGCTGACTGGCTTGTAATTACTCAGTCTATCGTTTTCTCCCTTTTTAAACAAGGGTACCACTTTAGCAGTACTCCCGACCTGAAGCCAGAGACGATTGAAAAATGATGGTCACGGCCTCTGCTATTTCCTCTTTTGCTTCACGTAACAGCCTGTGATACATTTCACCCGGCCTGAGGATTTAATCACATTTGAAGCTGCTAAACCACTTAACATTCCTTTCTCACTAGGTTTATTTCATCGAATATTTCACTCTCCTCCCCCGCGATAGCATTGTCTGCTTCGCCCCTCTCCTTTGTAAAAACAGATGCAAAGTATTTATTAAAAACCCTACCGACGTTTCCCGCCTACACACACAGGTTACCTTCATGATCTCTAATAGGCCCTATACTTTCTTTAGTTATCCTCTTACTCGTAATATATTTGTAAAACATCTTTGGGTTTTCTTGATTTTATTTGCCAAGAATTTTGCATGCTCACTCTTTGGTTTCCTAATATCATGTTTTATTGCATCCCTGCACTTTCTGCCCTCCTCTAAAAATTCTGGAGTTTTAAGACCTCGGTATGTTTCATAAGCCTCCCTTATTATATTTATCTTACCCTGTATGTCCCTAGACATCCAGGGGGCTCCAGAATTGTTCATCCCACCTTTTTTCAATAAGGGCACATGTTTGGACTGAACCCTCCGGATCTCGTACTTGAATGCCTCCCACTGCTCTGCCCTGGAGCATTTGATGGGATATTTTAGAGGGAGCTTTACTCTGTATCAAACCCGTGCTTTACCTGCCCTGGGAGTGTTTGATGGGACAGTGTAGAGGCAGCTTTACTCTGTATCTATTCGGTGCTGTACCTGCCCTGGGAGTGTCTGATGGGGGCAGTGGAGAGGGAGATTTACTCTGCATCTTAGCGGTGTTGTACCTGCCTGGGAATGCTTGATGCAGTCAGTGTAGATGGAGCTTTAATCTGAGTATAACGCCTGCTGTATCTGCCCTGAGTGTGTTTAATGGGAAAGTGTAGAGGGAGTTTTACTCTGTATCTAACCGATGCTGCCCCTGCCCTGGGAGTATTTGATGGGACAGTTTAGAGGGAGCTTTACTCTGTATCTAACCCATGCTGTACCTGCCCTGTGATTGTTTGTTGGGGACTGTGTAGAGGGAGCTTTACTCTATCTCTAACCGGTGCTGGCTCTGCCCTGGGATTGTTTGATGGGACAGTGTAGAGTAGGCCTTACTCTGTATCAAACCCGTGCTCTACCTGCCTTGGGAGTGATTGATGGGGACAGTATAGTGGGAGATTTACTCTGTATCTAAGATGTGCTGTACCGGCCCTGGGAGTGTTTGAGGAGACAGTGTAGAGGGACCTTCCCTCATATTTAACTGCTGTACCTGCCCTCGTAGTTTTTGATGCTGACAGTGAAGAGGGAGCTTCCCTCTGTATCTAACCCGTGCTGTACCTACCATGGGAGCATTTGATGGGACACTTCAGTGGGAGCTTTACTCTGCAGGGAGCTTTACTCTGCATCAAACCCGTGCTGTACCTGCTCCAGGAGTTTTTGATGGGAAATTGTAGAAGGAGCTTCACTATGCATGTAATCCATGCTGTACCTGTTCTGAGGGTGTTTGATGTTCCAGTGTGGAGCGAGGTTTACTCTGTATCTAACCCGTGTTGTACCTGCCCTGGCTATGTTAGATAGGACAGTGTAGAGGGAGCTTTACTCTCTATCTAACCAGTACTGAAACCTTCTCTTGGAGTGTTTGTTGGGCAGTGTAGAGGGAGATTTACTCTGTACCTAAGCCGTGCTATACTTGCCCTGGGAGTTTTTGATGGTGATAGTTTAGATGGAGGATTATCTGAATCTAACACCTGCTATACCTTCACTGGGAGTGTTTGATGTGTCAGTTTAGAGGTTACTTTACTCTGTATCATACCCGTTCTGAAGCCTGCCCTGGGACCATTTTTTGGGACAGCGCAGAGGTAGCTTTACTCTGTATTTAAGCCGTGCTTTACCTTCACCGGGACTGTTTGTTTGAACTCTGTAGAGGGAGCTGTACTCTGTATCTAACCCTTGTTCTAGCTAGACTGCAAGTATTTGATTTTGACAGTTTACAGGGAGCTTTACTCGGTATCTAAACTATTTTTTACCAGCTCTGGTTGTGATTGATTGAACAGTAGTGGGTGCTTTAATCTGTATCTAACCTGTACAATACCTGCACACTGAGTGTTTGATGAGACAGTGTAGATCCAGCTTTAACCTGTATCTAACCCGTGCTGACATTGCACTTTGCGTGTTACATGGGAAAGTGTAGAGCAAGCTTTGGTCTTTATCCAACATATGTGATACCTGCTCAGGCAATGATTGATGGGATAGTGTATTGGGAGCTGTACTCTGTAACATGTGCTGTACCTGCCCTGGCAGTATTTGATTGGACAGTGTAGAGGCAGCTTTACTCTGTCTCTTAGCTGTGCTGTACCTGCCATGGGTGTATTAGTTGGGGACAGTGTAGAGTGAGCTTTTCTCTGTATCAAAGCCGTGCTGTAACTTCACCGGGAGTGTTTGATGGGGACAGTGTAGAGGGATCGTTAATTTGTATCAAACTCTGGCCGTAACTGCCCTGGGAGTGTTTGATGGGGCAGTGTAGAGGGAGCTTTACTCTATATCTAAAAGGTGTTGTGCATGTCCTGAGAGTGTATGTTGGGAATGTTCAGAGGGAGCTTCAGTCTGTACCTGCCATGACAGTGCTTGCTGGGACAGCTAGAGACAGACTTAATCTCTATCTAAGCCGTGATGTACCTGCTATGGGAGTGCTCGTTGGGGACAGTGTAGCGGGAGCTTTTCTCTGTATCTAAGCCGTGCTTTACATGCCCTGGGAGTGTTTCATGGGACAGTGTAAAGGGAGCTTTACTCTGTAACTAAACCGTGCTGTTCCTGCCCTGGGATTTTGATTGGCCAGTGTAGAATCATAGAATCATAGAGAGTTACAGCAGAGACGGAAGACATTTTGGCCCATCGTGTCCGGGCCGGCCAACAAAGAGCTATCCAGCCTAATCCCACTTCCCAGATTTTAGTCCTTAGCCTTGCAGGTTAGAGCATCCCAGGTGAACATCCAAGTACTTTTTAAATGCGTTAAGGTTCCTCTGTCTGCCACCCTTTCAGCCAGTAAACTAAGAAAAGAATATATATAAACAATGCGAATGTATATTTATACACTCAGGGATATACCTGTTTATACAATGTATGAATAGAACTGCATTTATGTGCTAAACCATAAATGTATTTTGATGCTTTGGCAACATAAGATGTAACTTATCATGCCAAAAAGCGATTTGAATTGTGAATTGTGAATTGTGATTTCCAGACCACCACAATCCTCTGGGATAAGAAATTTCCCCTCAAATCCCCTCTAAACCTTCAAACAATTACTTTAAATTTGTGCCCCCTGGTTTTTGACCATTCTGCTAAGGGAAATACGTTCTTTCGATCCACTTTATCTATGCCCCTCATAATTTTATACACCTCAATAAGGTCTCCACTCTGCCTCCTCTGTTCCAAGGAAAACAGACCCAGCCTATCCAGTCTTACCTCATAGCTCAGATTCTCTACTCCCAGCAACATCCTTGTAAATCTCCTCTGTACATTCTCGACTGCAATCACATCTTTCCTGTAATGTGGTGATCAGAACTGCAGTCAGTACTCTAGCTGAGGCCTAACTTATGTTTTATACATTTGAAGCATTAACACCCTGCACTTGTATTCTATGCCATGGCTAATAAAGGCAAGCATTCCATATGCCTTCTTAACCACCTTATCTACTTGGTTTGCTACCTTCCGGGATCTGTGGACGCACTCCAAGATTCCCTTTTCCCTCTACACTACTCAGTTTCCTACCATTTAATGTGTATTCCATTTCCTTTTAAGCCCTCCCCAAATGCATTGCCTCACACTTCTCCGGATTGATTTCCATTTGCCACTGTTCTGCCCACATTGCCAATTTATTGATATCTTCCTGCAGTCTACAGCTTCCTTCTTCAGTATCAACCACACAGCCGATTTTAGTATCATCTTAATCATACCCCCTATATTCAAGTCAAGATCGTTGATATTTACCACAAAAAGCAAGGGACCTAGTACTGAGCCCTGTGGAACCCCACTGGAAACAGCCTTCCAGTCACAAAAACACCCACCAACCATTACCCTATGCTTCCTGTCTCTGAGACAGTTTTGAATCTAACTTCAAGCTTTGCCCTGGATCCCATAGGCTTTTAACTTCGTGTTCAGTCTGCAATGTGGAAGCTTATCAAAAGCCTTGCTAAAGTCCATATACGCTACGTCAAATGCACTACCCTCATCTACACTCCTTGTCACCTCCTCAAAAAAAGCAATCAAGTGCGTCAGACACGACCTTACCTTAACAAGTCCGTGCGGACTATCATTGACTAATCCGTGTCTTTCTAAATGAAGATTTATCCTGTCCTTCAGAATTCTTTCCAGTAATTTTTCCACCACAGAGTTTAGGCTGACTGGCCTGTAATTACTTGGTCTATCCTTTTCTCCCTTTTTACACAAGGGTGTCACTTTAGCAGTACTCCCATTCTCCGGCACCACACTTGAAGCCAGAGAGGATTGAAAAATGATGGTCATGGCCTCCGCTATTTCCTCTTTTTCTTCGCTTAACAGCCTGGGATTCATGTCACCTGGCCTGATCATTTATTCACTTTTACAGCTGCTAAACCACTTAATAGGTCCTCTCTCACTGTGTTTATTTCATCTATTATTTCACACTCCTCCCCCGCGAATACATTGCCTGCTTTGCCGTGCTCCTTTGTGAAAACAGACGCAAAGTATCCATTAAGAACCCTACCAACGTCTCCCCCCTCCACACACAGGTTACCCTCATGATCGCTAATAGGCCCTATCCTTTCTTTAGTTATCCTCTTACTCGTAATATATTTATAAAACATATTTGGGTTTTCCTTGATTTTACTTGCCAAGAATTTTACATGCTCGCTCTTTGGTTTCCTAATATCATGTTTTATTGCACCCCTGCACTTTCTGTACTCTAAGAATTCTGGAGTATTTAGCCCTCGGTATCTGTCATACGCCTCCCTTTTTTTCCTTTATTTACCCTGTATGTCCCTACACATCCAGGGGGCTCTAGAAATGTTAGCCCCACCTTTTTTCATTAAGAGCACATGTTTGGACTGAACCCATCGGATCACGAACTTGATTGTGTCACACTGCTCTGCCCTGGGAGCATTTGATGGGATATTTTAGAGGGAGCTTTACTCTGTATCAAATGCGTGCTTTACCTGCCCTGGGAGTATTTGATGCGACAGTGTAGAGGGAGCTTCACTCTGTATCTAATCCGTGCTTTACCTGCCCTGGGAGTATTTGATGGGACAGTTTAGATGGCACTTTACTCTATATCTAACCGGTGCTGTACATGCCCTGGAAGTGTTTGATGGGGCAGTGTAGAGCGAGGCTTACTGTATCAAACCCGGGCTGTACCTGCCCTGGGAGTTATTGATGGGGACAGTGTAGACTGAGCTTTTCTCTGTATCTAAACGGGGCTGTACCTGCCCTGGGAGTGTTTTATGGGGTCAGTGTAGAGGGAGCATTTATCTGAATGTAAGCTGTGCTAAACCTGCCCTGTGTGTGTTTAATCGGAGTGTGTAAAGGGATCTTTGCTGTGTATCTAACCGGTGATGTGCCTGCCCTGATAGTGTTTGATGGGAACAGTGTAGATGGATGTTAGCCTGTATCTATCCCGTGCAGTACCTGCCATGTGAGTATTTGATGGGGTCAGTGTAGACAGAGCTTTACTCTGTATCTAACCCGTGCTGTACCTCCCCTGAGTGTGATTGATGGCTAGGTATAGAGGGAACTTTACTCTGTATCGAACCCGTGCTGTACCTGCCCTGGGAGCATTTGCTGGGACCGTTTAGAATGAGCTTTACTCTGTATCAAACTCGTGCTGTTCCTGCCCTGGAAGATTTTGATGGGGTCAGTCCAGAGGGAGCTTTACTCTGTGTATAAGCTGTGCTGTACCTGCCCTGGGAGTGTTTGATGGGACTGTGTAGAGGGAGCTTTACTCTGCATCTAAGTCTTGCTGTACCTGCCCTGAATGTGCTTGATGGGGAAGTGTAGAGGGAGCTTTACTCTGTATCTAACCCAGGCTGTACATGTCCGGGGACTATTTGATGGGACAGTGTAGAGGGAGCATTTCTCTGTATCTAACCGGTGCTGTGCCTGCCATGGGAATGTTTGATGGGACAGTGCAGAGGGAGCTTTACTCTTTATCTAAGCCGTGCTGTGCCTGCCCTGGGAGTGTTTGATGGGACAGTGTAGAGGGAGCGTTAACCTGATTGTAACCGTTGCTGTACCTGCCCTGAGTTTGTTAGATGGGAAAATGTAGAGGGAGCTTTACTCTGTATCTAACCCGTGCTGCCCCTGCACTGGGCGTGTTTGATAGGACAGTTTCGAGGGAGCTTTACTCTGTATCTATCCCGTGCTGTACCTGCCCTGGGCGTGTTTGATGGGACAGTGAAGAGGGAGCTTTACTCTGTATCTAACCCGTGCTGTACCTGCCCGGGGAGTGTATGAAGGGGACAGTGTAGAGGGAGCTTTACTCTGTATCTTACCCGTGCGGTACCTGCCCTGGGTGTGTATGATGGTGACAGTGTAGAGGGAGCTTTATTCTGTATCTAACCCGTGCTGTGCCTGCCCTGGGAGTGTTTGATCGGACAGTGTAGAGGGAGCTTTAACCTGATTATAACCCTTGCTGTACCTGGCCTGAGTTTGTTAGTTGGGAAAATGTAGAGGAAGCTTTACTCTGTTTCTAACCCGTGCTGTACCTGCCCTGAGTGTTTTTGATGGGAATGTGCAGAGGGAGCTTTACTCTGTAGCTAACCCCTGCTGTACCTGCCCTGAGTGCTTTTTATGGGAAAGTGTAGAGGGAGTTTTATTCTGTATCTAACCCGTGCTGTACCTGCCCTGGAAGTGTTTGATGGGACAGTGTAGAGGGAGCTTTATTCTGTATCTAAACCGTGTTGTACCTTCCCTGGGAGTGTTTGACGGGACAGTGTAGAGGGAGCTTTATTCTGTATCTAACACATGCTGCGTGTGTTTGATGGGATAGTGTGGGGGTTGGTTAACATTTTTAACTGGTAAAATGTCTTTCTAGGCTTCCTGCAGAGTCGGTGCTTCACCTGCTCACTGAGTTTTCAAGATCTGAAAGCCTGTTGCTTCACGCATCCCACACTTGATCAAGTTAACCAAACGTGAATTGCATTTACGATTCAGTAAAGTCTTTAATTTATTAGCCCAGATTTATTTAAATGTTAATTAATTTTTTCCCAGATTATTGTCTCTGACAATTTCCACACCTCCGAAGTTAGCCTGATTGGACTGCAGTTGTTGGATTTATCACTCTCCACTTCTTACACAGATCTGGAATATTGGCAATACTCCAGTACTCTGACAGCACCACCCTATCCAAAGAGGATTGGTAGATCATGGCCAGAGGCTCCAAATTGTGCACTTACTTCCTTCAGTAACCTAGGATGCATTCCATCTGTACCGGGTGAGTTTTCTACTTTGAGGGCTGTCAGCTTTTTCATTACCTCCTCAATCTCTATTTCAAACCAGTCGACATTGCTATTGCAAATCCTTTACTGCTATATTGGCAGTGTCCTCTTCTCTACTGATGACAGATGCAAAGTACTTATTTAGTACATCAGCCATGGCCCCTTCTTGATGTTCTGTAAGATGCTGATGCTCCCTTTACATCTGGGGTAGAAATCGGAAACCCTTCTGCCCAGGGTTGAGTTCCAAAATCTCGGTGAGCCATGCCCTCGGTCCCTAATTGGCCTCACCCTTACTTTGACTACCTTTTACTATTTATGTGTTTATAAAAAACTTTTGGTTCCATTTTATGTTCGCCACTAATCTATACTCATCCTATCTATTGGCCCCTCTTATTTCCTGTTTTGGATCTTCTCTTTACTTTCTATATTTAGCTCGGTTCTCGACTGTATTAGGAACCTTACAATTGTCATAAGCCTTCTTTTTCTGTCTCATTTTAACCCTAGTTATAATCTCCAGTCATCCAGAGGTTTGTGTGCCTTTCCTTTGCCCCTCGTAGAAACACACTGGTCAAGAAAGTACACTTCTGCACAAATCAGAACTCTGTCCCCCTCGTTGCCATTACACTGTTGCTATCTCAGTCGGTATTTAGGATAACTGAAGTAACCCATTATCACCAATCTGTAATTCTTGCAACCTCCTGCAGATGTGTTCCTCTAGCTCCATCCCACTATCCGCTGGCCTATAGTATACACACAGTAACGTAATAACTCGCATATTGTTCCTTAATTAAACTCTCTCTTCGGCCCCTCTACTATATCTGCTCTCTCCAGTGCTATAATAGTTTCTCAGATTAATTCAGACGCCCCACTCCGTTTTTCCTTCACTATCTTTCCTGAATGCCTTTCTGCCAGGAATATTAAGTTTCCAACCCTCCCCCTGTTTGAGCCTGGTCAATGTTATTGCCAGTACCTAAAATCATAGCAACAGGGTTAGGCCATTCAGCCCCTCCAGCCCATTCTGTCATTCCAGTGGATCAGGGATGATCTGTACCTTAACTCCATCTACTCGCCTTGGTTCCATAAGCCTGATTACATTTGCCCAGCAAAAATCTATCAATCTCAGTTTTGACATTTCAATTGACCCCCAGCCTCAGCAGCGTTTCTGGAGGAGAAATTTGAGATTTCAACTGTCTTTTGTGTGAAGAAGTGTTTCTGACATCGGGCCTAAATGGCCCAGATCTAATTTTAAGGTTTTTCCCTCTTGTTCTGGATTCTCACCCCAGAGGCAATAGTTTCTCTCTACCCTATCAACTCCTTTAATCATCTTCAACAGTTTCATTTGATCAGACTTTCATATTCTATATTCAAGGGAATACCAGTCGATGCAACCTGTCCTCATAATTTAACCCTTTTAGCCCCGGTATTATCCTGATGAATCTCGCTGTGCCTCCTCCAAGGTCAATCTATCCTTCCTGAGGTTCGGTGCCCAGAACTGGACAGCATGCTCCAGATGGGGTCCCACCAGAGCTCTTTACAGCTGTAAGGGAACCTCCCCCATTTTCTATTCCAACCCTCCAGATCAAGGCCACATTTTATTCGCCTTTTTCATTATCTATTCTACCTGTCCACCAGCATTTAATGAATGTTGTACTAAATATCTGACCCCTAAATCTCCCGGTTCACGCACAGTTCCCAGCTTCTCGCCACTTAGAAAATAATCTGATCGATCTTTCTTAAGTCCAAAGTGGATGACCTCACATTTTCTCACGTTCATCTTCATCTGCCGCAGTTTTAGAGTCATAGAGTAATAGAGTCATAGAGTAATACAGCACGGATAGAGGCCCTTCGGCCCATCGTGTCTGCGCCGGCCATCAAGCCCTGCCTAACCATATTCCAGCATTTGGCCCGTAGCCTTGTATGCTATGGCATTTCAAGTGCACATCCAAATGCTTCTTAAATGTTGTGAGGGTTTCTGCCTCCACAACCCTTTCAGGCAGTGAGTTCCAGACTCCAACCACCCTCTGGGTGAAAAAGTTCTTTCTCAAATCCCCTCTAAACCTCCCGCCCTTTACCTTGAATCTATGCCCCCTAGTTATTGACCCCTCTACTAAGGGAAAAAGCTCCTCAGCATCCATCCTATCTATGCCCCTCATAATTTTGTACACCTCAATCATGTCCCCCCTCAGCCTCCTCAGCTCCAAGGAAAACAAACCCAATCTGCCCAGTCTCTCTTCATAGCTGAAGCGCTCCAGCCCTGGTAACATCCTGGTGAACCTCCTCTGCACCCTCTCTAACGCGATCACATCCTTCCTGTAGTGTGGTGACCAGAACTGCACTCTCATAATCCTTTGACATTTTCTGCTCCCATCTTCACTGTCTACTGTGCCACATAAATTAGTGCCATCAGCAAACTTAGATTTGCGGCTCTCTATTCATTCATTGAAAACCTTTAAAAATATAGTGAAAAGCTGCGCCCCCAGTACAGATCCGTTGTAGAACAACAATGTATTCACGTTCTGCCAATATGAGTACATGCCCATTGTCCCTGCTCTCTGTCTTTTACCTCCTATCCAATTAGGAATCAACAACGTTGGCGAGATACTGCAATAACACATAGTCAAGATTGGGTAAAGAGGCAGCTTTCTTTCCCTGAAGTACAAGAATGAACGACTTGGATTTTACTGACAATGCTCGAGCATCATGGCCACTTACATTGACACCAGATTTTTGTTTCCAATGATTTTTAACTGAAGTCAATTTCTCAGACTGCCATGGTGGGATTTGAATTGAGCTTTTCTGGATAATGAGTCCAGGCAGCTAAGTCACTAGTCCAGAGACAAACCACACCTCTGCCCTACCCTTCACATTCTTTATGATTTTAAAGAGCATCACTGTAAATATTAGTGAACGCCTTATCCATTCATTTGACATTTCCTCTGGCGCTGTTCCACATAAACCTTCAAGCATTCATTTTAAATTGGAAAATGTGAGATTGTGCGGCTCCCTTTCTGGCAACATGTAATGTCTGCAATGTGTCAGAGGCGTCCTGTCTCGCCGTCTGTTTTGTGATAATGCCTCCCTATTTGGCAGTGGTACCTAAGTATCCTCTGCTTTGGGTGAAATGTGTATCTATGGTCTGCTTGTGTCTGTATTTTTGATTTCCACTTACACCAGTCAGGACTGAGAGTCGAGCAAGTGCACACAAACTACCTATGTTTAATAAAAACACAATTGTGTTACTAAGTTGCAAAGGATTTCAATTCCCCTCCAGCCTCTTACATTTCCACCTGCACTGGGAACACTTAATCCTGAAGATTGTGGAGTCAGTTTATCCCTCCTCGATGTCACATATGATATAAAGGATTTTACCTGTTCTTAAATGTAATTAATTAAGTGACAGAAATACAATTACTGACGTAGAAGTATTTTCCCTCGGTAATATCATTTTGAAATAAGATTCTGTTGCATAATAATGATTGAATGGAAGTGATTGCTGTGATTGGCAGATCTTAATTGGCTGCAACTTACAGCAGGCTTTGGACAGTAACTGTCTCAGTGGAGTGGACCCACTCTATAAATAATGTCTCCCTCACAGGCAGCACGGCAGAGAAGCAACGAATCTCACACGTTAATGAGGACACAGCTTCAACAGAAAATGCAGTATCCCGTAATTTCTCAGATAGAACTCATTTACTATCCTGTCCTCGCAGCATTTGGGGTTCTTGGTAAGCCAGTATAAGTAGTTATTAATTGAATAAATATAAATTTCACCCTTTAGCTGTTCTCGTGATGTATCTCAGATTGTCGTTTTTTGATTGATGTGTTTGTTATTCATTGATCTCGGTTCAATGACAGACAGGTGCTGGATTTTCGGCATTTATTTGTGCCATTTGTTTATCGAAATTATAAAGGTGTCGAAATTGCAATGGGGCTTAGAAACACCGATTGACCTATTCACATGAAATCCCTTAATTTCAATGTAACATGTTAATGTCGGCCATAAAATACAGAGGGGCATTTATATACATGGCATAGGAATCAATGCCAAACCACAGCCGACTGTTGGCGCTAGCGACTTCGAAATTACCATTGACGATATAAAATACCAAAGGTCCTTGCAATTGATATTCCGCTAAGCTTTATTTGGAATGAGGAACACATGTATTTATTTTAAACGTGTTATCAGTAATGTGGCGCCCATTATAATAATATTGAAATGGCTTCTTTGTTAATCTACTAACTCTCTATGTTTGGCAACCTCCAACATAAGCAACTCACTTTAATGGCTCTCTCGTCTAAATCACCAGATTGCAAACAGGCGTTGAAGTGTTCACATGACCTTTTATTAGATTGTGTAAATAACTGCAGAGTGGCATAAGTTGGTTCTTAACCACACCGCACAAATTGCCGTACAATATGTGATTTTGCACACTAATACTTCAGCTCTAAGGTCTGTTTCTGCATTGCAGGGACGGAGCAGCATGTCGCCCTGCACGAATCTAATGCTGAAAGGCGGGTATGAATGTCTCTCATTCACTTGGAGTTATATTACTTTAGATCTGATTCTGATCATTTGAAACAATCTTGCATAATGAGATGACGTGCTGAGGATGCAGCTTTCCACCACAATGGGGATCAGTGTGACTTTCTATCACCTCCGTGTTTGCTCTGAGTCGGTTGGGAACGGTTCTGACTAATTGTAACTGTACATTGTAAAGCTTAAGGACTGGTTTCGATCAGGTTGTTAGACTGTGACACCTCAGTTAGCAATTTTCTCAAAGATCGTAACAGCCAGACTAGCAGAGTTAAATTTTATTGTGAAAATAACCCTAGGGATTGACACAGCGCTTTGACTGTTAAATATACAGACTATGTGACTGGTCCGGAGGGCAAAGTATGAAAACAGTTCCATTCTATTAGGAGTTAACGAATAGCGTGTGTAAGTGAGGAATTCATCTCCTCACTGTCTCAGTGTACAATTCGTTTGAATTAATTGATGTATGTAATTTGCATTTTAATAAGTAATTTATTCCAGACCTGTTCACAAATTTCATGCACATTACAGTCGCTGTTTTATCATTCACTCAGTAATTGAATTAGTTTCACATTTCGTATAATCTTGGGTTAATTTTAACGTCAATTAATTTCTGAGTGATTTAAATCGACACTATATGGAATGCGTTGATTGCAATCAATACATGACTTAATCCCTGGCCAATTGCATTAATTGGTGATTTTTCTGTTGCTTCCTTTCCCTGGCTGTTTTGAAGGCTTCTCCGACTGCTCTTATTCTTGAACATCTCTACCGTTCCGTTGATTCTGCCGTTGGTCTTCACAATGGATCATCTTGCTCTTCCTCTGGGGTGGGGTGGGGGGCAACTCAGCTCACCTGCTCTTCACTGCACCGACACCTGTCGCTATCTGGGACAGATCCTGTGCTATTTACCTCTCCAAAGCCTGGTGCAGTTCCACAAACATTGGCGCGCAAAACATTGGTTCCTCGTTTACCCAGGAAGCTACATCCAATATGCTGACGAAGCCGAGCCCCTCACCTGCTCCTTGCTGCAGCAGATTCCTATTTCCAGACACGTGTCTGTTGTTAATTAGAACGTCCTCACCAATCGCTTGTGCCGGCACACAGCGAGAGTCAAGACAAAGTGCCATCTTCATATGGGAAGAGCTATAGCGTGGTCTCTATAGAACATAGTGCTTCGCCTTAACTACGTCCACATTTTAAAGCCATACTGTCCTTATTTGTATAATAATTTGATGAAATATTAGTTAGGGTGAAATGGCGAAAGGTTGTATAATTTGGGAGTGGAGCAGTAGAGCCAGTTGGGACTTTGCTCTCTGCAGTCCGGTGTGTACTGGAGGCAGATGGAGTCCCGAGGGGTTGTAGTGGCACAACTGGCGGGAGGCAGTATATATAGTGCTCCAGTTCACAGGTACAGTTTTTACAGGCAGCTTCCATCATACATGTGGACATAGGGAGTTATCAGAGGAAAATCTGACGTGGGAAATACTGGCAGAGTAAGATTATTTTATAGATTTATAGTACAGTATATGGAAGAGAGCTGAATGTTATCTCTTACCTGTAATGTAATACCAGCTCTACAAGTAAGTGCAGTGCACGTATAGGGATCCCAGCCATTACTTAATGCAGCAACATAACTGTGTCCACCTGATGATCTTGCAGTGAGTTGGATGAAAAATATCTCTATTTATTTCTCTTCCTTACAGTTAACCCACTCACCATTGTGGTCTTATCTCGAGGAAAGTGTGGACTATCCCGATGCATCTCTCGATGCATGTTGTCAATGGCAGTGGGAGATTTGCTGGTTGTTATCTCTGATCCGATATTAAGGAGGATTCGTCTGATTTATTTTCCGCATTCCTCGTTATCTATTTTCCCTGTTTGCAGTTTCATTGTGGCCCTGTCCCGTGCCGCTAGAGACAGCTCTGTCTGGTTAACTGTCGCCTTCACTTTGGATCGATCTGTAGCCATTTGCTGTGTGAAGCTGAAAACAAAGTATTGCACTGAGAAAACTGCATTTGCCGTAATGGTAAGTCTTTGTTTGCTGTTCTCATTAAAAAGCATTCCCTGGTGCTTTGCCTATGAACCAGGTTATAGTATTAACAATGTGCCATGGCTCTGCAATTTAATATCCAACTATTATACATCACGGGAATGGGTCGCATTTGATTGGATTGATACCACTTTAACACCAGTTGTGCCATTTTTTGCCATTCTGCTCCTCAATATTTTGACCATCAGACACATTTTAGTCACCAGTAAAATTCGCCGGGGACTGAGGTGTAGCAGGAATGGTGATAATCAGAAAGATCCGGAGATGGAGAACCGAAGAAAATCCATTCTGCTGCTGTGCACTGTGTCAGGCAGTTTCTTACTGTTGTGGACACCGTACGTCATCAACTCTGTGTATTTCCAAACCACAGGCACATTTCACGTCACATCTCCGGATAGCCTGGTATATATCTCACGAGAGTTGGCATATATGTTTCTTCTTTTGAGTTCCTGCACGATACGTGTATTTATGCAGTGATCCAGACTAAATTCAGAGAGGAGCTGGCAAACCTGGTGAAATTTCCATTTGGTCTGATTGTTAAATTAGTTAAGCAATAAAACGTTTGGCTGAATTGAATTCTTAGGCGTGCAGCTCATTCGATATTTTCTTT
This sequence comes from Somniosus microcephalus, assembly GCF_052327205.1. NCBI lineage: Eukaryota > Metazoa > Chordata > Chondrichthyes > Squaliformes > Somniosidae > Somniosus > Somniosus microcephalus. Next base: position 234,034 of record NC_141015.1, read on the forward strand.
TATTGTAATGGTCGAGCTAATTGCCGTCATTGTTGTAAACTAGGGAATCCATCCGCTATACCAGCTTGTACTATTCTTTCTTCAATATTTGATCAATCTGCTGTCAAAACGTGTTTTAAATTCTTCTTCTGTCCCTGTTTCTTGGAGGGCATCGCATGGCCAAATACATTCAGCATCAAATCTAATCTCCAAACCTAGGCTTCTATTCTTTTGGTAACAATAGTGAATTTATGCTGCCTGCTCGGTGGATTTTTTGACAGGCAGTTCCCTCAATGTTTAGAGTGAAACTAATTGTGTTGTAGTTGCTGATTTCTTGCTGCCTCTTCAGCAGTCTTCAAATACTTGCTCTATTTAGTTTTCTACCAGTAGATCCAGCCATTACTAGGTCGTTGATGTACTAACAGGTAGAGATCTATAAAGCAGCCCATTGCATATTACTGAACCAGTCCTGTTCTTTCCCAATTGCTTCAACACCCCCCACCCCCACCCCCCGCCCTCCCCAATATGTCTTTGAATCTTTAAAGTCACTCTTTCTGGTGGTTCTACATTGGTTCTTAATTTGACTACATCTCCATCTACTCTCATATTTTCGATTAACTATCCAAAAGGAGTGAGACATCGGTGGTGGGAAATTTCTTGGAAAGAATTCTGAAGAACAGGATAGATCGTCAATTAGAAAGATATTGATTCATCAAGGTTAGTCAGCACGGATTTTGTAAGGGAAGGTGGTGTGTGACAAACTTGATTGCATTTTTTGTGGAGGTTACAAGTGGGTACATGAGGATAGTGCATTTGATGTATTGTATATGGGCATTAGCAAGGCTTTTGATAAGGTTTCACATGGCAGACTGGTAACGAAGTTAAAAGCCCATGGGATCCAGGGCAAAGTGTCAAGTTGGATTGAAAAACTGGCTCGGAGACAGGAGACACAGGTTAATGGTTGATGTTGTTTTTGTGACTGGAATGCTGTTTCCAGTGGGGTTCCGCAGGGCTCAGTATTAGGTCCCTTGCTTTTTGTGGAACATATCAATGATCTTGACTTGAATATAGGGGGTATGATTAAGAAGTTTGCACATGATACTAAAATTGGCTGTGTGGTTGATACTGAAGAAGGAAGCTGTAGACTGCAGGAAGATATCAATAAATAGGACTGGTGGGCAGTACAGTGGCAAATGGAATTCAATCCGGAGAAGTGTGAGGTAATGCATTCGGAGAGGGCTAACAAGTAAAGAATATACACATTAAATGGTAGGACACCGAGTAGTGTAGATGAACAAAGGGATCTTGGAGTACATGTCGACAGATCCTTGAAGGTAGCAGGCCAAGTAGATAAGGTGGTTAAAAAGGCATATGGAAAGCTTGCCTTTATTAGCCATGCCATAGATTACAAGAGCTGTATCAAACACTAGTTAGGCCTCAGCTCGAGTGCTGCGTGCAGTTCTGGCCACCTCATTAAAGGAAAGATGTGAATGCACAAGAGTGTATAGAGGAGATTTACAAAGATGTTGCAGGAAGTAGAGAATCTTAGCTACGAGGAAAGACTGTACAGGCTGGGTCTTTATTCTTTGGAACTTAGGAGTCTGAGGAGGAAATAATTGAGTTGTTTAAAATTATGAGGTGCACAGATAACGTGTATATAAAAGGACTATTTCCCTTAGCAGAGGGGTCAAAAACCAGAGGGCACAGATTTAAAGTGATTGGTGGAAGGTTTAGAGGGAATTTGAGGGGAAATTTCTTCACCCAGATGGTTGTGGGGTTCTGGGGATCTGGAACCCACTGCCTGAAAGGGTGGTAGAGGCAGAATCCCTAACCACATTTCAAAAGGACTTAGATGTGCACTTTGGATGTTCTAACCTGCATAGCAATGGACCAACAGCTGGGAAGTGGGGTTTGGCTGGAAAGCTCTTTGGTGGCCAGTGCAGACAGGATGGGCCGAAATGGCCTCCTTCCATGCTGTAACTTTCTATGATTCTATGATTCTATGATTTCATATCCACTCTATCCCAAAGACTGCCTACTTTCACCTACAACCCATCGCCCATCTCCAACTCTGCCTCAACCCACCTGCTGTTGAAACCCTCAAGCCTGCCTTGATTAACTCCAGACTCGACGATTCCAATTCTCGCCTGTCCGGCCTCCCAACTTCCACCTTCCATTAATTTGAGGTCATTCCTAATGCTGCTATCCGAATGCTCACTCGCACCAAGTCCCGTACTCCAGTCACCCTTGTGCCCGCTGGCCGACATTGGTTCCCGGCCCACCAGCGCCACAAATTCAAAATAAGAACATCAAAAGTAGGAGCAGGTTTAGGTCATATGGCCCCTCGAGCCTGCTCCGGCTTTCAATATGATAATGGCTGATTATCGACCTCAGCTCAACTTTCTCGCCCGACCTCCATGTCCCTTGATTCTCCTAGAGTCGAAAAGTCTGTCTATCTCAACCTTGAATATACTCAAATTCACAGCAATCACAGTTGTTTGGGCAGATAATTACAAAGATTCAAACCCTCTGAGTGAAGAAATTCCTCCCAATCTCAGTCTTCAATGGCATACCCCTTATCCTGAGACTATGCCCCCTTGATCTAGACACTAAAGATTGGGGAAACAACGTCTCAGCATCTACCCTCTCAACCCTCTTCAGGATCTTGTATGTTTCAATACGATCACCTCTAATTCTTCTAAACTCCAGAGTATCGGTCCACTCTACACAATCTCTCATCATAGGACAGCCCTCTCGTCCCAGGAATCAATCTAGTGAAACTTTCTGCACCGCCTCCAAGGCGATTATATCCTTCCTTAGATAAGGAGACTAATATTTTGCAAGTGCTCCAGGTGTGATCTCACCAAGGCCCTGTATAGTTGTCGCAAGACATCCTCACTCTTATACTCCAACCCCTTGCAATAAAGGCCAACATTCCATTGGCCTTCTTTCTTGCTATCTGTACCTGCATGCTAGCTTTCTGTGTTTCTTGCACGAGGACACGCAAATCTCTCTGAACACGAACTTTAAAAAAGTTTCTCACCATTTAAAATATATTCTGTTTTTCTATTCTTCCTGCCATAGTAAATAACCTCACATTATCCTACATTATACTCCACCTGCCACCTTACTGCCCACTCACCTTTTCTATCTATATGCCTTTGCAGGCTTCTTGTGATCTCCTCACAACTTACTGTTGCATCTAGTTTTGTATCGTCAGCAAACATGGATACATTACACTTGGTCCCTTCGTCTAATCATTCATATAGATTGGAAAAAGCAAAGGACCCAACACTGATCATTGCGGCACACCACTACTTACAGACTGCTAACCTGAAAAAGGCCCGTTTATCCCTACTCTCTGCTTTCTGTCCATTAACCAATCTTCTATCCATGCTACGATATAACACCAAGCCCGTGATCTTGTGTAATAACCTTTTATGTGGCACCTTAACGAATGCCTTTTGGAAATCCAAATATACTACATCCAATGGTTCCCCTTTATCTACCCTACTAGTTACGGCCTTAAAAACTCTAATAAATTTGTCAAACGCGAATTCACTTTCATAAAACCATGTTGACGCTGCCTAATAATGTTATGATTTTCTAGGTGACTTGATAATGTATTCCAGCATCTTGCCGACGAATGCTGTCAGGCTAACTGGCCTGTAGTTCCCTGTTTTCCGCTCTCCCTATTTCTTGAATGGCGGTGTTACATTTGCTACCTTACAATCTGCTGCGACCACTCTAGAATCTTGGCAATTTAGGAAGATCAAAATAAATGAATCCACTATGTCTGCATTCATCTCTTTTAGAACTCAGGTTCCAGGGGATTTGTTGGCTTTTGTCCAATTAGTTTCTCCAGTATTTGTCTCTAATTATATTAATTAGTTTATGTTCCTCGCCGTAATTAGACCCTTTGTTCCCCACCATATTATATGCTTTTTGTGCCTTCTACTTTGAAGACAGATACAAAATATTTGTTTAATCTTTCTGCAAAGCCCTTAATCCCCATAATTGTTTTCCCTTTTAATCAATTTTTTTTCATTCTTTGCTGGTTTCTGAAACTCTCTGAAACCTCAGGCTTATCACTATTCTTCGCTATGTTCTAAGCTTCTTCTTTTAATCTAATGCTATCCGTAACTTCTTTAGTCGGTAAACACATCTCTGTTATCTCAATGTATTAACAACAAGCTGAATATATCATTACATGTTGTGAATTTGAAAACCACGTTCAGGTAATCATAGAGTCATAGAATGGATACAGCACAGAAGGAGGCAATTCGGCCCATCGAGCCTGTGCCGACTCTTTGCAAGAGCACTTCAGTGAGACCCACGCCCTCGCCCTTTCCCCATAGCCCTGCATGTTTTTCCTTCAGGTACTTATCCAACTCCCTTCTAAAAGCCACAATTGAATCTGCCTCCACCACTGTTTTTGCTGTGCATTCCAGATCCTAACCTCTAGCAGCATATTAACATTGTTCCTCATGTTGCCTTTGTTTCTGCTGCCAGTCACGTTGAATCGGTTTCCTCTGGTTTTCAACCCTTCTGCCAATGGGAAAAGTTTCTCTCGATCTAATCTCTCCAGACCCCTAATGATTCTGAACACCTCTGTCAAGTCTCCTCTGAACCTTCTCTCATCTAAGGAGAACAACCCCAATTTCACCAGTCTATCCAAGTAACTGAAATCTCTCATCCCTGGAAGCATTCTCGTAAATCCTTTCTGCACCCTGTGTAAGGCGTTCACATCCTTCCTGAAGTGCTGTGCCCAGAATTAGATAAAAATACTCCAATTGAGGCCGAACCAGTGTTTTATACAGGTTCAAGTGAATTCCCACTCTTTTATACTCTATACCTCTATAAATGAAGCTCAGAATCCAGTAAGCTTTGTTAACTTCTTTCTCAACCTGCCTTGCCATCTTCAATGATTTTGCACATAAACCGCTAGTTCGCTCTGTTCAAGCATCACCTTTACAATTGTACCCTTTAGTTTATATTTCCTCTCCCCATTCTTTATACTGAAATGTACAACGTCGCATTTTCTGCATTAAATTTCATCTACCACGTGTCCACCCATTCCAGCAGCCTATCTATGTCCTCTTGAAGCCTATCACTATCCTCCTCACTGTTCACTATACATCCAAGTTTTGTGCCATCTGCAAATTTTGAAATTGTCCCCAAGTCCAAGTCATTAACATATATCAAGAAAATCAGTGATCCTATTACCGATCCTTGGGGAACACCACTGTATACGTTCCTCCATTCCAAAAACCAACCGCTCACCACTACTCCATTTTTCCTGTCACTTAGCCAATTCTGTATCCATGCTGCTACTGTCCCTTTTATTCCATGGGCTTCAACGGTGCTGGCAAGCCTTTTATGTCGCACTTTGTCGAACGTCTTTTGGTAAATCCATGTACACCACATGAACCACATTGTTCTCATCAAACCTCTCTGTTACCTCAGCAAAAAACACAATCAATTTGGTTAAACACGATTTGCCTTTATTAAATCCAAGTGAATGTTAATTATATCCCTGATTATTGTTTCTAAATGCTTCTCCAGTACCGAGGTTAAACTGACCAGCCTATCGTTGTTGTGTATATCTTTACAGACTGTAATGAACAAGGGTGTAACATTTGCAATTCTCCAGTCCTGTGGCACGACCCCAATTTCTAAGGAGGTTTGGAAGATTATGTCCATTCCCTCCGAAATGTCTTCCTTCACTTCCCTCAGCATTCTAGGATGCATCCTATCTGGTCCTGGTGACTTATCTGCTTTAAGGACAGCCATCTTTATCAATTCTTCTCACAACTATCAAATCCCCAATGCCCCAGGAATCTGAAGCAGTCCCTCCTGCAACATCTTTCCAGCCACACATTCATTGCATTACAATCACACGGACTAAGATAAGTGCGGTCTCTCTTCTTCGCCACTACTAACCATCTTCCCCAATTATTTCCCACTGGACCCCTACCGTTACACAATAAAAGTAAGGAGATCGTGGAGTGAAAGATGAAACACTTAAGGGTGAAGATAGAAATACCATAAGATCTTTGTAGACAGGACACTCATTCTGTTCAACCACAGGAATGTAGAAAGAGTAGGCGGCCATTCAACCCCATCCAGCCATTTCTGACATTCAATTACAGCATGTTTGATCTGAGCCTCAACCCCATCTACCCACTTTGAATCCCCCATCAGAGAAAGTCCTGATCAAACTGTACTGACCTCTGGTTTGACATCACTCACAGCACGCCTGCAGGGGAATAAACTTGACAAACTCTTTCCATTCCTACTTATCCCTCACGCCACTGATCCAGTGAAATCAGCAAGTGGAACTGTGGCCTCTTCTGCATCCCATACTTGCTTTCCTCCACCATGGCCAGCCGCGCCTTCAGCTCTCTCGGCCTGAAGGCCTGGAATTCCCTCCCTAAACATCACTGCCTCCATTGTTCAGTGGAGAATAAAATCGTGTGGCGAGGAAACCAGGCATCTGAATCGAACCCTTCCATTCACCACACGGGGGGTTGTTTTAAAATTAGACCGTTTGTGTTTGTTGATGAAATAGTTGTATAATGTGCCTGGAGAGTTACAGAACTGGAGTGATATGTTTCAGCAGCTCATAGACCTTCGCTGCTCCTGGACTCTTTGCATGTTCCTATTTTGTAAACCAATCATTGGCTCCAGGCAAGAGGATAAACAGGGAATGAGTAGGACCCATTTGGGAACCAAGTGGCAATCTGTGTGTAGAGCTGGAAGATGTGGGTGAGGTTTTAAATGAATATTTTGCATCTGTGTTCACTAGGGAGAAGGACGAAGTAGGCATAGAAATCAGGCAGGGGGACTGGGATATACTTGAACAGATTAGTTCTGTGAGGGAGGACGTACAGGCGGTTTTAGTGGGCTTAAAAGTGGATAAATCCCCAGGCCCAGAGGAGATGTATCCCAGGCTGCTGTGCGAGTAAAGGGAGGAGATTGCAGGGGCTTTGACACAAATTTCCAGGTTCTCTCATGCCACAGGGGATGTTCCAGAGGACTGGAGAACAGATAACGTAGTACCATTATTCACGAAGGGTAGTAGGGATAACCCAGGGTATTACAGGCCAGTCAGCCTAACATCAGCGGTAGGGAAATGATTGGAAAAAATTCTAAGGGACAGAATTAGTTTCCACTTGGAGAGGCAAGGATTAATAAAGGATAGTCAGCAAGGCTTTCTCAGAAGGGGATCATGTCTAACCACTTTGATTGAATAATTCGAGAGTTTGACCAGGTGTGTGGTTGAGGGTAGTGCAGTTGATGTAGTCTACCTGGAATTCAGTAAGGCTTTTGACAAAGTGCCGCATGGGAGACTGGTCAATTATGTAAGAACCTATGGGACCCAGGGCAATTTGGCACGTTGGATCCAAAATTGGCTTAGTGGCAGGAAGAAGATGGTGATGGTCCAAAATTGTTTTTTCACTGGAAACCTGTAGTGGTGAACTGCAGGGATCAGTGCTGGTTCATTTGCTGTTTGTAGTGTATATTCATGATTTAGATATGAATATAGGAGGTATGATCAGTAAGTTCGCAGATAACACGAAAGCTGGTGTAGTAGTCAATAGTGAGGAGGGAAGCCTCGGGCTACAGGACGATATAGACGGGTTGGTCAGATGGGCAGAACAGCTGCAAATGGAATTTAACCCTGAAAACTGTGAGGTGATGCATTTTGGGAGGACTAACAACGCAATGAATGTTAGGACCCTAGGAAGGACAGAGGAATAGAGGGACCTTGGTGTACATGTACATAGGTCCCTGAAGGCAGCAGGGCAGGTAGATAAGGTGGTTAAAAAGGCATATGGGATATTTGCCTTCATTATCGGAGGCATAGAATATATGAGCAGCAAGGTTATGATGGAGCTGTACAAAACGCTAGTTTGGCCACGTCAGCTGGAATACTGTGTGCAGTTCTGATCACCACACTATTGGAAGGATGTGATTGCATTGGAGAGGGTGCAAAGGAGATTCACCAGGATGTTACCTAGGCTGGAGCACTTCAACTATGAAGAGAGACTGGACAGGCTAGATTGTTTTCCATAGAGCAGAGAAGGCTGAGGGGGGACCTGATTGAGGTGTACAAAATTATGAGGGGCATAGATAGGGTTGATAGAACGATAATTTTCCACTTAGTAGAGGGGTCAATAACCAGGGGGCATAGTTTCAACATAAGGGGCAGGAGGTTTAGAGGGGATTTGAGGAGAATCTTTTTCACACAGAGCATGATTGGAATCTGGAACTCACTGCCTTAAAGGCTGGCAGAGGCAGGAACCCGCACAACATTGAAGAAGCATTTAGATGAGCACTTGAAACGCCATAGCATATAAGGCTATGGACCAAGTGCTGGAAAATGGGTTTAGAATAGACAGGTCTTGATGGCCGGCATGGACACGATGGGCCGAAGGTCCTCTTTCTGTGGGATATAACTCTATTACTCTATGAATATTTCTAACACACAATCCTCTCAGAGAAATTGAGAAGGAACACAGACATGAGGTGGGAACTGTAGTGTCCGTGTGTAGATAAAGACACTGAAGACAGGAGTTGGTTCATAGGTATTTACTAAGCAAGTCTGGGGGGGGTTCTAAAGGATATATACAATACACAGGCTTATATAGCCCAAGTGGCAATTACCGGCATTACACACACCTGGGGCTCTTAAAGGCACATACACCACAATTCCTCCCCTTCTAGCTAACTAGTACATCATATTTTAAGTAATTATTAATTACATGTTATATGCAAAATAATATACATTGCTGTATTAATTAATTATAAGTTAGTCTCTCAGGAGGCTTCCTGACTCGGTCCGGATAACGCCTCGGGGGTGTAGTAGTTTCTGGTGGTGTAGTAGGTTCTTCTGGCAAGGCTGATTCGGCTTGAAGGCCAGTGTCGGGTTCATCGGGTTCCAGTATCACCAGATCGGAGGTAGATATGGGTATCTCTACTTCATCGTTAGATGTATAGTGTGGTGGTGTAGGTTGTCCCTTTTCGGATGACTTGATGATTTGGTCAGCATGGCACCTTATTATGCTTTCTCCGATGTCCACGGTATACATCAGTGGTCCTAGTCGTGTGCAGATAGTTCCAGGCTGCCATTTCTCGGTACGGTAGTCCCGGGCCAAAATCGGTTGGCCTATCTGGAAGGCCCTAGTTGGCCTTTCATTCATGCCCTGAAACTGCCGGTTCTCCACGTCCCTTCGGATGTTGGGCTTGGCCAAATCCAGCCGGCATCTTAGGTTTCTATTGTAGAACATCATGGCGGGAGTTTGGTTTGTAACCATATGTGTTGCATTCCTATATGCAAATAAGAAGTTATCCACCTTGTGCTGAAGTTTTATGTCTTCATTACCCATGGCCTTTATGGCCTTCTTAAAGGTCTGGACAAACCTTTCAGCCAATCCATTGGTGGCGGGATGGTATGGGGCGGACGTGTAGTGCTTTACCCCATTGTTCTTTAAGAACTTTCTGAATTCTTCGGACACAAATTGCGGTCCATTATCAGAACATATCTGTTCCGGCAGCCCATTCCTGGCAAATATGGTCCTTAATACTGTGATGGTTTTTTCCGTGGTGGTGGAGGACATCTTTATTACCTCCGGCCACTTGGAGTGTGCATCAACTGCGATTAAGAACATTGAGTCCATAAATGGACCAGCAAAGTCGATGTGCACCCTTTGCCAGGGAGATGAGGGCCACTCCCATGGATGTAGAGGGGCCTGTGGCGGAGCATTTTGGACCTTCTGGCATCCAAGGCAGCTCTTGGTCATGTCTTCGATGTCTCCATCGATACCTGGCCACCATACAAACGCCCTAGCTAGGTTCTTAATTTTCACTCCACCCTCGTGAAGCTCCTTTAGCACTTTATCCTGGAGTTTGTGTGGAATCACCACTCTGGATCCACACATCAAGGTTCCTCGGCACACTGACAGCTGTTCTCCTCTTTGCGAGAATGCTGGCAACAGTGCTTCGCCATGTGCTGGCCATCCCTTCATTGTTAAATCGTAGACCTGTGAGAGTAGGGTCATTTCTGGTCTCCCTTTCAATGGCAGAATTTGTCACTGGTAGACATTCCACTATGGTAGAGTGGAATATCTCTACTGGGTCTACTGTAGGTGCCTCTTCTATCGTTGGCAACGGCAGGCGCGATAAACCGTCAGCATTCCCATGCTGTTTTGACCCTTTGTATTCAATGTTGTATTGGTGTGCCCCTAGAAAAAGGGACCACCTCTGTAGTCTTTGTGCCGTCACAATGGGGATATCTTTCTTAGGGTTGAATATGGAGATGAGGGGTTGATGGTCAGTCAGCAAGGTAAATTTTTGTCCGTGTAGGTAATGGTTGAATTTCTTCACTCCCCATACCAGGCTGAGTGCTTCCCTGTCTATCTGGGAATAGTTGCGCTCAGCTGAGTTCAATGAGCATGACGCAAAAGCTATCGGCCGTTCCGAGCCGTCAGGGAATCTATGGGACAATACCGCTCCTATGCCGTAAGGGGATGCATCGCACGCCAGTCTGATTGGTAGTGATGGGTTGTAATGAGCCAAAACTTTCTCGGATGTGATTAAGTCTTTACATATATGGAAGGCACGTTTACAGTCTTCGTTCCATTTCCAAATCACTCCTGTGTGTAGAAGATCATTAAGAGGGTGTAGAATAGTTGATAAGTTCGGTAAAAATTTACGATAGTAATTTATTAATCCCAGGAATGACCACAATTGTGAAACATTTTCAGGTGCTGGGGCTTTTATAACTGCTTCAATTTTTTCAGGTGACTTATGCAACCCTTCCTTATTAATTATGTGGCCACAATATGATATCTGATTTTGGAAAAATTCGCACTTGGGGCGATTTGCTCGTAGGCCCCGTTCTTTCAGCCTAGTGAGCACCTGCTCCAAATTTGCAAGGTGCTCGTTGTCGTTTTCTCCTGTTATAAGGATGTCGTCTAGGTAACACTGAGTCCCCGGAATCCCTTGCAGGACTTGCTCCATAGCTCTTTGCCAGATAGCTGGAGCTGATGCTATTCCAAAAACCAGTCGATTGTACTGGTACAGGCCTTTGTGTGTGTTTATTGTGAGATACTTTTTAGAGGTCTCCTCAACCTCCATCTGTAGATATGCCTGTGCCAAGTCAATTTTTGTGAAACGTTTTCCTCCGGATAGTGAGGCGAAAATATCTTCTATCCTCGGAAGAGGATACTGTACCGTGTGAAGGACCGGGTTTACAGTCACCTTAAAGTCCCCACAGATGCGAATTTTTCTCTGTTCCTCAGAGTTATTTTTCAATGCTTTTTTCATGACTGGAACAATGGGTGTTGCCCATTCGCTCCAATCTATTTTGGATAATACGCCTGCCTTTTCCAAATTCTCCAGCTCTGCCTCGACTGCCGGACGTATTGCGTATGGCACCGGTCTTGCCTTAAAAAATTTTGGAATTGCTGCATCTTCCACTTTTATTGAGGCGGCGATGCCTTTCAAGGTTCCTAGTTTCTCTTGAAACACTTCTTTGGCGTTGGCCAAGATGTCTTTTAATCGTTCAGGTATGATGTCATCCTTGTTTTTTTCCTTACTGGTCACCGTCAGTGCCTGAATGAAGTGCCAGTCTAAACGTATCTTCCTTATCCATTCACGTCCCAACAACGGTGGACCACCATCTTGTAGAATGTATAAATACAACTTTTGTATTTCTTTGCCGTTGTATACCACAGGCACCTTTTATTTTTCCTTTGGGGTATACTTTCTGCCCCGTATATGTTTTTAAGATAATGGATGTGTCTTTTAGAGGTATATGCGAAAATAGCCTCTCGTAATCTCGTCGATTTATTACGGTTAGAGCTGATCCTGTATCTAGCTCCATTTTAACTGGGGACCCTGCTATTATGAGGGTAACCCAAATGGCCTGGTAATCTTCATTGGCAATTACATTATGTAATTTGAGAGAGCTTAGTCTCTTGTTCCCGGAGTCGCTATCGCTCTTCTGGTCTTTGGAGCTACTGTCCGTCATCATTTGTACCTTTCTGTGCTTTTTCTTATTGATTCTTTTTCCGTTAGTGAATTTTTTATTTTCAGATCGGCATACACGTGGAATGTGTCCCATCTTTCCGCATCGCCTGCATGCTTTTTCTTTGAACCAGCAATCCCTCTGGTCATGGTTGGATCTGCCGCAGCGATAACATCTCTTGAAACCCCGTGTCATTTCATGGGTGCTGAAATCCTGTGGCCTTTGCTGTATCTTTGCCGCTCCTATTGCACTGAAAGCCTTGTCCAGTGTTAAATCTTTTCCAGAAGATGCCTTTTGTTGTGTTTCTACACTTAGGGGATCGCAGATGAATTTGTCTTGCAGAGAATCTGCCAGTCCTGCCTCGAATTGGCAGTGTAGGGTATCAACAATCTCCTCAAAATTCTTGTCCATCGGTTCGGCTGGAGTGATTAAGTTGCGTAACAGCTTGTATGTTTCTGCGCCCATTAGATCCAGAAGCACTGAAGCTTTTTTTCATCTTCTATTCCATTTGCGGTGCAAAACACCTCCACTCTTTCTACATATGTGGTCCAATTCTCTATCTTGTTATCAAAAACATCAATATTGCCAAAGTTAGGCTCTTTTTTTATCAAAAGCATCAATATTGCCAGACTTAGGCATTTCAAAAAAAAAATATGGCGCTTCCCGCGCTCTTTTTTTTTTCTCTCTGTAGCAACGATATGGCGCTTCCTGCACTTTCCCGCCGCTGCTGCCGATAACCACGCTGTTTTACTGTGGTTTCCGTTTATTCACTGTTGGAGACTCGTTCCCGATGGAGGTGTAAACGCTGACCTGCTTGCCGCGCCGGCCATCTCCCGAGTGCACCCCCCCAGTCCATTATTGCTTGCCTCCGATTTCGCTGCCTGTCTCAGCTGTAGAGCCCGAAGCTGGAGCCCCAGCCTGATGCCCAGGAAGGATTAGCGCAGTACCTGCCACCAGCTTGGCCAGCTGGTGAAACCACAGTTTCTATAACTTCCTTGAGTCTTCTGGACGCTGGAGGAATCGATGTCCTTGAGGTGCTGCCGAATTGCAGGTAAGTCCGTTTCCACCTCGTCGCCACTGTAGTGTCCGTGTGTAGATAAAGACACTGAAGACAGGCGTTGGTTCATAGGTATTTACTAAGCAAGTCTCGGGGGGATTCTAAAGAATATATACAATACACAGGCTTATATAGCCCAAGTGGCAATTACCGGCATTACGCACACCTGGGGCTCTTAAAGGCACATACACCACAATTGCTCTTAAAGGCACATACACCACAGGAACATTAACTGTTGAATTGTCCATTTTATTATTCATCGATTTGCTAAATCGGGTCACGAGCCACATTGAACCGAAATAATACCCAGAGGAAAACATTTAAATGACGTGTGTTTTAATTATATTCTACTCCTCAAAATAATAGGGTTCACAGCATCAAATGTTAGAATCATAGAATTATTAAGCATACAATTATTATTATTGACAATTATTTGACACACACTGAACAGCAATTACGACAAAAACTTGCCAGTTTTGAGCAGGAGATCCTGAACAAGTTGCTATTTTGAGTTTGAGTTTTTTATCTCGATCAGACCTTATTCAAATTCCAAAGTATCTGTTCCAACGCTCATTCTATATTTTTCCAAGCCTTTACATAGGATTAACATTCAACGCTCATTTTATATTTTTCCAAGCCTTTACAGAGTATTGAAATTCAATGGCATTACCATCGCCGAATCCCCCACTATCAACATCCTGGGGGTCATCATTAACCTGAAACTTAACAGGACCAGCCACATAAATACTGTGGCAACAAGAGCAGGTCAGGGGCTAGGCATTCTGTGGCGTGTGTCTCACCTGCTGACTCCCCAAAGAATTTCCACCATCTACAAGGCACAAGTATGGAGTGTGATGGAATATTCTCCACTTGCCTGGATGCGTGCAGCTCCAACAACACGCAAGAAGCTCGACACCATCCAGGACAAAGCAGCCCGCTTGATTGGCCCCCCCATCCACCACCTTACAAATTCACTCCCTCCACCACCGGTGTACCGGGGCTGCAGTGTGTACCATCTACAAGATGCACTGCAGCAACTCGCCGAGGTTTCTTCTGCAGCACCTCCCAAACCTGCGACTTCTTCCACCTAGAAGGACAAGGGCAGCAGGCACATGGGAACATCAACACCTCCAAGTTCCCCTCCAAGCCACACACCATCCTGACTTAGAATGATATTGTCGATCCTTCATCGTCGCTAGGTCAAAATCTAGGAACTTCCTACCAACAGCACTGTGGGATCACAATCACCACACGGACTACAGCAGTTGAAGAAGGCAGCTCCCTACCACCTGCTCAAGGGCAACTAGGGATGGAGAATAAATTATGGCCTTACCAGCGATGCCCGGATCCCATAAACGAATACAAAAATAGGATATACGGCACTGAAACAGGCCACTCGACAAACCAGTCCATGCTGTCATGTATGCTCCACACGAGCCTCCTCCCGTCTGTCCTCATCTAATTCAATCAGCATAACCCTCTAGTCCCTTCTCCCTCATTTGCTTGTCCAGCCTCCCCTTAAATTCTCTATGCTTTTCGCTTCAACCATTCCCAAGTGATAGCGAGTTCCACATTCTCGCCAGTCTTTTGGTAAAGAAGTTTCTTCTGGATTCCCTATTGGATATCTTGGTGACTATCTTATATTCATGGCCGCTAGTTATGCTCTTCCCCACAAGTGGCAACATTCTCTTTTTATCCACTGTAACAATATTTTTCATTACTTAAGGTCCTCTATTATGTCATCCATCAGCCTTCTTTTTTCAAGTGACAAGAGACCCAGGCTATTCATCCTGTCCTGATAGGTATACCCTCGCATTTCTGGTATCATCCTTGTAAATCTCCTCTGCACCCTACCAGTGCCTCTATATCATTTTGTTAATATGGTGATCAGAACTGTACGCAAAGTCTGTGTGGTCTAACCAAGATTCGATACAGATTTAGCATATCTTCCCTACTTTCCAACTCTATCCCTCTAGAAATAAACCCTAGTGCTTGGTTTGCATTTTATGGCCTTGCTAACCTGCGTCACAGCTTTTAGTGATTTTTGTATTTGTACACCATGATCCATTTGTTGCTCTACCCCTCCTAGACTCGCATCCTCCAAATGATAAGTTTCCTGTCTTCTACGTGAAACTTCGTGTGATTCAAAGTTACATTACATAGGTATCGTTCAACACTGATTTCATTATCCGCTCCTTGCAGCCGCAGGTCATAACTCCCTAACTTGCTGCACTCATTACATTTCCAGCTTGATTGTCGTTCTCGGGCAGGTGCACATCTTCAAGTAATGCTACAACGCCGTCCCGACACAGGGAGCTTTCCTGCCTGTTCTGCGTTTGTGCAAAACTTTACGGATTTATCAACAGGTAGTTAGATGATGTAAGATTTCAGTACATTGAAGATATACAAATATTTACGAATTTGTTACTTCCTTGTCAGAATAATTAAAATTATGAAGCATGAATGAAGCTGCATTATAGTCTGAATTGGAAAGTGATGCCGTTATTCAGTCATTGGGACCATCGGACAACTAAAGACTTGGCACACTAACGCTGGATTTGAAAATCTATATTCTATCTCTGTTGGAACCTTTGCCACCCCATCCATTTCCTGCAGAAGATTAGGCAATTGAAAGGGAATCGTAGCCTAGGATGCAGGTTCGATTCCTAGCGGAGAGCCAGTGACACATTTGTGGTTTTCTATAACCAGTTACTCCCCACTCTGGGCAGTGGAGATTGTTTCCCAATCTTATGATGACTTAATAAATATTCCTCTGGCCAAGGGACTAACTATAGAAATAAAGCTCTTCAATAAGATAGGGAAATGTTTTAAGTCTTAAAACAATCAATGCATTCTGATCTTTGTTTGGGTTTATTGAGGTGCTGTCCTTCACAGACAATCACCACCGAGGGGGGAAGATGTATGCTCCAAAGGGACCTGGGGGTTTATTCCTTTCCTTTGATGTGGTCTTTTATCTCGTTCAATCATATTCCTGGTAAGATGTAATCAAATATTTTATGTATTCACTCAATATCATCACAATTATGTTTTCCCGTAACATAATATTCATGATACTATATTTAGAATCAGATTTCAATAGATTCTTAGAGTGATATGAAGGTGTGCAAGAGGGAGCTGGAAATAGAATGTGTTTGTACAGGCTGAATGCGGGGTGGGGGAGGGGGCTCAGGTGGAAATCGTGGTTCAAATATTAGTTCAATAATGAGCTGTAGTACAGCGGGATTAAAATATCATCCAGCAAGGTGAATTGTTCAATGAAGAACCAGGCCACATATAATACGTTGAGAGGGGATGTAAAGATGAAAATAAGATTGGCAAAGAGAGAATCTGAGAGTAGAATGGCGGTTAATATGAAGGGTTCCCTTAAATCTTCTACCGGCATGTAAACTGTAAGCAGGTAGTAAGAGGCGGGGTGGGGCCTATTAGAGACAAAAAACCTGATATATGTTTAGAGGCGCAGGGCAAGGCTATAATATTCAAGGAGTACACTGTATTGGTGTTTACTAAGGATGTGGATGCTGACAAAATATCGGTAGAAGAAGGAAAGTTAGAAGCAATGGAAGTGGGGGAAATTGAGAGGGAGGATGCACTCGAAAGACTGGGTATGCTTAGAGTGGAGAAGTCATCTGGTCCAGGTGGCTTGCATCTCAGGTAACTAATGGAATTGGGGGAGGAGATAGCTGAAGGGCTTGCCATAATTTTCCAATGTTCCCTAGATGTGGGGGAGGTGTCTGAGGATTGGAAAGTGTCAAATGTGACACCATTGTTCAAGAAAGTGTGTAAGGACAATCCTAGTAACCACAGGCTGGTTAACTTAATATCAGTGGTGGGTAAAGTTATAGAAACAATTATCAAGGAAAACAATAAAGGGCATTTGCAGAGATTTAAGCTAATTACGGAGAGACATCAAGGGTTTCTAAAAGGCAGATGAGTTTAATTTATCTCATTGAATTTTTTGATGAAGTAACAGAGAGGATTGATGAAGACAATGAAACGGATGTTGTCTACAAGGGTTTTTGGAAGGCGTTCGACAAAGTACCACAATGAACGCTGGTTAACAAAATTGAGGCTCGTGGAATAGGTGGGTCAGTGGCAGTTGGATAATGAACTAGCTTAAGGACAGGAAACAGCAAGTTCTGTTAAATGGCTGTTTATCACACTGGAGGATTGTAGAAAGTAGTGTTCCCCAAGGGTCAGTGCTGCGGCCACAGCTTGTGTTGATATATATAAATTACCTGGATACTGGAATACACAGTAGAATTTCTAAATTTGCCGAAGACACCAAACTTGGGGGAGTGGCAAACAGTGATGATGATACCAATCGACTGCAACAGGACATAGAATGGTTGGCAGAATGTGCAGACAAGTGGCAGATGGAATTTAAAATAGAGAAGTGTGAGGTGATGCATTTTGGCAGAAGGAACAGGAAGAGGCAGTATACATAGTTTAATAGAGTGTGCAGGGAGAGAGGGACCTGGGAGTTTATGAGCATAGTTCCCTGAAGGTGGCAGGACATATTGATAGTGGTTAACAAAGCCTTGGTGAAACCGCACCTGTAATACTGTGCAAGTTTTGTTCTCCTTATCTAACGAATGATATACTTTCCTTGGAGGCAGTGCAACGAAGCTTTACTAGATTGATTCCTGGGATGAGAGATCTGTCCTATGATGAGAGATTGTGTAAAATGGGCTTATGCTCTCTGGAGTTTAGAAGAATAAGAGCTGATCTCATTGAAACTTATAAGATTCTGAAGTGGATTGAAAGGGTAGATGCTGAAAGGTTGTTTACCCTTGGCTGGAGTGTCTACAACTAGGGGGGCATAGTCTCAGGGTAAGGGGTAGGCTATTTAAGTCTGAGATGACGAGGGTTATTTTCACTCAGAGGGTTGTGAAACTTCAGAATTCTCTGCCCCAGAGGGCTGTGAATGCTGAGTCTTTGCATATATTCAAGGCTGAGACAGATTGATGATTGGACTCTAGGGAAATCAAAGGATATGGAAATCGGGCGGGAAAGTGGAGTTGAGGTCAATTATCAGCCATGCTCATATTGAATGGCGGAGCAGGCTCAAAGGGCCGTATGGTCTACTCCTGCTCTTACTTCTGATGTTCTTATGTGCTTATTCATCTCTCTCGTATTCACTAATCTTGTTTTGCCTTCACTGTATCAATGCTATTCACCCCAACCACTCCTTGTAGTAGCGAGTTACATGTTCTCACGAATAAAGAAGTTCCATCTGAATTGCGTGTTAGGTTTATTTGCGACCATTTTATATTAACTACACAGCTTTGCACTTTCCGACAATTAGAAACAACTGCTCTACGTATACCCTATCGAATTCCTTCATACTTTATAAAAACCTCCAACACTGTCGCCTCTCAGTTTTCTATGTTATAGAGAAAAGAACCCCAGCCTGTTCAGTCTATCTGGTGATGTGCATCCAAACAGTTCTGGGATCATCCTTTTAAATATTTATTGCACTTTCTCCAGTTTGTTTCTATCCTTGTTGTAATCTGGAAACATGAACTGTCTACAGTTTTTTAAGTGTTGTATATAAGGTCAACATAAATTCTCTGCTTTCTAATTCAATTAAACTAGCATTTAGTCCAATGCTTTTTATTGCATTTGTTATGGCTCTGTCAACTGGCGTTGCTACTTTTCATGATTTGTGGATTGGTACCACTGGATCTGTTTGCGCCTCTACCCCTTTTAAGTTCTAACTTTCCAAAGTGTATGTGGCTTCCACATTCACCTGACAAAATGCACTACCTTACACTTATCTATATTGAAATTTATCAGCCATTTACGTGCCCATTCTACAAGTTTGTTAAGGTGGGTTTTTATTTTGTTGCAGTCTTCCTCAGTATTAACTATACCCCCAATTTGTTTTCAGCTGCAAACTTTGCTATTTGACTTCCGATTCCGAAATAAAGCATTTATGTAAAGTGTGAGCAGCTGCTTTCCCAGCACGGATCCTTTTGAAATGACACTTCCGTCCTTCAACCAGACTGAATCGGTAGCTTTGACTCGCAGTATCTATTTGCAGCCTGTTTGCAATAAATTGTTGCATTTGTCCTCTAACGCCACATGCTCTGACTTTAGCCATGATTCGACTGTGTTCTAGCTTATCAAAGGCCTTTTGAAAGTCCATGTGGGGGAAATTCTTTATTGCCCCATTTGAGGACTTTAATTTTTGAAAGCTCTGAAACTTAGCGCCAGGAGCTAATGATTCCCAGCTTTTGCAAAATTATTTGCTTGCGCTCCAGGAAGGAAGTGGAGTGCTAAATCAAGTGCTCCACTTCCTTCCTGGAGTGGTAAAAGACGCAGGTGCGGCGGTAGAGGTACAGCGCTGTCCGAGCCTTAAAGAAAAAGGCCAGCGCTAAAGGAATTGCTTTGGGACCAGTTAGCTGGTGCCCGACGGCTGCTGCGATCTGGCCCGATCAGGCCCAAGCACTCCGGCAGAGTGCCGGGCTGATCGATCGCGGCACAGGAGTATTGAAAAAGCATGATAAAAAACTTTAGGGAAATGTTCCTACTTAACTCGGCAATCTCCCCTTTTACTTCCTCCCCGAAGAGCCCGGCCTCTCAAACAACGCCTCCTGCATCTGTTGGTGTTTTCATCCAGCGATGCTGTAGGGGGCAGAATGGAAGTTCTGGTCGAGACACTACTGTGATGATGCACACCGCAATGACGTCACAGTCTACTCTTTGAAATGAGCAATGTAAATATTGAATATTTATGCTAATTCACTGACATTTCCGGCACAGACACGATGGGCCGAATGGCCTCCTTCTGCACCCTAAATTTATGTGTTTACCTGTGAGTTTATGTAGTGTGTTCCTTAGCAGCCTTTTCACCATCTTAATTTTCCTTTTGTTTTGTATGTGTTCTTTTAGTAATTCCTCTTTTCCTTCCTGATTAACTGATGACTTATTTCCCAACTTGTTCCTATCACTATTGTCATCCTCTCATTCTTGTATATGTATTAGTGTATGCCTTTTATTTAATTTCAATGTTACCCTTTACTCTTTATTCATCCATTCTGTCTCATTATTGAAACATAGAAACATAGACGATAGGAGCAGGAGTAGGCCAATCGGCCCTTCGAGCCTGCTCCGCCAGACAACGAGATCATGGCTGATCATCCAAATTCAGTACCCTGTCCCTGCCTTCTCCCCGTATCCCTTGATTCCTTTAGCCTTAAGAAATATATCCACCTCTTTCTTGAATACATTTAATGAACTGGCCTCCAACGCCCTCTATGGTAGTGAATTCCACAGGTTGACCACTCTCTGGGCGAAGAAATTCCTCCTCATCTCTGTCCTAAAAGTCCTACCCCTTATCCTTAGACTATGACCCCTGGTTCTGGACTCCCCGACCATCGGGAACATCCTTCCAGCAGCAAGTCTGTCCAGGTCTGACAGAATTTTATAGGTTTCGATGAGATCCCCTCTCAATCTTCTAAACTCCAGTGAGTATAAGCCCAATCGACACAATCTATCCTCATACGTCATTCCTGCCATCCCAGGTATCAGCCTGGTGAATCTTCGCTGCACTCCTTCCATGGCAAGAACGTCCTTCCTCAGGTAAGGCGACCAAAACTGCACACAATACACAAGGTGCGGTCTCACCAAGGCCCTGTACAACTGTAGCAAGACATCCTTGTTCCTGTACTCGAACCCTCTTGCTACAAAGGCCAACATACCATTTGCCTTCTTAACTGCCTGCTGCACCTGCATGCTTACCTTCAGCGACTGGTGCACAAGAACACCCAGGTCTCTTTGCAGTTCCCATTCTCCCAATCTATTGCCATTCAAATAATAATCTGCCTTCCTCTTTTTGCCACCAAAGTGGATAACCTCACATTTATCCACATTATAATGCATTTGCCATGTTTCTGCCCAATCACCCAACCTGTCCAAATCGTACTGGAGTTTCACGACATCCTCCTCACAGCTTACCCTCCCACCCAGCTTTGTGTCGTCTGCAAATTTGGAGATATTACATCCAATTCCCTCGTCCAGATCATTAATATATATTGTGAACTGCTGGGGTCCTAGCACTGATCCTTGCGGTACCCCACTAGTCACTGCCTGCCACTCGGAAAACGACCCGTTTATTCCAACTCTTTGCTTTCTGTCCGCCAACCAGTACTCTATCCAAGTCAATACCTTGCCCCCAATCCCATGTGCCTTAATTTTGCACGCTAATCTCTTATGTGGGACCTTATCGAAAGCCTTCTGAAAGTCCAAATACATCACATCCACTGGTTCTCCATAATATATTTTACCAGTTACATCCTCAAAAAATTCCAGTAGATTAGTCAAGCATGATTTACCTTTTGTAAATCCATGTTGACTTCGTCTGATCCTGTCACTGCTTTCCAAGTGCTCTGCTATTATATCTTTTATAATGGACTCTAGCATTTTCCCCACTACCGATGTCAGGCTTACCGGTCTATAATTCCCCACTTTTTCTCTACCACCTTTTTTGAATAGTGGGGTAACATTAGCTACCCTCCAATCCATGGGTACTGTTCCAGTGTCTATTGAGTTCTGGAAGAGGACCAGCAATGCATCTACTATTTCTAGAGCCACTTCCTTAATACCCTGGGATGAAGATTATCAGGCCCTGGGGATTCATCGGCCTTCAGTCCCATCAATTTTCCTAACACCATTTCCCTACAAATACTGATTTCTTTCAGTTCCACCCTTTCATCAGACCCTATGTTCCGCGGCATTTCTGGGAGGTTATTTGTGTCCTCCTTTATGAAGACAGAACCAAAATATGTATTTAGTTCGTTCGCCATTTGTTTGTTCCCCATTATAAATTCCCCTGATTCTGACTGCAAGGGACCTACGCTTGACTTCACGAATCTTTATCTCTTCGCATACCTATAAAAGCTTTTACAGTCAGTTTTTATGTTGCCTGCAAGCTTAGTCTCATATTGTATTTTCCCTTTCTTAATTAATCCCTTTGTCCTCCTTTGTTGCTCCCAATCCTCAGGATTATTGCTTTTTCTGGCCAATTTTTATGTCCTCTCCTTGGATCTTATACTATCCCTAATTTCCCTTGTTAGCCATGGTTGAGTCACCTTTTTTGTTTTATTGTTATGCCAAACTGGGATGAACAACTTCTGTAGTTCATCCATTCGGTCTTTGAATGTTTGCCATTGCCTATCCAACGTCAACCCTTTGAGTGCCATTCCCCAATCAATCCTACCCAACTCGCTCCTCAGACCATCATAGTTTCCTTTATTTAAATTGAGGACCCTAGTTTCTGATTCAACTCCTTCATTTTCCATCTGAATGAAGAATTCGATCATATTATGATTGCTCCGATCCAAGGGGCCTCGTACAATAAGATTACTAATTAATCCTTTCTTGTTACATAATACCCAGTCTAAGATGGCCTGATCTCTGGTTGGTTCCTCGATATATTGGTCCAGGAAACCAACCCGTAAACACTCCAGGAATTCCTCCTCCACAGTATTGTTACTAATTTGCTTAGCCCAATCTATATGTAGTTAAATTCATCCATGATGACTCCTGTGCCCATATTGCACGCTTCTTTAATTTCCCTTTTAATGCCATCCCCAACCTCCACCTTACTGTTTGGAGGTCTATATACCACTCCCACTAATGATTTTTTCCCCTTAGTATTTCTCAATTCTACCCATACAGATTCCACATCATCAGAGCTAATATCCTTCATTACAATTGTGTTAATCCCTTCTTTAACCAGTAATGCTACCCCACCTCCCTTTCCTTTTTGCCTATCTTTCCTGAATATCGAATACACCTGGATGTTGAGTTCCCAGTCTTGGCCATCCTTGAGCCACGTCTCCGTAATCCCAACCAAATCAAATTTGTTTACCTCTATTTGCACAGCCAATTCATCCACCTTATTACAAATGCTCCTCACATTAAGACACAAAGCCTTCAGGCTTGTTTTTTTAATGCTCTTAGACTTATTAGAATTATTATTTACTGTGGCCATGCTTGATTTAAACCGTTGATTACACTGACTGCCACATTTGTTTTTCTCCTTCCTATCTTTTGCTTTCATCCTTGTTTCCCTTTCCTCTGTCTCCCTGCTCAGGTTCCCAACCCCCTTCCATTTTAGTTTAAACCCTCCCCCACAGCACTAGATAACACTCCCCCTCTGACATCTGTTCCAGCCCTGCCCAGGTGCAGACTGTCCGGTTTGAACTGGTCCCACCTGCCCCAGAATTTGTTCCAATGTCCCAGGAACTTGAATCCCTCCCCCTGGCACCATTCCTCTAGCCACGTATTCATCTGAAGTATCTTTCTATTTCTACTCTGACTAGCACGTGGCACTGGTAGCAATCCTGAGATTACTACCTTTGAGGTCCTGTTTTTTAATTTACCTCCTAACTCCCTATATTCCGCTTTTAGGACCTCATCCCGCTTTTTACCTATATCGTTGGTGCCTATATGCACCACGACAACTGGCTGTTCACCCTCCCCTTCCAAGATGTTCTGCAGCCGCTTGGAGACAGCCTTGACCCTTGCACCAGGGAGGCAACACACCATCCTGGAGTCTCGTTTGCTGCCGCAGAAACGCCTATCTATTCCCCTTACAATTGAATCCCATATTACTGTAGTTCTACCACTCTTTTTCCTCCCATTCTGTGCAGCAGAGCCACCCCTGGTGCCAGGAAGGTGGCTGCTGCCTTCCTCTGATAAGCCATCGCCCCAACAGTACTCAAAATGGTATATCTGTTGGAGTGGGTGATGCCCACAGGGGACCCCTGCACTACCTGCCTGCACCTACTACTCTGCCTGTTGGTCACCCGTTCCCTTTCTTCCTGTCCAACCTCTACCTGTGGTGTGTCCAACTCCCTAAACGTGCTATTCACGATGCCCCGAGCATCATGAACGCTCCAGTATACATAGAAGATAGGAGCAGGAGTAGGCCATTCGGCCCTTCGTGCCTGCTCCACCATTCGATGAGATCATGGCTGATCCTTTAATTCAGTATCCCGTCCCCGCCTTCTCTCCGTAACCCTTAACCCCTTTTGCCCGTAGAAATATATCTAATTCCCTCTTAAATATATTTAATGAGCTGGCGTACACTGCCCTCTGTGGCAATGAGTTCCACAGGTTCACCACTCTCTGAGTGAAGAAATTCCCCCTCATCTCTGTCCTAAATGGTTTAGCCCTTATCCTTAAATTATGTCCTCTAGTTCTGTTCTCACCCGCCAAGGGAAACATTCCTTCTGCATCCAGTCTGTCTAGACCTGTCAGAATTTTATACACTTCTATGAGATCCCCTCTCAATCTTCTAAACTCCAGTGTGTACATCCCTAAACTACATAGTCTCTCCTCATAGGTCATTCCCGCCATTCCTGGTATCAGCCTGGTGAATCGCCGCTGCACCCCCTCCATGGCAAGAACATCCTTCCTCAGATGAGGCGACCAAAACTGTACACAGTACTCGAGGTGTGGTCTCACCAGTGCCCTGTACAGCTGCAGCAAGGTATCCCTGTTCCTGTATTCTAACCCTTTTGCTATGAAGGCCAGCATACCATTTGCCTTCTTGACCGCCTGTTGCACCTGCATGCTCGCCTTCAGTGACTGGTGTACAAGAACACCCAGGTCTCTCTGTACTTCCCCCTCTCCCAATCTATTGCCATTTAAATAATAATTTATTTAATTATGCATCCAATCGCAGCACCAGTGCTGCAATGTGATCTGTCAGTAGCTGCAGCTGGGTGTACTTCCTGCACACGTAGTTGTCAGGGACACAGGAAGTGTCCCTGAGTTCCCACATATCGCAGGAGGAGCAGATCACAGGGCCGGTCTGTCCTGCCGTGACCTACCCTTTAATTAATTGAGTTGAAATTAAATCAATCAATCCCACTAATTACACTACAGTTAAATAGTTTACCAAAAGTCCCCGCTACACCAGAGAGACCTTACAAACTATAAACCAGAGTTAAAGTTTATAAAAAGAGAGAAATACTCACCAACCAATCACTTACCTGCTTCCTGCTGACATCACACTTTGATTACTTTTTACCTCTGTCCCCTGCTGCTGAATTGGTCGGGCCTCGTTCACTGCCGCCGGTTTTAACTGCTGCTGCACTCGATGCTGCTCTCTCCCAGGTCCAGGCTCTGTGGTCTGGCCTCGTTCACTGCCGCCGGTTTTAACACAGTTGGTCTGTGTTTTAATGGAATAAACTTCCCCATAATTTTCTTATGTTCATTGTAAGTATATTCCTTGGATCTTTGTCAGTATATTTTTCAGTTAACTTGTCCTATTTCTATTCTTATCCCCTCATAAGAAGATTTGTCCCATTATATTACATTGGTCTTTTTCTTACAAAGGCTTTCTCACTCAATATCTTAATCCGTATTAAGTTGTGATCGCCATTGCCTATTTGCTCCCCCACTCTTACTTCTGTTGCCTGCTGTGGCCCATTTCTCATTGCTACATCCAACACTCACTCATTTCTTGTTGGGATTCTTACATAATGTGTAAGAACGAAGTTCTGTACAAATCAGAATAATTGTCTTCCTTTCTCCTCTTTCCCAACCTCTTTTTAGGTTGAGGTAGTTGAAATGTTAGATGATTGTAATCGATGTATTTTACTCATTTCATAGATCTGCATGGATATAAGTCTTTCTGCTCCCCTCCACTATTAGGTGATCTATAGTTTAACCCTTTAGTGTGAGTGATCCCTTCTCATCCTTTATCACAATCCATATGAATTTTGTTTTTATCTTACTTTTTGATATATAATTTTTTTCTGCTAACAATATGTTACCTCTAATTGGTACATCGATTGAGTGCAGGAACTATGAAATTAAAGGAAGACCAAGAGTGGAAGCTAAATGCAGGAAAGGCAACTACAAGTGAATCAGTGATAAATAGAAAGCAGTTATAAAAAGGAACAAGAGAAGAGATTGAAAGACAAACAGGAAGCTCAGAGATTCTGAAATAGGGGGCGAATAGGACAAGTACAGGTTACAGCTGAGAGACAGTCAGAAATAACAATATAAAAGAACATAAGGAGAGGGACATCTAGGGCTGAATATTACATTGGTGACCAGGAAACACTCGGGCCACCTCAGTGACGAGCTCAGTTGTTATTTATTATATAATTTAATAATCAATGTAACTGGATATCCCTCAACACCTCCATCACCCCACCTGGATGGCTTGAGGGTGCTCAGCTTCTTCCTTGAAAAGAGGCCCAACCAGTCCTCATCCACCACCGCCCTCCTCCGCCTGGCTGAACTTGTTCTCACATTGAACAACTTCTCCTTTGACTCCACTCATTTCCTCCAAATTAAGGATGTTGCTCTGGGTACCCGCATGGGTCCTAGCTATGCCTGCCTTTTCGTGGGATATGTGAAACACGATTTGTTCCAGTAATAATCGGGTCCCGTCCCTCACCTCCTTTTCAGGTACATTGATGACTTTATCGGTGCTGTCTCCTGCTCTCGCCCTGAACGAGAACATTTTATTCATTTTGCTTCCAAATTCTACCCTTCCCACACCTTGATATGGTTCATCTCCGACAATTCCCTTCCCTTCCTCGACTTCTCCGTCTCCATCTCTGGGGATAGGTTATTGATTAACATTCACTACAAGCCCACTAACTCCCACAGCTACCTGGCCTACACGTCCTCCCAACCCGCCTCCTGTAAGGACTCTTTTCCATTCTCCCAGTTTCTCCATCTCCGGCGCATCTGCTCTGATGATGCCACCTTCCATACCAGTGCTTCCGACATGCCTTCCTTTTTCCTCAACCGAGGATTCCCCTCTACTGTGGTTGAAAAGGCCCGCGACCATGTCCATTCTAGCTTCTGCACTTCTGCTCACACCCCTGCCCCTCCCTCCTGGAACCAGGATAGAGTTCCTCTTTTCCTCACCTTTCACCCCACCAGCCTCCACTTTCAACGGATCACTTTCCGCCACCTCCAGCGTGATCCCACCACCAAACGCATCTTCTCCTCACCTCCACTTTCAGCATTCCGTAGGGACCACTCCCTCCACAACACCCTAGGCCACTCCTCTACCACCCCCAGCACCTCTTTCCCTTCGGCTGACACCTTCCTGTGCAAGTGCAGGAGATGCAACACATGGACTTATACCACCCCCCTTCCCACTGTCCAGGGCCCCAAACAACCCTTCCTGGTGAAACAGTGATTTACTTGTACTTCTTGCAATTTAGTGTACTGTATTCGCTGCTCACTATGTGGTCTCCTCTGCATTGGGGAGACCAAACTCAGATTGGGTGACCGCCCTGAGAACACCTCTGTTCAGTCCGTAAGGTGGACCCCGAGCTTCTGGTCGCCTGTAATTTTAATTCACCGCCCCATTCCAACTCAGACCTCACTGTCCTTGGCCTCTTGCATTGTTCCATGGAAGCTCAGCATAAGCTCGAGGAACAGCACCTCATCTTTCGATTAGGCACTCTAAAGCCCTCTGGACAAAACATAGAGTACAAAAATTTCAGATCATAACTTCGGCCCCTACCACATATATACATTTTCTACTTTTTTTATCCACACTTTTTGTTTTTTCTTCCCTCCCTCAGCTGTCCTTCATTCTACCAGCGCAATTCACACACATCTAGAGCCATTCTTTCTTCCTCAACATGTCCGATTTCCACCTCCTCTTGCCTTGAATATCCCTTAATGTATCTCAATGTCTCTTAATCTCTTCTGCTTTATATCCTATCACTGACCTTCCCTTTTGTTCTTTCATCCCCTCCCCCTTTTCCCAGCCCCAAAACTTGCTTTCCATTTCCTGCTTTTTTTACCAGTTCTGATGGAAGGTCATCTCTCTCTCCACCGATGCTGCATGGCCTGCTGAGCTTTTTCAGCATTTCCTGTTGTAATTTCGGATTTCCAGCTTCCGCAGTATTTTGCTATCGTTAGCGGATATTTCACCGCGCTCTTGAAATGTTCTCTGAACTTGGTCAGAGCCACCCCGTAAATAAATGTGTTTGTGCAGCAACTTAAATTCTGCAGCATTGTTCTGACTTCTTGTAAAATCACGAATGCTTTATGGTAATATATTCCTGCAATGAAATAATGTAAGAAGTCAGCAACATATGGCAACCACAAGAGTATGAAGCTGCCAGACAATGCGCGGATTAAAATGATGGACTTCCTTCTGCTCACCATCTCTGGGTCACTGCCATTCTCTCCTTTGATCTGACCCCTCAGTCCCTTACAGACCCGACTGAACACTAAAATATTTCTGACGGTCAGAGCGTTGAGGTGCAAAATTAAAACGAATGGGAGCAACGGTGTTAATGCTGAATCAAACCAGTCAAATGCCACCCATCCGGGATCACTAAAATAGCTTGGTTTTATAACACAAAAGTATGGTACATTGTTGATTATCTCCTTAGATTGATATATAAAGTACCTGTAGTGTCCGTGTGTAGATAAAGACACTGAAGACAGGCGTTGGTTCATAGGTATTTACTAAGCAAGTCTGGGGGGGGGGTTCTAAAGGATATACACAATACACAGGCTTATATAGCCCAAGTGGCAATTACCGGCATTACGCACACCTGGGGCTCTTAAAGGCACATACACCACAATTGCTCTTCAAGGCACATACACCACAATTCCTCCCCTTCTAGTTAACTAGTACATCATATTTTAAGTAATTATTAATTACATGTTATATGCAAAATAATATACATTGCTGTATTAATTAATTATAAGTTAGTCTCGCAGGAGGCTTCCTGACTCGGTCCGGATAACGCCTCGGGGGTGTAGTAGTTTCTGGTGGTGTAGTAGGTTCTTCTGGCAAGGCTGATTCAGCTTGAAGGCCAGTGTCGGGTTCATCGGGTTCCAGTATCACCGGATCAGAGGTAGATATGGGTATCTCTACTTCATCGTTAGATGTATAGCGTGGTGGTGTAGGTGTCCCTTTTTGGATGACTTGATGATTTGGTTAGCATGGCGCCTTATTATGCTCTCTCCGATGTCCACGGTATACATCAGTGGTCCTAGTCGTGTGCAGATAGTTCCAGGCTGCCATTTCTTGGTACGGTAGTCCCGGGCCAAAACCGGTTGGCCTGTCTGGAAGGCCCTAGTTGGCCTTTCATTCATGCCCTGAAACTGCCGGTTCTCCACGTCCCTTCGGATGTTGGGCTTGACCAAATCAAGCCGGCATCTTAGGTTTCTATTGTAGAACATCATGGCGGGAGTTTGGTTTGTAACCATATGTGTTGCATTCTTATATGCAAATAAGAAGTTATCCACCTTGTGCTGAAGTTTTATGTCTTCATTACCCATGGCCTTTATGGCCTTCTTAAAGGTCTGGACAAACCTTTCAGCCAATCCATTGGTGGCGGGATGGTATGGGGTGGACGTGTAGTGCTTTACCCCATTGTTCTTTAAGAACTTTCTGAATTCTTCGGACACAAATTGCGGTCCATTATCAGAACATATCTGTTCCGGCAGCCCATTCCTGGCAAATATGGTCCTTAATACTGTGATGGTTTTTTCCGTGGTGGTGGAGGACATCTTTATTACCTCCAGCCACTTGGACTGTGCATCAACTGCGATTAAGAACATTGAGTCCATAAATGGACCAGCAAAGTCGATGTGCACCCTTTGCCAGGGAGATGAGGGCCACTCCCATGGATGTAGAGGGGCCTGTGGCGGAGCATTTTGGACCTTCTGGCATCCTAGGCAGCTCTTGGTCATGTCTTCGATGTCTCCATCGATACCTGGCCACCATACAAATGCCCTAGCTAGGTTCTTCATTTTCACTCCACCCAGATGCCCCTCGTGAAGCTCCTTTAGCACTTTATCCTGGAGTTTGGGTGGAATCACCACTCTGGATCCACACATCAAAGTTCCTCGGCACACTGACAGCTGTTCTCTTCTTTGCGAGAATGCTGGCATCAGTGGTTCGCCATGTGTTGGCCATCCCTTTATTGTTAAATCGTAGACCCGTGAGAGAGTCGGGTCATTTCTGGTCTCCCTTTCAATGGCAGAATTTGTCACCGGTAGACATTCCACTATGGTAGAGTGGAATATCTCTACTGGGTCTATTGTAGGTGCCTCTTCTATCGTTGGCAACGGCAGGCGCGATAAACCGTCAGCATTCCCATGCTGTTTTGACCCTTTGTATTCAATGTTGTATTGGTGTGCCCCTAGAAAAAGGGACCACCTCTGTAGTCTTTGTGCCGTCATAATGGGGACACCTTTCTTAGGGTTGAATATGGAGATGAGGGGTTGATGGTCAGTCAGCAAGGTAAATTTTTGTCCGTGTAGGTAATGGTTGAATTTCTTCACTCCCCATACCAGGCTGAGTGCTTCCCTGTCTATCTGGGAATAGTTACACTCAGCTGAGTTCAATGAGCGTGACGCAAAAGCTATCGGCCGTTCCGAGCCGTCAGGGAATCTATGGGACAATACCGCTCCTATGCCGTAAGGGGATGCATCGCACGCCAGTCTGATTGGTAGTGATGGGTTGTAATGAGCCAAAACTTTCTCGGATGTGATTAAGTCTTTACATTTATGGAAGGCACGTTTACAGTCTTTGTTCCATTTCCAAATCACTCCTGTGTGTAGAAGATCATTAAGAGGGTGTAGAATAGTTGATAAGTTCGGTAAAAATTTATGATAGTAATTTATTAATCCCAGGAATGACCTCAATTGTGAAACATTTTCAGGTGCTGGGGCTTTTATAACTGCTTCAATTTTTTCAGGTGACTTATGCAACCCTTCCTTATTAATTATGTGGCCACAATATGATATCTGATTTTGGAAAAATTCGCACTTGGGGCGATTTGCTCGTAGGCCCCGTTCTTTCAGCCTAGTGAGCACCTGCTCCAAATTGGCAAGGTGCTCGTTGTCGTTTTCTCCTGTTATAAGGATGTCGTCTAGGTAGCATTGAGTCCCCAGAATCCCTTGCAGGACTTGCTCCATAGCTCTTTGCCAGATAGCTGGAGCTGATGCTACTCCAAAAACCAGTCGATTGTACTGGTACAGGCCTTTGTGTGTGTTTATTGTGAGATACTTTTTAGAGGTCTCCTCAACCTCCATCTGTAGATATGCCTGTGCCAAGTCAATTTTTGTGAAACGTTTTCCTCCGGATAGTGAGGCGAAAATATCTTCTATCCTCGGAAGAGGATACTGTACCGTGTGAAGGACCGGGTTTACAGTCACCTTAAAGTCCCCACAGATGCGAATTTTTCTCTGTTCCTCAGAGTTATTTTTCAATGTTTTTTTCATGACTGGAACGATGGGTGTTGCCCATTCGCTCCAATCTATTTTGGATAATACGCCTGCCTTTTCCAAATTCTCCAGCTCTGCCTCGACTGCCGGACGTATTGCGTATGGCACCGGTCTTGCCTTAAAAAATTTTTGTGATTGCTGCATCTTCCACTTTTATTGAGGCGGTGATGCCTTTCAAGGTTCCTAGTTTCTCTTGAAACACTTCTTTGGCGTTGGCCAAGATGTCTTTTAATCGTTCAGGTATGATGTCATCATTGTTTTTTTCCTTACTGGTCACCGTCAGTGCCTGAATGGAGTGCCAGTCTAAACGTATCTTCCTTATCCATTCACGTCCCAACAACGGTGAACCACCATCTTGTAGAATGTATAAATACAACTTTTGTATTTCTTTGCCGTTGTATACCACAGGCACCTTTATTTTTCCTTTGGGGTATACTTTCTGCCCCGTATATGTTTTTAAGATAATGGATGTGTCTTTTAGAGGTATATGCGAAAATAGCCTCTCGTAATCTCGTCGATTTATTACGGTTAGAGCTGATCCTGTATCTAGCTCCATTTTAACTGGGGACCCTGCTATTATGAGGGTAACCCAAATGGTCTGGTAATCTTCATTGGCAATTACATTATGTAATTTGAGAGAGCTTAGTCTCTTGTTCCCGGAGTCGCTATCGCTCTTGTCTTTGGAGCTACTGTCCGTCATCATTTGCACCTTTCTGTGCTTTTCCTTATTGATTCTTTTCCCGTTAGTGGATTTTTTATTTTCAGATCGGCATACACGTGGAATGTGTCCCATCTTTCCGCATCGCCTGCATGCTTTTTCTTTGAACCAGCAATCCCTCTGGTCATGGTTGGATCTGCCGCAGCGATAACATCTCTCGAAACCCTGTGTCATTTCATGGGTGCCGAAGTCCTGTGGCGGAGCATTTTGGACCTTCTGGCATCCTAGGCAGCTCTTGGTCATGTCTTCGATGTCTCCATCGATACCTGGCCACCATACAAACGCCCTAGCTGGGTTCTTCATTTTCACTCCACCCAGATGTGTTTCTACACTTAGGGGATCGCAGATGAATTTGTCTTGCAGAGAATCTGCCAGTCCTGCCTCGAATTGGCAGTGTAGGGTATCAACAATCTCCTCAAAATTCTTGTCCATCGGTTCGGCTGGAGTGATTAAGTTGCGTAACAGCTTGTATGTTTCTGCGCCCATTAGATCCAGAAGCACTGAAGCTTTTTTTTCATCTTCTATTCCATTTGCGGTGCAAAACACCTCCACTCTTTCTACATATGTGGTCCAATCCTCTATCTTGTTATCAAAAACATCAATATTGCCAAAGTTAGGCTCTGTTTCATTATCAAAAGCATCAATATTGCCAGACTTAGGCATTTCAAAAAAGATATGGCGCTTCCCGCGCTTTTTTTTTTCTGTAGCAACGATATGGCGCTTCCCGCGCTTTCCCGCCACTGCTACCGATAACAACGCTGTTTTACTGTGGTTTCCGTTTATTCACTGTTGGAGACTCGTTCCCGACGGAGGTCTAAACGCTGACCTGCTTGCCGCGCCGGCCGTCTCCCGAGTGCACCCTCCCAGTCCGTTATTGCTTGCCTCCGATTTCGCTGCCTGTCTCAGCTGTAGAGCCCGCCGCTGGAGCCCCAGCCTGACGCCCAGGAAGGATTAGCGCAGTACCTGCCACCAGCTTGGCCAGCTGGTGAAACCACAGTTTATATTACTTCCTTGAGTCTTCTGGACGCTGGAGGAATCGATGTCCTTGAGGTGCTGCCGAATTGCAGGTAAGTCCGTTTCCACTTCGTCGCCACTGTAGTGTCCGTGTGTAGATAAAGACACTGAAGACAGGAGTTGGTTCATAGGTATTTACTAAGCAAGTCTGGGGGAGGGGGGGTTCTAAAGGATATATGCAATACACAGGCTTATATAGCCCAAGTGGCAATTACCGGCATTACGCACACCTGGGGCTCTTAAAGGCACATACACCACAATTGCTCTTAAAGGCACATACACCACAGTACCAAGTAGCAATTCTCAAACTCAGCAGAATGCAGCTTGTTGCTCTAACCACAGCCGCATTTTTATTGGTGCAATATTTGGTTTTCAGCTTTTGGCAACAAATAACAGTAAAGCAATCAAAGGAGAAAGTGACTGTTAACCAGACTGAACTGTCTCTGGATGCAGAAGTCCGGACAGCGATAGCACTGGGTACAGGGGTGATGGACAGAAAAGATCCCGGGTAAACATCATAACTGATCCGAATAATATGACATCGTTGATAAAGACCAGTAGATCCATCACCACCATTGCCAGCAGGTGGCGAGTGATACATTTGGAGAGCCCGCACTTTGCGCTGGACAGGATCACAATCGCAATCAAGTTAACTGTAAGAGCGAGAAGGGAAATGAGATTTTTATGAAATTCAAAGCTTGAAACCTTTCTGGCTGTATCCGAGGACTGAAATTGGCTTACTGCGTGTGAGAGCAGAGTTATGTCATTGTAATATAACAATCTACTGCTGGTTGGTCACTGGCTGAAAAAAAACAATCAAATGAAACATAATAAGGGAGTGCAGAGTTCCACAGGAAAGGCGATTGAAGGGAAAGGAATCAGAAACTTAGAAGTGGGGCTCATGGATGTACCAGCGGGGGAGGATGGAGGGAAGAAGTCCACGCTATGACTTCATGATGTCTGGCAGGTGAGATCCCAATCCCCAGTGAGTTTCAGAAGAGCATGAGTTTACTGGATTGTGGACCAGAGCAGAGGGACTGGCATGGCCAGAAATATAAACAGGAAATGCTGGAAATACTAAACAGGTCATGCAACATCTCAACTTCTGTGGAGAGAGATATACAGTTAACCATTCAGGGCGTTTGCCTTTCATCAGAACTGAACAAGTATCTCCTCCACACTGGGGAGATCAAACACAGATTAGGTTATCGCTCCTATTGTGCAGCAATACAAACTGCCCCGTCCTTTTCTCTCCCCGCCCTTCCCAACCTTTTCACCTGTCTCAGAGTAATCTTGCCCAACTGCTTCCCGTTCCACTCATCGATCTCAACTCTGACCCTGTGGACTCTGACCATCAATTGGCTATCTTCGCCCCTCTCCCCATCACCCTACATAATATACGATCACTTGTGAATTAAACCATTGCCATCCACGAGCTAATTGTGGATGAGCACATCAACATCATGAACTTGATGGAGACATGGCTGATGGGTGATGACTCCTTTCCCCTTAATGAAGCTTCACCACCTTTCTATAATTCTCAATGCTTGCCCCGCTG
Organism: Somniosus microcephalus; assembly: GCF_052327205.1. Taxonomy (NCBI): domain Eukaryota; kingdom Metazoa; phylum Chordata; class Chondrichthyes; order Squaliformes; family Somniosidae; genus Somniosus; species Somniosus microcephalus. The sequence continues at coordinate 268,658 of NC_141015.1, forward strand.
AAACCGTCGCAGTGGTGCTGTAGATCTTTTCTCTAAATCACACCTTGGTCTTTCACTCTACTCCTCTGGCAACTTCCCCTCCTTTGATCGTCACACCATGTTCCTCCCTTCATGCCTCTCCATTTAAAATCCTCGTCCATGACAGCCCACTGAAATATCACAAGATTCTCACTGTTAAGTCTGTGTGTTCTAGTTATTGTTAATAAGAATCACTGCACACAGACCACAAGAGTAAATTCAACAGGTCTTTACTAGTCGGAGGTCAGGCTGAACTGCCCAATAAATCATTACACAGCACTTATATACCGGTGTGGTCACCACCGGTATTACAGTATAGAGCAGCCAAGATAAAGTAGTGCATCTCTTAAAATAGTTCTCTTAAAGGTGGAACGGTTACATACACCACAATCCTCCCTTTTTAGCTTAACAGTATATATTCCCCATTAAACATAACATAATAACATATATACACAACTACATGTAAAAACAGTTCACAGATTCAGTCTCTGAGGAGGCCTCCTGATCCGAGATGGATAATGCCTTTCAGGGGTCTCTGGTTCTCGTTGCTGGGGTGACTCATCTAGTTGATCCCCTATGGATAGGACATCATCATCAGGTATATTCACTTCTGAGGTAGATGCTTCAGGTTCACTAACTTCCTCCACGGTTGTCTCTGTCATAACCATGGGCTCGACCCTTGTTCTCGATTCCCACCAGTTGGTCAGCATGACGTCGCATTACATTTTCACCAACATCTACCGTGTACATCAGGGGTCCTTGTCTGGCCCGAATTGTTCCAGATTGCCATTTTTCGTTTTTATAGTCCCTGGCTAACACCGGTTGTCCTATTTCAAAACTCCGAGTGGGCTTGTTATTGATATGCTGGAACTGTTTGTTTTCGACTTCCCTCCGCACATTTGGTTTTAACAAGTCCAACCTGGACCGCAACCTCCTGTTATAGAACATCATGGCAGGACTTTGGTTTGTTGTTGCATGGGTGGCGTTTCGATATGCCAGTAGGAAATTGTCCACCTTGTGTTGCAGTGGAATCTGATCTTCGCTCATGGCCTTTCTTGCCTTTTTGAACGTCTGTACAAACCTCTCGGCCAGCCCATTCATAGCTGGATGATATGGGGCAGAGGTATAATGTTTCACCCCATTCTTCTTCAGGAATTTCTGGAATTCCTCTGACACGAACTGTGGTCCGCTGTCTGAACATATTTGCTCTGGCAATCCATTTCTTGCAAATATTGTTCTTAGCACCGCAATCGTCTTCTCCGAGGTAGTGGTAGTCATTTTAATCACTTCTGGCCATTTAGAATGTTCGTCCACCGCAATTAAAAACATGGAATCCATGAATGGACCAGCAAAGTCAATATGTACATGTTGCCATGGGGTTGAAGGCCATTCCCATGGATGCAGCGGTGCAATTGGAGGTGCATTTTGGACTTTTTGGCACCCTGAGCAGCTTTTCGTCAGATCCTCTATCTGTTGGTCGATACCCGGCCACCACACATAAGCCCTAGCAAGGCTTTTCATCTTGACTCCCCCCAGATGACCTTCATGTAGTTCTTTTAGAACTCTCTCTCTTAACTTAGGAGGGATAATCACCCTTGTTCCATACATCAATGTTCCCTGACAGATGGACAGCTGTTCTCGTCTTGCTGAGAATGCCGGTAACAGTGGATCACCATGGGCTGGCCATCCCTTTACTGTCAATTCGTACACCCGGGACAGTGTCGGGTCATTCCTAGTCTCCCTTTCAATATTTGCATTGGTGACAGGTAAACATTCGATGAAGGTTGAGTGAAATAACTCCACCGGGTCAACCGTCGGTGCCTCCTCCTCAGTAGGTAGTGGCAGGCACGACAGCCCATCAGCATTACCATGCTGCTTTGTACCTTTTGAATTCTATCTGATATTGATGTGCCCCTAGGAAAAGGGACCATCTCTGGAGCCTCTCTGCTGTCATCACCGAAACACCCGTCTTAGGGTTAAAAATGGATACCAACGGCTGGTGGTCTGTCAGCAGTGTAAACTTCTGGCCCTGCAGGTAATGATTAAACTTCTTTACTCCCCACACAAGGCTGAGAGCCTCCCTATCTATCTGAGCATAGTTGCACTCAGCGGAGGTCAATGATCTGGATGCAAATGCGACTGGCCTTTCCAAGCCATTTGGCAACTTGTGTGAGAGTACTGCTCCAATACCATAAGGAGAAGCATCACAAGCTAAACGAATAGGTAGCGTTGGGTTGAAGTGAGACAACACTTCCTCTGAGGTGATCAATGCCTTGCTTTTGCGAAAGGCCTTCTTACAGTCCTCGCTCCACTTCCATGGTACTTCTTTCTGCAAAAGAGTGTTCAGCGGGTGCAGCACCATGGATAGATTTGGCAGAAACTTATGGTAATAGTTAATCAACCCTTGGAACGACCTCAACTGGGATACATTTTCCGGAGCGGGAGCCTTCACAACAGCTTCGATCTTGTCAGGTGACTTGTGCAGCCCCTCCTGGTCAATGACATGACCACAGTACGAGATCCGTTTCTGAAAGAACTCACATTTCTGGCGATTAACTCGAAGTCCATATTCCTTCAATCTGGTGAGCACCAGTTTCAAATTTGCAAGGTGTTCCTCATCGTCATCTCCTGTAATAAGGATATCGTCCAAGTAACATTGAGTGCTTGGAATTCCCTGTAATACCTGCTCCATGGCCCTCTGCCAAATTGCTGGAGCCGAAGCCACTCCAAAAACCAGTCTATTATATCGATACAAGCCTCTGTGTGTGTTGATTGTGAGATACTGGCGCGACTCTTCCTCAACTTCCATCTGTAAGTACGCTTGCGCCAGGTCTATCTTGGTGAAGTGTTTCCCACCAGACAATGAAGCAAAGATATCCTCAATCCGCGGAAGTGGATATTGCACCGTGTGAAGCACCGGATTAACCGTGATCTTGAAGTCTCCACAGATGCGGACCTTCCCCGGTTCCCCTGGCTTGTTACTCGATGAACGCTTCATGACGGGAACAATGGGCGTGGCCCACTCACTCCAGTCCACCTTAGACAGTACTCCTGAATGTTCTAGCCCTTCCAGCTCAGCTTCCACAGCAGGTCGTATCGCATAAGGTACCGGTCTGGCTTTGAAAAATTTTGGGTTTGCATGTTCTGCAATCTTGATTTTTGCCGTAATTCCTCTGTGTTCCCAGTCCCTGTTGGAACACCTCTTTAACCTCATCCAATATTCTGGACAATCGTTCAGGTTTGACATCTTTTTTTCCGGAATCTACCGTTATTGCTTTTAGGGAGTGCCAGTCCATATTTATTTTCCTGATCCACTCCCGTCCCAGAAGTGGTGGACCTCCCTCAAGTAGTACATATAAGTCCATTCCTTGGTGTTCTTTGCCCTTGTGTACCACCTTGACTTTTATCTTTCCGATGGGGTGTACTCTTTGCCCCGTGTATGTCTGCAATACTATCTCCGTATCCCGTAGGGGAATGTGTGAATAACCTTTTGTAATCTTGCTTATTCATGACCGTCAATGCCGATCCGGTGTCCAATTCCATCTTCACTTGGACTCCTGCTATCTGAAGTGTGACCCAGATAGTTTGTAGGTCAGCTTCCTTACTCACATTGTGAATTCTCAGACTACCCAGTTCCTTGCTGTTGGAGTCTGAATCCGAATTCTGTTCATCCGAACTCTTCTCAGCCACCTTATGTGCCTTTCTGCACTTTTCCTGCGGTGACTTTTTGTTGCTGGTCTTCTTTCCTGACCGGCATACTTTAGCTATGTGACCAAGCTTGCCACATTTTCTACATTCCTGATTTTTAAACCAGCATTGGTTCTGATCGTGTGTTGTCTTTCCACAACAATAACATTTCGCTGTACCCAAAGCCATTTGATCTACGCTGAGTACCGCTGCCTTCAGCTGCATTTCCACAGTGCCTCTCGCTGTGGCTTCGTGCGATGCTGCAATAGTGACAGCCTTATCAAGTGTAAGATCATTCTTTTCAAGCAGCCGCTTTTGTGTTCCTTCTTTCGACAATCCACACACAAATTTGTCTCTCAGTGCCTCTGTCAGTCTTTCCCCAAACTGACAGTATTTCGCTAGCTTACGCAGTTCAATTAAATACTCCGCGTTGCTTTCCTCTTTCAGTTGCGTTCTCGCATAAAATTTAAATCGTTCCGCTAACATCAGCGGTGTGGGGTTCAAATGATTTCTCAGGACAGCAACAATATTAGCGAAAGCCTGATCCGCTGGTTTAGCTGGTGATAGAAGATGCTTCAATAGCCCGTATGTCTTCGCACCCATTGAGTTTAGTAAGGTTAGTGCTTTATCTTCATCTGATATTTTATTTGCCTTACAATAAATCTCTATGCGTTCTACATACGTGGCCCAATCTTCAACATCGGGATCGAAATCGTTGATGTTACCACGCTTAGGCATCCTCGCAATCTTCTTGAGAAACAAAGACATTTTTTTTTTTTTTTCAAAATGGCGGTTTCCTGCGCTTGTCTTCTTCCCCCGCCTACGAAAATGGCGGCTTCCCGCGTTTGCCTTTCTCCCCCGCTGGCTGTAATGGCGATTGCCGTATTGCTGCATTCGCCCTCCCCAGCGGTTCCCAAATCGTGCCTCCCAGCCCCTCTTGCAGTCCGGTCCTTTCCCCCGGCTGCGGCTGAGTTCTCCACGTTTTTTATTTTTATTTTATCCCGCTCCTCGCGGCCTCGGTAGCTGCCCGGCCTTTTTCCCCGGTCACGGTCGAGCTCTCTCTCGACGCTGTTGCGTCTCCCAGCCCGCTTGCAGCCCGGTCTTTTACACCGGCTGCGTTTGCATTCACCGCGGCTCCCGTGCCTTACGCTGCCCCAGTCTCAGCGCCTCTGGCCCCGACTTCTGTCCGGCTCTTTTCCCCAGCCGTGGTCGAGTTCTCCGCCCTTATATCCTCCGTTTTTCCCTCCCCTACATCACAGCCAACGTGGCCGACTTGCTGCTCGTCGCTGATCGGCTTACCCACCACCGTGATAGAAGGGATGATCACTGCCTGTTGCTGATGGAAGGCTTCGTGTCAGGATTCTTCCTTGCTCTTCAGACCCGAGTCTTTTCTCAGCAGGATGATGAAGGTGGATGCCTCTTCTCGACGCCCGTTAAACTGCCTTGGATATATCTCTGCCGCAGGGTAAGATCGTCATCGTCGCCACTGTTAAGTCTGTGTGTTCTAGTTATTGTTAATAAGAATCACTGCACACAGACCACAAGAGTAAATTCAACAGGTCTTTACTAGTCGGAGGTCAGGCTGAAATGCCCAATAAATCATTACACAGCACTTATATACCGGTGTGGTCACCACCAGTATTACAGTATACAGCAGCCAAGATAAAGTAGTGCATCTCTTAAAATAGTTCTCTTAAAGGTGGAACGGTTACATACACCACACTCACTGAGGTATCTTCTCTGCTTTTCTCCCTCAGCCTCGGCACTGAGCGTCTTCTCATCCACAGTGATTTCAACCAACATCTCAGCTATTCTTGTTCTCTCTCCTCTGAATTTACAGCACATCTGTCCTCCCTAAACCTCTCCCTCCATATAAACTCACATGCACTGCCACACCCATGATATTGTCTTCTCAAGTACTTCGCTACTCCCATCAATAGCATCACTGATAATCAATCTCTGATCATTTCCTTGTGTCGCTCTTTAACCATTTTGCCCTTCGCTCTCCCAACCCCACTTCAATCTGTGTCCGACACTGGAAAAAATATCTCCCTCTAGTCAATTTCCACCACACTTTCACATTCCAAGCTATGTACCCTGTAGCCTAACCTTCAACAAGACATTTTTGCAGCTACCATTTTGCCTAATCACACACTCTGCATCACCGTTAATGCCTTGTCCTCATTAGAACTATGATTTCTCCTATCTAATCATTCCCCCTTGCCTACCCATCACAACCCGTCGCTTAAGTCCAAAAGATACAGATTTGAACGTCTTTGGCGAACAATTCTTTTAACTATCCAACACGAGATCTGGCTGGACCATTAATGCATTTTCGGGTTATGCTCTCCATCACTAAAAGTGCTCACTTTTCAAATATCCTCCAGGAATGCAAAGAGAATCCTCGGCTTCTCTGCTCCTCCAAAAACTGTCTTGTAAATACATCCTCCCTTAGCTCCTCCACCTGCACCTCCGATAGTAATTGTGAGGAGCTCATGGACGTTTTGTTCAAAGACTGAGACCATTGTTCAGCTGCCTCTGCTGCTACCCGCCCTTCCCCTAGCACATCGGGACAAGCTTCCCCACGTTTTCGCCACTGCCCTAACACTGAACCCACGACTTTCTCAAGCTTCAGTCCCCTCTCCTGTAAGGGTACCTTTGACATCATCTTGTTCCTGAGACCCAGTTTCTGCTTCCTCGATCTTATTCTGAACAAATTGTTGACCAGTGAAATTCTCTTCCTGGCTCCCATGTTCGCTGAGATTGTTAATGGTTCCCTCTCCTTAGGTGTTATTCCCGCCTTCATATCTGTTGTCATCAGCCCCAACTCCAAACCGTCCTTCCCCCTACAATGGCACTGAACGTTTTTTAACTTCCCAAATCCCTGCCCATCTTTCCAGCAATTCCATCTTTGAATCCGTCCAATCAGGTTTCTGACTCGGCCACGGGAACAGCCCTTATCAAAGTCTCAATTGACATTATTTCAGAGTGTGACCTTGATAAACTATCCCTCCTTATCTTCTCGACGAATCTGCAGACTTCGACACAGTTAACCACACCATCCTCCTCGAATGCCTCCCCTCTGTTGTCCAGCTGGATTGAATTTCCCTGGCTTGTTTCATTCTTAATTATCTAATCGGAGCCAGAGAATCACCTGCAATGGCTTTTCTTTCCAGTCCCACGTTATTACATCTGCAGTCCCGTAAGCATCTATATACCACTGACTGAAATGCTATCTCTCGATGATATCATCAAAAAGCACCACATCAGGTACTATACGTATGTTGATGACACTCAGCTCTACATCACCAAGACCACTCTCGATCCCGCCACTCTCTCTGATTCACCATACTTCTTGCCTGACATCAAGTACTGGATGAGCAGCAATTTACTCCAATGAAACTTGGGAAAATTGAAGCCTTTTAGACCTCGGCACAAAAACCGTTCCCTGACCATCTCCATCCCTGGCAACTGCCTTAAGCTAAGCCCGATCGTTCGACGCATTGGCCTTGTGTTTGACCCCGAGATGAGTTCCTGACCGCATATCCGCACCATCACCAAGACAAGCCTACTTCCACCTCCATAATATCAGTCGACTCCGATCCTGCCACAGATCATCTGCTGCTGAAACCTTCATCCATTCCTTTGTTACATCTAGACTTGACGATATCAATGTTCCCCTGGCTGGCCTCCCACATTCTACCCTACATAAACTTGTGCTCATCCAAACCTCTACCATCGATGACATAACTAGCTCCGAATCACATTCAACCATCACACCTGTGCTCGCTGGCTTTCACTGTCTCCCGGGCAGACAATGCCACAATTTTAAAATCCTCATCCCTGTTTTCAAATACCTCACTGCCCTCGCCCCTCCCTATCTCTGCAAATGCCTTCAGCCCTTGGAGCCTCTGAGATGTATGCACGTGTTCAATTATGGCCTCTTGTACAGCCTCAATTTTAATCGATCCCCCACTGGAGGCTCTGATTTTAGCTGCCGTGGCCCTATGCTCTGCAATTCCCTCCCTAAACCATTCCACCTGTCTACCTCGCGTTCCTCTATTAAGATGCTGATTAAAGCCTAATCTTTGATCAAGCCTTTTGTAATCTGCCCTGATATCTGCTGTGGATCGTTGATAAAATATCATGTTTCAATAATACCGTTATTAAGCAATTGTTAATCACCTTGAGTCGTTTTACGATGTTAAATGCCCTTTATACATCCAGGTTGTTGTGGTTTGCTGAACACCTCTGTTCAGTCCGCAAGAGCAGCTTGAGTTTCCGGTCGCTTGCCATTTTAATTCACTGCCCCACTCCCGCTCTGACATATCTGTCCTCGGCCTCATACACTGCTCTAATGAAGCTCAATGGTAACTCGAGGAACTGCAACTCCACTTTCGATCAGGCACTTTACAACCTCTCGGAATCAAGGCCCAGTTCAACAATTTCAGGTCTTAACCACTGCTTCCATTTTATCAGACAGCAGCTGCTGTAATGATTCAGCTGTTGCCATTTACAGTTTCTCCATGTCCATCTTTTGTTTCGTTGCTTGTCCCATTATCTTCCTCTTTTGCCAAGCACCTGCATCCCTTTTGTCATTTAATCTCTCCTGCCTTCATTCCATCACAGACCTCCCCATTTGTGCACTCCTCCCCTTTCCGTGCCGCTGTACTTGCTTAAAATCTGTCAAATCTCTCACTTTATACAGTTTCAAACGATAGACCGCTAATATGAAATGTTAACTCTGTTTCTTTCTCCACAGGTACTACGTGATCTGCTGAGTGTTTCCCACATGTTCTGCTTATATTTCAGATTTCCAGTATCCGCACATTTTGTCATTGGCCAGCAATAAAAATGTAAATCAGGAGCTGAGCAGAGTCCTCAACAGAAAGGCTCAGCTGTTATGAGAGATTCGGGGTACAATTAACCGTTGAATGAGGATTCAGAGCCAAGAGAGGCGATCGAGATCTGAGAAGAGATGAACGGAACACACTAACAATAATAGGATGGAAGTCTCAAACAAACTGAATGCACGAAAAGCCCTCTCATCAGTTCATTTATTCAATGAGCCTATGTATTGAGGAAGACAATTTTCTGTAGTCTAACTGCTAAATGCAAAAAATATTCCTCCCGAATCATGGGACGGAATTTTTTTAGATTCCCCCTTGATTAGTTACTATAGCGGAAGAGGCACGAAATATAGTTCCTGTGTGGAATAATCAGACCTTAAAATGCATGTTCACGGCCTGTAAATTGTAGGAATAACAGTGGCAGAAGAGAATAAGACAATAACGTCTTGTATTTATCGTGGTAAAACATCAGAAGGCGCTTCACAGGATTGTTATTAAACTAAATTTGACACCGAGCCAAATAATGAGATTTTAGGGGAGATGACCAAAAGCTTCGTCAAAGAGGTAGGTTTTAACGAGCATCGTAAAGAAGGAAAGAGAGGTAGAGAGGCAGAGCAGTTTAGGGAAGGAATTCCATATCAAGGCCTAGGCAGCTGAAGGCACGGCCACCAATGTTTGAGCGATTAAAATCAGCAATGCTCACGAGGCCAGAATTAGAGGTGTGCAGATATCTCACAAAATCATAGCATGATAGACATTTATGGTGTTGTATCCGTGTGTTAATGGAGACACGGAATGCAGGAGTTGGTTTCACAGGTGTTTACTGAACAAAGTCTGGAGGTGAACTAACAGATACAAGACACTATACAGGCTTATATAGCCCGAGTGGCCATTACTGGCATTACAGTACACAGGGGCTCTTAAAGGCACACACACCACAATTCCTCCCCTTTTAGACAATCAGTACATGACATTTTAAGTAATCATTAATTAACATGTAACAAGAACAATAATATACACATTTGCTGCAGTTAATCAATTATAAGTCAGTCTCTCTGGAGGCTTCCTGACTCGGTCCGGATAACGCCTCGGTGGTGTAATAGTTTTTGGTGGTGTAGTAAGTTCTTTTGGCAAGGTCGATTCGGCTTGAATGCCAGTGTCAGGTTCATCTGGTTCCAGTATCTCCGGATCGGAGGTAGATACTATGGGTATCTCTGCTTCATCATTAGGCGTATAGAGTTGTGGTGTAGGTTGTCCCTTTTCGGATGACTCTATGATCTGGTCAGCATGGTGCCTTATTATGCTTTCTCCAATGCCCACGGTATACATCAGCGGTCCTAGTCATGTGCAAATAGTTCAAGGCTGCCATTTCTCGGTACGGTAGTCCCAGGCCAAAATTTGTCGACCTATCTGGAAGGTTCTAGTTGGCCTTTCATTCATGCCTTGAAATTGCCGGTTCTCCACGTCCCTTCTGATGTTTGGCTTGATCAAATCCAGCCGGCATCTTAGGCTTCTATTGAAGAACATCATGGCGGGAGTTTGGTTTGGAACCACATGTGTTGCATTCCTGTATGCAAACAAGAATTTATCTACCTTATGCTGTAGATTTATGTCTTCATTACCCATGGCCTTTATGGCCTTCTTGAAGGTCTGGACAAACCTTTCAGCCAATCCATTGTTGGCGGGATGGTATGGGGCGGACGTGTAGTGCTTAACCCGTTGTTTTTTAAGAACTTCCTGAATTCTTCGGACACAAATTGCGTCCATTATCAGAACAGATCTGTTCAGGCAGCCCATTCCTGGCAAATATGGTCCTTAATACTGTGATGGTTTTTTCCGTGGTGGTGGAGGACATCTTTATTACCTCCCACCACTTGGAGTGTTCATCAACTGCGATTAAGAACATTGAGTCCATAAATGGACCACCATGGAGATGAGGGCCACTCCCATGGATGTAGAGGGGCTTGTGGTGGGGCGTTTTGGACATTCTGGCATCCTAGGCAGCTCTTGGTCATTTCTTCGATGTCTCCATCGATACCTGGCCACCACACAAACGCTCTGGCTAGGTTCTTCATTTTCACTCCACCCAGATGCCCCTCGTGAAGCTCCTTTAGCACTTTATCCTGGAGTTTGGGTGGAATCACCACTCTGGATCCACACATCAAGGTTCCTCGGCACACTGACAGCTGTTCTCTTCTTTGCGAGAATGCTGGCAACAGTGGTTCGCCATGTGCTGGCCATCCCTTCACCGTTAAATCGTAGACTCGTGACAGAGTCAGGTCATTTCTCGTTTCCTTTTCAATGGCAGAATTTGTCACTGGTAGACATTCCACTATGGTTGAGTGGAACATCTCCACTGGGTCCACTGTAGGTGCCTCTTCTACCGTTGGCAATGGTAGGTGCGATAAACCGTCAGCATTCCCATGCTGTTTTGATCCTTTGTATTCTATGTCATATTGGTGTGCCCCTAGGAAAAGGGACCACCTCTGTAGCCTTTGCGCTGTCATAATGGGAACACCCTTTTTAGGGTTGAATATGGAGACGAGGGGTTGATGGTCAGTCAACAAGGTAAATTTTTATCCGTGTAGGTAATGGTTGAATTTCTTCACTCCCCATACCAGACTGAGTGCTTCCCTGTCGATCTGGGCATAGTTACGCTCAGCTGAGTTCAATGAGCGTGACACAAAAGCTATCGGCCGCTCCGAGCCATCAGGGAATCAATGCGATAATACCGCTCCTACGCCGTAAGGGGATGCATCGCACGCCAGTCTGATTGGCAGTGATGGGTTGTAATGAGCCAAAACATCTTTGGACGTGATCAAGCATTTGCATTTATGGAAGGCACGTTTACAGTCTTCGCTCCATTTCCAAATTACTCCCATTTGTAGCAGTTCATTCAGAGGGTGCAGAAGAGTTGACAAGTTCGGTAAAAATTTATGATAGTAATTTATCAATCCCAGGAACGACCTTAATTGTGAGACACTTTCAGGTACTGGGGCTTTTATGACCGCTTCAATTTTTTTCAGGTGACTTATGCAACCATTCCTCATTAATTATGTGGCCACAATATGATATTTGTTCTGGAAAATTCGCACTTGGGGCGATTTGCTCGTAGGCCCCGTTCTTTCAGCCTAGTGAGCACCTGCTCCAAATTGGCAAGGTGCTCATTGTCATTTTCTCCTGTTACAAGGATGTCGACTAGGTAGCATTGAGTCCCTGGAATCCCTTGGAGGACTTTCTCCATAGCTCTTTGCCAGATAGCTGGAGCTGATGCTAATCCGAAAACCAGTCGATTGTACTGGTACAGGCCTTTGTGTGTATTTATTGTGAGATACTTTTTAGAGGCCTCTTCAACCTTCATCTGTAGATATGCCTGTGCCAAGTCAATTTTGGCGAAACGTTTCCCTCCGGATAGTGAGGCAAAAATATCTTCTATCCTCAGAAGAGGATACGGTACCATGTGAAGGACTGGGTTTACAGTCACCTTGAAGTCCCCACAAATGCGAATTTTTCTCTGTTCTTCAGATTTATCATTATTCAACGTTTTCTTCATGACCGGGACGATGGGTGTTGCCCACTCGCTCCAATCTATCTTGGATAATACGCCTGCCTTTTCCATATTCTCCAGCTCTGCCTCGACTGCTGGACGAATTGTGTATGGCACCGGCCTTGCCTTAAAAAACTAGGGAATTGCCGCATCTTCCACTTTTATTGAGGCGGTGATGCCTTTCAAGGTTCCTAGTTCCTGTTGAAACACTTCCTTGGCGTTGGCCAAGATGTCTTTTGATCGTTCAGGTATGACGTCATCATCATTTTTTTTCTTACTGGTCACCGTCAGTGGTTGAATGGAGTGCCAGTCTAAATGTATCTTCCTGATCCATTCACATCCCAGCAGCGGTGGACCACCATCTTGCAGAACGTATAAATACAACTTCTGTATTTCCTTGCCGTTGAATACAACAGGCACCCTTATTTTCCCTTTGGGGTATACTTTCTACCCCGTATATGTTTTCAAGATAATGGATGCGTCTTTCAAAGTTATATGCAGAAATAGCCGCTCGTAATCCCGTCGACTTATGACGGTCAGAGCCGATCCTGTATCTAGCTCCATTTTAACTGGGGACCCCGCTATCGTGAGGGTAACCCAAATGGTCTGGTAATCTTCTTTGGCAATTAGATTATGTAATTTGAGACAGCTTAGTCTCTTGTTTCCGGAGTCGCTATCGCTCTTCTGGTCTTCGGAGCTACTGTCCGTCATCATTTGTACCTTTCTGTACTTTTCCTTATTGATTTTTTTCCTGTCCGTGGATTTTTTGTTTCCAGATCGGCATACACGTGCAATGTGTCCAATCTTTCCGCATTGCCTGCACGCTTTGTCCTTGAACCAGCAGTGCCTCTGGTCATGGGTGGATCTGCCGCAGCGATAACATCTTTCGAAACCCTGTGTCATTTCATGGGTGCCGAAGTGCTGTGGCTTTTGCTGTATCTCTGCAGCTCCTCTTGCGGCTGCTTCGTATGATACAGCCACACTGAAAGCCTTGTCCAGTGTCAAATCTTTCTCAGAAAGTAGACTTTTCTGTGTTCCTTCACTTAGGAGACCGCAGACGAATTTGTCTCGAAGGGAATCTGAATTGGCAGTGCTTTGACAGCTTCCTTAATTCAGTGAGTGTAATCAGCGTTACTTTCCTTCTTGTGCTGATTCCTCCTGAAGAATTTGAATCGTTCCGCTATCAGCAGCGGTGTTGGGTTTAGGTGCTCATGTAGGGTATCAACAATCTCCTTAAAATTCTTGTCCTTTGGTTTGGCTGGAGTGATTAATTTTCGTAACAGCCCGTATGTCCTTGCGCCCATTAGATTTAGAAGTACTGACACCTTTTTATCATCCTCTATTTCATTTGCTGTGCAATATACCTCCACTCTTTCCACATATGTGGTCCAATCCTCTATATCGCTATCGAAAGCAGTAATATTACCACTCTTAGGAATCCTGAAAAAAAATGGCGCTTCCCGCGCTTTCCTTTCTTCCCCGCAGAAAAAAATGGCGCCTCCCGCGCTTTCCCACCGCTGCCGCTTCTGACAACGCTGTTCTCCGCGGATTTTATTTACATAGGTATTTTTAATAGGTGGAGACTCGTTCCCGCTGGACTCTCTGGGACTTTTCCCTCCCTCTGCTTGGTCCGAGCGACGACCTGCTTTGCAGCGCCGGCTGTCTCCCGAGTGCTCCACTCTCTGTCTCCGTTTGCCTCCACATTCGCTGCTAGGCCCCGCTGCAGGGCCAGCCGATGGAGCCCCAGCCCGCCACCCAGGAAGGATTATTGCAGTACCTGCCACCAGCTCGGCTAGCTGGTGAAACCACAGTATTTTTTTCTTTCTTGTTTTTCTTCGACTTTCATCTGAGGAATCGATCTCCTTGAGGTGCTGCCGAATTGCAGGTAAGTCCTTTTCCAATTCGTCGCCACTGTTGAATCCGTGTGTTAATGGAGACACGGAATGCAGGAGTTGGTTTCACAGGTGTTTACTGAACAAAGTCTGGAGGTGAACTAACAGATACAAGACACTATACAGGCTTATATAGCCCGAGTGGCCATTACCGGCATTACAGTACACAGGGGCTCTTAAAGGCACATACACCACATATGGCACGTTAGAATATCATTCGAAACACCGTGTCTGTGTCGGACGAAAAAGAATATCCAGTCTAATCCCACTTCCCAACTGTTGTTCTTGAGCGTTGCAGTTACAGCGCTTCAAGTGCATATCCAAGGCCTTTTAAAAAATGTGATGAGGGTCTCTGCCTCTACCAACTTTTCATGCACTGAGTTCCAGAGTCCCACCACCCACTGGGTGTAAAAGGTTCTCCTCAGCTTCCCTCTAATCCCCCTGGTTATTGAACTATCTGCTAGCGTCAATAGGCCCTTGCTATCGAATCAATCTAGGTCAATAATAATTTTACACACCTCAATTAAGTCTCCCCTCAGAGTCCTCTGTTCCAAAGTGAACAACACCAGAAAATCCAATCTTTCCTCATAGCTAAAATTCTCCAAATCTGGCAAAATCCTCGTAAATCTATGCTGTATTTTCCCCAGTGGGATCACATCTTTACTGTAATGTTGTAAACAGAACTGTAAACTGTGTTCTAGCTGCAGTCTAGCTAATGTGCTATACAGTTCATGCATAACCTCCATGCTCTTATATTCTATGCCGCAGCTAATAAAGGAAAATATCCTGGCAGCATTCTTAACCATATTATCACCTTGTCTTGCTCCCTTCAGGGATCTGTGTACATGCACTCCAAGACTTCTCTGTTCGCCTACACTTCTCAGTATCTTCCAAGTATCGTGTACTCGCTTGCCATCTTAGCATTCACCAAATGCATTAACACACACTTCTCCGGATTGAATTCCATTTGCCAATTTTCTACCAACCTGACCAGTCCATTGATGACTTCCTGTAGACAACAGCTTTCTTCCTCACTCTCAACAACACCGCCATTTTTTATCTGAGTCTTGCGGAACCCCAGTAGAAACAGCTTTGCAGTTGCAAAAACATCCATCTACCATTACCGTTTTCTCAACCATTGGTGTCCATGCCTTCTGTTCCCTGGGCACTAAACTATGTCAGTCCCTCATTAAACCACGCCGCCTTTCTACCTCTCTTTCCTCCTTTAAGACCAACCTATAAAGCAACTTCTACGACCAAACTTTTGGTTATCTGCTCTAATTTCTCCTTTTGTGGCTCAGTATCTATTTTTATTATTATGAAATTCCCGTGAAGCACCTTGGGATGGTTTACTATGTTAAAGGCGCTATATAAATAAACATAACTTATACTTATATTCCTGTCACTGAGCCAATTTTGGAACCAACGTGCAACTTTCCCTAAGATCCGATGGGCTCTAACTTTTTGATCAATCTGCCATGTGGGACCTAGCCAAATGCAATACCGTCAGTCACTCTCCTTGTTAGCTCCTCAAAAATTTCAACCAAGTTAGTCAGACACGACCTTCCCTTAACAAATCCATGCTAACTGTCCTAGATGAATCCCTGCTCTCTAAATGACGGTTAATACTGTCGCTCATAATTCTTTCCAAGAATATGCACACCACCGAGGTTAGGCTGACTGATCTATAATTAATTCTTCTATTAATTTATCCCTTTTATTGCCGCAATTCAACCTAATACAGCACTTCAATCTAATACAGTACTTCAATCTAATACAGCAATTCAATCTAATACAGCACTTCAATCTAATACAGCACTTCAATCTAATACAGCACTTCAATCTAATACAGAAATTCAATCTAATACAGCACTTCAATCTAATACAACACTTCAATCTAATGCAGCACTTCAATCTAATACAGAAATTCAATCTAATACAGCACTTCAATCTAATACAGCACTTCAATCTAATACAGCACTTCAATCTAATACAGAAATTCAATCTAATACAGCACTTCAATCTAATACAGCACTTCAATCTAATAGAGCACTTCAATCTAATACAGCACTTCAATCTAATACAGCACTTCAATCTAATACAGCACTTCAATCTAATACAGCACTTCAATCTAATACAGCCCTTCAATCTAATACAGCACTTCAATCTAATACAGCACTTCAATCTAATACAGCACTTCAATCTAATACAGCACTTCAATCTAATACAGCACTTCAATCTAATACAGCTCTTCAATCTAATACAGCACTTCAATCTAATACAGCACTTCAATCTAATACAGCACTTCAATCTAATACAGCACTTCAATCTAATACAGCACTTCAATCTAATACAGCACTTCAATCTAATACAGCACTTCAATCTAATACAGCTCTTCAATCTAATACAGCACTTCAATCTAATACAGCACTTCAATCTAATACAGCACTTCAATCTAATACAGCACTTCAATCTAATACAGCCCTTCAATCTAATACAGCACTTCAATCTAATACAGCACTTCAATCTAATACAGCACTTCAATCTAATACAGCACTTCAATCTAATACAGCACTTCAATCTAATACAGCTCTTCAATCTAATACAGCACTTCAATCTAATACAGCACTTCAATCTAATACAGCACTTCAATCTAATACAGCACTTCAATCTAATACAGCACTTCAATCTAATACAGCACTTCAATCTAATAGAGCACTTCAATCTAATACAGCACTTCAATCTAACACAGCACTTCAATCTAATACAGCACTTCAATCTAATGCAGCACTTCAATCTAATGCAGCACTTCAATCTAATGCAGCACTTCAATCTAATACAGAAATTCAATCTAATACAACACTTCAATCTAATACAGCACTTCAATCTAATACAGCACTTCAATCTAATACAGCACTTCAATCTAATACAGCACTTCAATCTAATACAGCACTTCAATCTAATACAGCACTTCAATCTAACACAGCACTTCAATCTAATACAGCACTTCAATCTAATACAGCACTTCAATCTAATACAGCACTTCAATCTAACGCAGCACTTCAATCTAATACAGCACTTCAATCTAATACAGCGCTTCAATCTAATACAGCACTTCAATCTAATACAACACTTCAATCTAATACAGCACTTCAATCTAATACAGCACTTCAATCTAATACAGCACTTCAATCTAATACAGCACTTCAATCTAATACAGCACTTCAATCTAATACAGCACTTCAATCTAATACAGCACTTCAATCTAATACAGAAATTCAATCTAATACAACACTTCAATCTAATACAGCACTTCAATCTAATACAGCACTTCAATCTAACACAGCACTTCAATCTAACACAGCACTTCAATCTAATACAGCACTTCAATCTAATACAGCTCTTCAATCTAATACAGCACTTCAATCTAACACAGCACTTCAATCTAATACAGCACTTCAATCTAATACAGCACTTCAATCTAATACAGCACTTCAATCTAATGCAGCACTTCAATCTAATACAGCACTTCAATCTAATACAGCACTTCAATCTAATACAGCACTTCAATCTAATACAGCACTTCAATCTAACACAGCACTTCAATCTAACACAGCACTTCAATCTAACACAGCACTTCAGTCTAATACAGCACTTCAATCTAATACAGCACTTCAATCTAATACAGCACTTCAATCTAATACAGCACTTCAATCTAATGCAGCACTTCAATCTAATACAGCGCTTCAATCTAATACAGCACTTCAATCTAATACAGCACTTCAATCTAATACAGCACTTCAATCTAATGCAGCACTTCAATCTAATACAGCACTTCAATCTAATGCAGCACTTCAATCTAATACAGCGCTTCAATCTAATACAGAAATTCAATCTAATACAGCACTTCAATCTAATACAGCACTTCAATCTAATACAGCACCTCAATCTAATACAGCACTTCAATCTAATACAGCACTTCCATCTAATACAGCCCTTCAATCTAATACAGCACTTCAATCTAATAGAGCACTTCAATCTAATACAGCCCTTCAATCTAATACAGCACTTCAATCTAATAGAGCACTTTAATCTAATACAGCACTTCAATCTAATACAGCACTTCAATCTAATACAGCACTTCAATCTAATACAGCACTTCAATCTAATACAGCACTTCAATCTAATGCAGCACTTCAATCTAATACAGCACTTCAATCTAATACAGCACTTCAATCTAATACAACACTTCAATCTAACGCAGCACTTCAATCTAATGCAGCACTTCAATCTAATACAGCACTTCAATCTAATACAGCACTTTAATCTAATAGAGCACTTTAATCTAATACAGCCCTTCAATCTAATACAGCACTTCAATCTAATAGAGCACTTTAATCTAATACAGCTCTTCAATCTAATACAGCACTTCAATCTAATACAGCACTTCAATCTAATACAGCACTTCAATCTAATACAGCACTTCAATCTAATACAGCACTTTAATCTAATAGAGCACTTTAATCTAATGCAGCACTTCAATCTAATACAACACTTCAATCTAATAGAGCACTTTAATCTAATACAGCTCTTCAATCTAATACAGCACTTCAATCTAATACAGCACTTCAATCTAATACAGCACTTCAATCTAATACAGCACTTCAATCTAATACAACACTTCAATCTAATACAGCACTTCAATCTAATACAGCACTTCAATCTAATGCAGCACTTCAATCTAATACAGCACTTCAATCTAATACAAAACTTCAATCTAATACAGCACTTCAATCTAATGCAGCACTTCAATCTAATACAGCACTTCAATCTAATACAGCACTTCAATCTAATGCAGCACTTCAATCTAATACAGCACTTCAATCTAATACAGCTCTTCAATCTAATACAGCACTTCAATCTAATACAGCTCTTCAATCTAATACAGCACTTCAATCTAATACAGCGCTTCAATCTAATACAGAAATTCAATCTAATACAGCCCTTCAATCTAATACAGCTCTTCAATCTAATACAGCACTTCAATCTAATACAGCTCTTCAATCTAATACAGCCCTTCAATCTAATACAGCACTTCAATCTAATACAGCTCTTCAATCTAATACAGCACTTCAATCTAATACAGCACTTCAATCTAATACAGCACTTCAATCTAATACAGCACTTCAATCTAATACAGAAATTCAATCTAATACAGAAATTCAATCTAATACAGAAATTCAAACTAACGCAGCACTTCAATCTAACACAGCCCTTCAATCTAATACAGCACTTCAATCTAATACAGAAATTCAATCTAATACAGCACTTCAATCTAATACAGCACTTCAATCTAATACAACACTTCAATCTAATACAGCACTTCAATCTAATACAGAAATTCAATCTAATACAGCACTTCAATCTAATACAGAAATTCAATCTAATACAGCACTTCAATCTAATACAGAAATTCAATCTGATACAACACTTCAATCTAATACAGCACTTCAACCAATACAGCCCTTCAATCTAACGCAGCACTTCAATCTAATACAGCACTTCAATCTAATGCAGCACTTCAATCTAATACAGCACTTCAATCTAATGCAGCCCTTCAATCTAATACAGCACTTCAATCTAATGCAGCACTTCTATCTAATACAGCACTTCAATCTAATACAGCACTTCAATCTAATACAGCACTTCAATCTAATACAGCACTTTAATCTAATACAGCACTTCAATCTAATACAGCACTTCAATCTAACGCAGCACTTCAATCTAATACAGCACTTCAATCTAATACAGCACTTCAATCTAATACAGCACTTCAATCTAATACAGCGCTTCAATCTAATACAGCACTTCAATCTAATACAGCACTTCAATCTAATACAGCACTTCAATCTAATACAGCACTTCAATCTAATACAGCACTTCAATCTAATACAGCAATTCAATCTAATACAGCACTTCAATCTAATACAGCACTTCAATCTAATACAGCACTTCAATCTAATACAGAAATTCAATCTAATACAGCACTTCAATCTAATACAGCACTTCAATCTAATGCAGCACTTCAATCTAATACAGAAATTCAATCTAATACAGCACTTCAATCTAATACAGCACTTCAATCTAATACAGCACTTCAATCTAATACAGAAATTCAATCTAATACAGCACTTCAATCTAATACAGCACTTCAATCTAATAGAGCACTTCAATCTAATACAGCACTTCAATCTAATACAGCACTTCAATCTAATACAGCACTTCAATCTAATACAGCACTTCAATCTAATACAGCCCTTCAATCTAATACAGCACTTCAATCTAATACAGCACTTCAATCTAATACAGCACTTCAATCTAATACAGCACTTCAATCTAATACAGCACTTCAATCTAATACAGCTCTTCAATCTAATACAGCACTTCAATCTAATACAGCACTTCAATCTAATACAGCACTTCAATCTAATACAGCACTTCAATCTAATACAGCACTTCAATCTAATACAGCACTTCAATCTAATACAGCACTTCAATCTAATACAGCTCTTCAATCTAATACAGCACTTCAATCTAATACAGCACTTCAATCTAATACAGCACTTCAATCTAATACAGCACTTCAATCTAATACAGCCCTTCAATCTAATACAGCACTTCAATCTAATACAGCACTTCAATCTAATACAGCACTTCAATCTAATACAGCACTTCAATCTAATACAGCACTTCAATCTAATACAGCTCTTCAATCTAATACAGCACTTCAATCTAATACAGCACTTCAATCTAATACAGCACTTCAATCTAATACAGCACTTCAATCTAATACAGCACTTCAATCTAATACAGCACTTCAATCTAATAGAGCACTTCAATCTAATACAGCACTTCAATCTAACACAGCACTTCAATCTAATACAGCACTTCAATCTAATGCAGCACTTCAATCTAATGCAGCACTTCAATCTAATGCAGCACTTCAATCTAATACAGAAATTCAATCTAATACAACACTTCAATCTAATACAGCACTTCAATCTAATACAGCACTTCAATCTAATACAGCACTTCAATCTAATACAGCACTTCAATCTAATACAGCACTTCAATCTAACACAGCACTTCAATCTAATACAGCACTTCAATCTAATACAGCACTTCAATCTAATACAGCACTTCAATCTAATACAGCACTTCAATCTAACGCAGCACTTCAATCTAATACAGCACTTCAATCTAATACAGCACTTCAATCTAACACAGCACTTCAATCTAACACAGCACTTCAATCTAATACAGCACTTCAATCTAATACAGCTCTTCAATCTAATACAGCACTTCAATCTAACACAGCACTTCAATCTAATACAGCACTTCAATCTAATACAGCACTTCAATCTAATGCAGCACTTCAATCTAATACAGCACTTCAATCTAATACAGCACTTCAATCTAATACAGCACTTCAATCTAATACAGCACTTCAATCTAATACAGCACTTCAATCTAACACAGCACTTCAATCTAACACAGCACTTCAATCTAACACAGCACTTCAGTCTAATACAGCACTTCAATCTAATACAGCACTTCAATCTAATACAGCACTTCAATCTAATACAGCACTTCAATCTAATGCAGCACTTCAATCTAATGCAGCACTTCAATCTAATACAGCACTTCAATCTAATACAGCACTTCAATCTAATACAGCACTTCAATCTAATACAGCACTTCAATCTAATACAGCACTTCAATCTAATACAGCACTTCAATCTAATACAGCACTTCAATCTAATACAGCACTTCAATCTAATACAGCACTTCAATCTAATACAGCACTTCAATCTAATGCAGCACTTCAATCTAATACAGCACTTCAATCTAATGCAGCACTTCAATCTAATACAGCGCTTCAATCTAATACAGAAATTCAATCTAATACAGCACTTCAATCTAATACAGCACTTCAATCTAATACAGCACCTCAATCTAATACAGCACTTCAATCTAATACAGCACTTCCATCTAATACAGCCCTTCAATCTAATACAGCACTTCAATCTAATAGAGCACTTCAATCTAATACAGCCCTTCAATCTAATACAGCACTTCAATCTAATAGAGCACTTTAATCTAATACAGCACTTCAATCTAATACAGCACTTCAATCTAATACAGCACTTCAATCTAATACAGCACTTCAATCTAATACAGCACTTCAATCTAATGCAGCACTTCAATCTAATACAGCACTTCAATCTAATACAGCACTTCAATCTAATACAACACTTCAATCTAACGCAGCACTTCAATCTAATGCAGCACTTCAATCTAATACAGCACTTCAATCTAATACAGCACTTCAATCTAATACAGCACTTCAATCTAATGCAGCACTTCAATCTAATACAGCACTTCAATCTAATACAGCTCTTCAATCTAATACAGCACTTCAATCTAATACAGCTCTTCAATCTAATACAGCACTTCAATCTAATACAGCGCTTCAATCTAATACAGAAATTCAATCTAATACAGCCCTTCAATCTAATACAGCTCTTCAATCTAATACAGCACTTCAATCTAATACAGTTCTTCAATCTAATACAGCCCTTCAATCTAATACAGCACTTCAATCTAATACAGCTCTTCAATCTAATACAGCACTTCAATCTAATACAGCACTTCAATCTAATACAGCACTTCAATCTAATACAGAAATTCAATCTAATACAGAAATTCAATCTAATACAGCTCTTCAATCTAATACAGCACTTCAATCTAATACAGCGCTTCAATCTAATACAGAAATTCAATCTAATACAGCCCTTCAATCTAATACAGCTCTTCAATCTAATACAGCACTTCAATCTAATACAGCTCTTCAATCTAATACAGCCCTTCAATCTAATACAGCACTTCAATCTAATACAGCTCTTCAATCTAATACAGCACTTCAATCTAATACAGCACTTCAATCTAATACAGCACTTCAATCTAATACAGAAATTCAATCTAATACAGCACTTCAATCTAATACAGCACTTCAATCTAATACAACACTTCAATCTAATACAGCACTTCAATCTAATACAGAAATTCAATCTAATACAGCACTTCAATCTAATACAGAAATTCAATCTAATACAGCACTTCAATCTAATACAGAAATTCAATCTGATACAACACTTCAATCTAATACAGCACTTCAATCTAATACAGCACTTCAATCTAATACAGCACTTCAATCTAATACAGCACTTCAATCTAACACAGCACTTCAATCTAACACAGCACTTCAGTCTAATACAGCACTTCAATCTAATACAGCACTTCAATCTAATACAGCACTTCAATCTAATACAGCACTTCAATCTAATGCAGCACTTCAATCTAATACAGCACTTCAATCTAATACAGCACTTCAATCTAATACAGCACTTCAATCTAATACAGCACTTCAATCTAATACAGCACTTCAATCTAATGCAGCACTTCAATCTAATACAGCACTTCAATCTAATGCAGCACTTCAATCTAATACAGCGCTTCAATCTAATACAGAAATTCAATCTAATACAGCACTTCAATCTAATACAGCACTTCAATCTAATACAGCACCTCAATCTAATACAGCACTTCAATCTAATACAGCACTTCCATCTAATACAGCCCTTCAATCTAATACAGCACTTCAATCTAATAGAGCACTTCAATCTAATACAGCCCTTCAATCTAATACAGCACTTCAATCTAATAGAGCACTTTAATCTAATACAGCACTTCAATCTAATACAGCACTTCAATCTAATACAGCACTTCAATCTAATACAGCACTTCAATCTAATACAGCACTTCAATCTAATGCAGCACTTCAATCTAATACAACACTTCAATCTAATACAGCACTTCAATCTAATACAACACTTCAATCTAATACAGCACTTCAATCTAATACAGCACTTCAATCTAATACAACACTTCAATCTAATGCAGCACTTCAATCTAATACAACACTTCAATCTAATACAGCACTTCAATCTAATACAGCACTTCAATCTAATACAGCACTTCAATCTAATACAGCACTTCAATCTAATACAGCACTTCAATCTAATACAGCACTTCAATCTAATACAGCACTTCAATCTAATACAGCACTTCAATCTAATACAGCACTTCAATCTAATACAACACTTCAATCTAATGCAGCACTTCAATCTAATACAACACTTCAATCTAATACAGCACTTCAATCTAATACAGCACTTCAATCTAATACAGCACTTCAATCTAATACAGCACTTCAATCTAATACAACACTTCAATCTAATGCAGCACTTCAATCTAATACAACACTTCAATCTAATACAGCACTTCAATCTAATACAGCACTTCAATCTAATACAGCACTTCAATCTAATACAGCACTTCAATCTAATACAGCACTTCAATCTAATACAGCACTTCAATCTAATACAGCACTTCAATCTAATACAACACTTCAATCTAATACAGCACTTCAATCTAATACAGCACTTCAATCTAATACAGCACTTCAATCTAATACAGCACTTCAATCTAATACAGCACTTCAATCTAATACAACACTTCAATCTAATACAGCACTTCAATCTAACGCAGCACTTCAATCTAATACAGCACTTCAATCTAATGCAGCACTTCAATCTAATACTGCACTTCAATCTAATACAACACTTCAATCTAATACAGCACTTCAATCTAATACAACACTTCAATCTAATACTGCACTTCAATCTAATACAGCACTTCAATCTAATACAACACTTCAATCTAATACAGCACTTCAATCTAATACAACACTTCAATCTAATACAGCACTTCAATCTAATACAGCACTTCAATCTAATACAGCACTTCAATCTAATACAGCACTTCAATCTAATACAACACTTCAATCTAATACAGTACTTCAATCTAACGCAGCACTTCAATCTAATACAGCACTTCAATCTAATACAACACTTCAATCTAATACAGCACTTCAATCTAATACAGCACTTCAATCTAATACAGCACTTCAATCTAATACAACACTTCAATCTAATACAGCACTTCAATCTAACGCAGCACTTCAATCTAATACAGCACTTCAATCTAATGCAGCACTTCAATCTAATACTGCACTTCAATCTAATACAACACTTCAATCTAATACAGCACTTCAATCTAATACAGCACTTCAATCTAACGCAGCACTTCAATCTAATACAACACTTCAATCTAATACAGCACTTCAATCTAATACAGCACTTCAATCTAATACTGCACTTCAATCTAATACAACACTTCAATCTAATACAGCACTTCAATCTAATACAACACTTCAATCTAATACAGCACTTCAATCTAATACAACACTTCAATCTAATACAGCACTTCAATCTAATACTGCACTTCAATCTAATACAACACTTCAATCTAATACAGCACTTCAATCTAATACAACACTTCAATCTAATACAGCACTTCAATCTAATACAACACTTCAATCTAATACAGCACTTCAATCTAATACAGCACTTCAATCTAATACAGCACTTCAATCTAATACAGCACTTCAATCTAATGCAGCACTTCAATCTAATACAGCACTTCAATCTAATACAACACTTCAATCTAACGCAGCACTTCAATCTAATACAGCACTTCAATCTAACGCAGCACTTCAATCTAATGCAGCACTTCAATCTAACGCAGCACTTCAATCTAATACAACACTTCAATCTAATACAGCACTTCAATCTAACGCAGCACTTCAATCTAATGCAGCACTTCAATCTAACGCAGCACTTCAATCTAATACAACACTTCAATCTAATACAACACTTCAATCTAATACAGCACTTCAATCTAACGCAGCACTTCAATCTAATGCAGCACTTCAATCTAACGCAGCACTTCAATCTAATACAACACTTCAATCTAATACAACACTTCAATCTAATACAGCACTTCAATCTAACGCAGCACTTCAATCTAATACAGCACTTCAATCTAACGCAGCACTTCAATCTAATACAACACTTCAATCTAATACAACACTTCAATCTAATACAGCACTTTAATCTAATACAACACTTCAATCTAATACAGCACTTTAATCTAATACAGCACTTCAATCTAACGCAGCACTTCAATCTAATGCAGCACTTCAATCTAACGCAGCACTTCAATCTAATACAACACTTCAATCTAATACAGCACTTCAATCTAACGCAGCACTTCAATCTAATGCAGCACTTCAATCTAACGCAGCACTTCAATCTAATGCAGCACTTCAATCTAATACAGCACTTCAATCTAATACAGCACTTCAATCTAATACAGCACTTCAATCTAACACGGCACTTCAATCTAATACAGCACTTCAATCTAATACAGCACTTCAATCTAACGCAGCACTTCAATCTAATACAACACTTCAATCTAATACAGCACTTCAATCTAATACAGCACTTCAATCTAACGCAGCACTTCAATCTAATGCAGCCCTTCAATCTAATACAACACTTCAGTCTAATACAACACTTCAATCTAATACAGCACTTCAATCTAACGCAGCACTTCAATCTAATGCAGCCCTTCAATCTAATACAACACTTCAATCTAATACAACACTTCAATCTAATACAGCACTTCAATCTAACGCAGCACTTCAATCTAATACAGCACTTCAATCTAATACAACACTTCAATCTAACGCAGCACTTCAATCTAATACAGCACTTCAATCTAATACAACACTTCAATCTAATACAACACTTCAATCTAATACAGCACTTTAATCTAATACAACACTTCAATCTAATACAGCACTTTAATCTAATACAGCACTTCAATCTAATACAACACTTCAATCTAATACAACACTTCAATCTAATACAGCACTTCAATCTAACGCAGCACTTCAATCTAATACAGCACTTCAATCTAACGCAGCACTTCAATCTAATACAACACTTCAATCTAATACAACACTTCAATCTAATACAGCACTTCAATCTAATACAACACTTCAATCTAATACAACACTTCAATCTAATACAGCACTTCAATCTAATACAGCACTTCAATCTAATACAACACTTCAATCTAATACAGCACTTCAATCTAATACAACACTTCAATCTAATACAACACTTCAATCTAATACAGCACTTCAATCTAATACAGCACTTCAATCTAATACAGCACTTCAATCTAATACAGCACTTCAATCTAATACAACACTTCAATCTAATACAGCACTTCAATCTAATACAACACTTCAATCTAATACAACTCTTCAATCTAATACAACACTTCAATCTAATACAACACTTCAATCTAATACAACACTTCAATCTAATACAGCACTTCAATCTAATACAACACTTCAATCTAATACAACACTTCAATCTAATACAGCACTTCAATCTAATACAGCACTTCAATCTAATACAACACTTCAATCTAATACAGCACTTCAATCTAATACAACACTTCAATCTAATACAACACTTCAATCTAATACAGCACTTCAATCTAATACAGCACTTCAATCTAATACAGCACTTCAATCTAATACAGCACTTCAATCTAATACAACACTTCAATCTAATACAGCACTTCAATCTAACGCAGCACTTCAATCTAATACAGCACTTCAATCTAATACAACACTTCAATCTAATACAACACTTCAATCTAATACAGCACTTCAATCTAATACAGCACTTCAATCTAATACAACACTTCAATCTAATACAGCACTTCAATCTAATACAACACTTCAATCTAATACAACACTTCAATCTAATACAGCACTTCAATCTAATACAGCACTTCAATCTAATACAGCACTTCAATCTAATACAACACTTCAATCTAATACAGCACTTCAATCTAATACAGCACTTCAATCTAATACAACACTTCAATCTAATACAACACTTCAATCTAATACAGCACTTCAATCTAATACAGCACTTCAATCTAATACAACACTTCAATCTAATACAGCACTTCAATCTAATGCAGCACTTCAATCTAATACAGCACTTCAATCTAATACAACACTTCAATCTAATACAGCACTTCAATCTAATACAGCACTTCAATCTAATACAACACTTCAATCTAATACAGCACTTCAATCTAACGCAGCACTTCAATCTAATACAGCACTTCAATCTAATGCAGCACTTCAATCTAATACAGCACTTCAATCTAATACAGCTCTTCAATCTAATACAGCACTTCAATCTAATACAGCTCTTCAATCTAATACAGCACTTCAATCTAATACAGCGCTTCAATCTAATACAGAAATTCAATCTAATACAGCCCTTCCATCTAATACAGCTCTTCAATCAAATACAGCACTTCAATCTAATACAGCTCTTCAATCTAATACAGCCCTTCAATCTAATACAGCACTTCAATCTAATACAGCTCTTCAATCTAATACAGCACTTCAATCTAATACAGCACTTCAATCTAATACAGCACTTCAATCTAATACAGAAATTCAATCTAATACAGAAATTCAATCTAATACAGCACTTCAATCTAATACAGCACTTCAATCTAATACAGCACTTCAATCTAATACAGAAATTCAATCTAATACAGAAATTCAATCTAATACAGCACTTCAATCTAACACAGCCCTTCAATCTAATACAGCACTTCAATCTAATACAGAAATTCAATCTAATACAGCACTTCAATCTAATACAGCACTTCAATCTAATACAACACTTCAATCTAATACAGCACTTCAATCTAATACAGAAATTCAATCTAATACAGCACTTCAATCTAATACAGAAATTCAATCTAATACAGCACTTCAATCTAATACAGAAATTCAATCTGATACAACACTTCAATCTAATACAGCACTTCAATCTAATACAGCACTTCAATCTAATGCAGCACTTCAATCTAATACAGCACTTCAATCTAATACAGCACTTTAATCTAATACAGCACTTCAATCTAATACAGCACTTCAATCTAATACAGCACTTCAATCTAATACAGCACTTCAATCTAATACAGCACTTCAATCTAATACAGCACTTCAATCTAATACAGCACTTCAATCTAATACAGCACTTCAATCTAATACAACACTTCAATCTAACGCAGCACTTCAATCTAACACAGCACTTCAATCTAATACAGCACTTCAATCTAATACAGCACTTCAATCTAATACAGCACTTCAATCTAATACAGCCCTTCAATCTAACGCAGCCCTTCAATCTAACGCAGCACTTCAATCTAATACAGCACTTCAATCTAATACAGCACTTCAATCTAATACAGCGCTTCAATCTAATACAGCACTTCAATCTAATACAGCACTTCAATCTAATACAGCACTTCAATCTAATTCAACAATTCAATCTAACGCAGCACTTCAATCTAATACAGCACTTCAATCTAATACAGCACTTCAATCTAATACAGCACTTCAATCTAATACAGCACTTCAATCTAATGCAGCACTTCAATCTAATGCAGCACTTTAATCTAATACAGCACTTCAATCTAATACTGCACTTCAATCTAATACAGCACTTCAATCTAATACAGCACTTCAATCTAATACAGCACTTCAATCTAATACAGCACTTCAATCTAATACAGCCCTTCAATCTAATACAACACTTCAATCTAATGCAGCACTTCAATCTAATACAGCACTTCAATCTAATACAGCACTTCAATCTAATACAACACTTCAATCTAATACAGCACTTCAATCTAATACAGCACTTCAATCTAATACAGCTCTTCAATCTAATACAGCACTTCAATCTAATACAGCACTTCAATCTAATACAGCACTTCAATCTAATACAACACTTCAATCTAATGCAGCACTTCAATCTAATACAGCACTTCAATCTAATACAGCACTTCAATCTAATACAACACTTCAATCTAATACAGCACTTCAATCTAATACAGCACTTCAATCTAATACAGCACTTCAATCTAATACAGCACTTCAATCTAATACAACACTTCAATCTAATGCAGCACTTCAATCTAATACAGCACTTCAATCTAATACAGCACTTCAATCTAATACAACACTTCAATCTAATACAGCACTTCAATCTAATACAGCACTTCAATCTAATACAGCACTTCAATCTAATACAGCACTTCAATCTAATACAGCACTTCAATCTAATACAGCACTTCAATCTAATACAGCACTTCAATCTAATACAGCACTTCAATCTAATACAGCACTTCAATCTAATACAGCACTTCAATCTAATACAGCACTTCAATCTAATACAGCACTTCAATCTAATACAGCACTTCAATCTAATACAGCACTTCAATCTAATACAGCACTTCAATCTAATACAGCACTTCAATCTAATACAGCACTTCAATCTAATACAGCACTTCAATCTAATACAGCACTTCAATCTAATACAGCACTTCAATCTAATACAGCACTTCAATCTAATACAGCACTTCAATCTAATACAGCACTTCAATCTAATACAGCACTTCAATCTAATACAGCACTTCAATCTAATACAGTACTTCAATCTAATACAGCACTTCAATCTAATACAGCGCTTCAATCTAATACAGCACTTCAATCTAATACAGCACTTCAATCTAATACAGCACTTCAATCTAATGCAGCACTTCAATCTAATACAGCACTTCAATCTAATACAGCACTTCAATCTAATACAGCGCTTCAATCTAATACAGAACTTCAATCTAATACAGCGCTTCAATCTAACGCAGCACTTCAATCTAATACAGCACTTCAATCTAATACAGCACTTCAATCTAATACAGCACTTCAATCTAATACAGCACTTCAATCTAACACAGCACTTCAATCTAATACAGCACTTCAATCTAATACAGCGCTTCAATCTAATACAGCACTTCAATCTAATGCAGCACTTCAATCTAATACAGCACTTCAATCTAATACAGCACTTCAATCTAATACAGCACTTCAATCTAATACAACACTTCAATCTAATACAGCACTTCAATCTAATACAGCACTTCAATCTAATACAGCACTTCAATCTAATGCAGCACTTCAATCTAACACAGCACTTCAATCTAATACAACACTTCAATCTAATACAGCACTTCAATCTAATACAGCTCTTCAATCTAATACAGCACTTCAATCTAATACAGCACTTCAATCTAATGCAGCACTTCAATCTAATACAGCACTTCAATCTAATACAGCACTTCAATCTAATACAGCTCTTCAATCTAATACAGCACTTCAATCTAATACAGCACTTCAATCTAATACAGCACTTCAATCTAATACAACACTTCAATCTAATGCAGCACTTCAATCTAATACAGCACTTCAATCTAATACAGCACTTCAATCTAATACAACACTTCAATCTAATACAGCACTTCAATCTAATACAGCACTTCAATCTAATACAGCACTTCAATCTAATACAGCACTTCAATCTAATACAACACTTCAATCTAATGCAGCACTTCAATCTAATACAGCACTTCAATCTAATACAGCACTTCAATCTAATACAACACTTCAATCTAATACAGCACTTCAATCTAATACAGCACTTCAATCTAATACAGCACTTCAATCTAATACAGCCCTTCAATCTAATACAGCACTTCAATCTAATACAGCACTTCAATCTAATACAGCACTTCAATCTAATACAGCACTTCAATCTAATACAGCACTTCAATCTAATACAGCACTTCAATCTAATACAGCACTTCAATGTAATACAGCACTTCAATCTAATACAGCACTTCAATCTAATACAGCACTTCAATCTAATACAGCACTTCAATCTAATACAGCACTTCAATCTAATACAGCACTTCAATCTAATACAACACTTCAATCTAATACAGCACTTCAATCTAATACAGCACTTCAATCTAATACAGCACTTCAATCTAATACAGCACTTCAATCTAATACAGCACTTCAATCTAATACAACAATTCAATCTAATACAGTACTTCAATCTAATACAGCACTTCAATCTAATACAGCGCTTCAATCTAATACAGCACTTCAATCTAATACAGCACTTCAATCTAATACAGCACTTCAATCTAATGCAGCACTTCAATCTAATACAGCACTTCAATCTAATACAGCACTTCAATCTAATACAGCGCTTCAATCTAATACAGAAATTCAATCTAATACAGCACTTCAATCTAATACAGCACTTCAATCTAATACTGCACTTCAATCTAATACAGCACTTCAATCTAATACAGCACTTCAATCTAATACAGCACTTCAATCTAACACAGCACTTCAATCTAATACAGCACTTCAATCTAATACAACACTTCAATCTAATACAGCACTTCAATCTAATACAGCCCTTCAATCTAATACAGCACTTCAATCTAATACAGCGCTTCAATCTAATACAGCACTTCAATCTAATGCAGCACTTCAATCTAATACAGCACTTCAATCTAATACAGCACTTCAATCTAATACAGCACTTCAATCTAATACAGCCCTTCAATCTAATACAGCACTTCAATCTAATACAGCCCTTCAATCTAATACAACACTTCAATCTAATACAGCACTTCAATCTAATACAGCACTTCAATCTAATACAGCACTTCAATCTAATACAGCACTTCAATCTAATACAGCGCTTCAATCTAATACAGAAATTCAATCTAATACAGCACTTCAATCTAATACAGCACTTCAATCTAATACAGCACTTCAATCTAATACAGCACTTCAATCTAACACAGCACTTCAATCTAATACAGCACTTCAATCTAATACAGCGCTTCAATCTAATACAGCACTTCAATCTAATGCAGCACTTCAATCTAATACAGCACTTCAATCTAATACAGCACTTCAATCTAATACAGAAATTCAATCTAATACAGAAATTCAATCTAATACAGCACTTCAATCTAATACAACACTTCAATCTAATACAGCAGTTCAATTTATTAAAGCACTTCAATCCAATACAGTGCTTCATCTAATACAGCACTTCAATCTAATAAAGCAATTAAACCTAATACAGCAATAATATCGAATACACTGCCTCAATCTAATAGAACACATCAATTCAATAAAGCACTTCAACATAATAAAGCAATTGAATCTAATACAAAATTTAAGTCTAATAAAAACATTTCTATCTAATACAGCACGTCAAACGAGTAGCCAAATTCTGAGTCCAAAGCACAGAGTCTTACAAAGCTAAACTGATTATAGACACTCATCTGGAACGCCAATAATGCAAGAATGTTGTAGTATATGTTTCAGAAAGTGTAAAATGTGGCCACCATTTTCTGTGTGAAGCAATCTGTCCCTTAGTGCTGCAGGTAATCTCTGTGAATTAATCTCTGAGGCAATACACTCCCAGAGCCTTCTAGATAAGAACATAAGAACATAAGAAGTAGGTGCAGGGGTAGGCCATCCGGAACCTCGGGCCTGCTCTGCCATTCAAGAGGCTCATGGCTGATCCGAACTTAGACTCAAGTCCACTTCCCTGACCTCTCCCCACTTATTCCCTTATCAGCTAGGAAACTGTCTATCTCTCTTATAAATGTATTTAATATCGAAGCTTCCACAGCGCTCTGAGGTAGCAAATTCCATAGGTTATATACATGATTATAGATATACTCTCTAGATTGGCCACTGTGACAGTTGGGTAAAAGCATCGTTTCAATTATTTATTGTTGATTGAACAAATACTTGTTAACCAATTTGTGTCCCTGCTGCGAGGGAAGCCCCGAAGACTTGACCATTCTGATAATATTGGGGAACTACTTAAAAATGTAATGCTACAATATGTTGTTTATTTTATCAAGATGGGCTCATCAGTAGATCTCACGTTGCTTCCCTGGTGCTCTGCACCCTACTGTGTTAATTGAATATCCAATTTCAAATTTTTTTTGCTCAGTCGTGGCTGCTGTACTGTATTTCTGATTTGGTCCTACTAAATTAATTCGTGCAATTTCATTTTCAGGTTAAATTGCAGGGCATGATTCTCTGGTCTGTAGAAGTAAACTCTCCTACCATTTCTTATAAGATTGTTTAATTTCACAATAAATAATTATTGTATTTCTACTAATGAAACATGTTACACCAATACGAGTAGATCTCTATTGCTCAAAGTAACCCAGCCCATAAATCTAATACAGCACTTGACACTAATTTAGCACCTCATCCTAATACAGCCCTTCAAATTAATCCAGCACCTCATCCTAATACAGCCCTTCAAATTAATCCAGCACCTCATCCTAATACAGCCCTTCAAATTAATCCAGCACCTCATACTAATACAGCCCTTCAAATTAATCCAGCACCTCATCCTAATACAGCCCTTCAAATTAATCCAGCACCTCATACTAATACAGCCCTTCAAATTAATCCAGCACCTCATACTAATACAGCCCTTCAAATTAATCCAGCACCTCATACTAATACAGCCCTTCAAACTAATTCAGCACCTCATACTAATACAGCCCTTCAAACTAATTCAGCACCTCATACTAATACAGCCCTTCAAATTAATCCAGCACCTCATCCTAATACAGCCCTTCAAACTAATCCAGCACCTCATACTAATACAGCCCTTCAAACTAATCCAGCACCTCATACTAATACAGCCCTTCAAACTAATCCAGCACCTCATACTAATACAGCCCTTCAAACTAATTCAGCACCTCATACTAATACAGCCCTTCAAATTAATCCAGCACCTCATCCTAATACAGCCCTTCAAACTAATTCAGCAGCTCAAATTGATACAGCCCTTCAAATTAATCCAGCACCTCATCCTAATACAGCCCTTCAAATTAATCCAGCACCTCATCCTAATACAGCCCTTCAAATTAATTCAGCACCTCATACTAATACAGCCCTTCAAATTAATCCAGCACCTCATACTAATACAGCCCTTCAAATTAATCCAGCACCTCATACTAATACAGCCCTTCAAATTAATTCAGCACCTCATACTAATACAGCCCTTCAAATTAATTCAGCACCTCATACTAATACAGCCCTTCAAATTAATCCAGCACCTCATACTAATACAGCCCTTCAAATTAATTCAGCACCTCATACTAATACAGCCCTTCAAATTAATCCAGCACCTCATCCTAATACAGCCCTTCAACTTTTTCAGCACCTGAAAGTAATGTAGCATCTCAAACAAATGGAGCACATCAGTATGATGCAGCACCGCAAACTAATTCAGCACCTCAAACTAGCAAAGCTCCTCAAACTAATTCAGCACCTCAAACTAGCAAAGCTCCTCAAACTAATTCAGCACCTCAAACTAGCAAAGCTCCTCAAACTAATTCAGCACCTCAAACTTGCAACATATGTGCATAATTGTCAAATACATTTCAGCACAGATAAGCGCATTATTGCATATTGTTGTGAAAAATAAGGAGGACACATTACTGGGAAAATAGGAATCTAAATAGATAGTGGAGCAAAGCGATCTGGAAGCTCAAATACACAAAGAGGTTAATAAATCATATAAAGCAAACCACGTGCCAGGGTTTATTATTAGAGGGATAGTATTGAAAAGTAAAGAAGTTAAGATAAACTTGAATCGATCCTTGTGTAGACCACACGTGTTTCACTGTGTATAGTTCTGGCCACCATATTAGAAAAAAAAATTAAAGGCACTGGAAAGGATGGAAACAAAGATTTACCAGGATGACACCAGAATTGCGAGCTTATACCTTTCAGGATAGGATGAACAGGCTGTGTCACTTCATTCTTGTAAAGAGAAGGTTGAGGTGTGACCTAATTGAGGTCTTTAAAATTATGAAAATTTTTGATAGCGAGCATACAGAGGCTTATGCTGATAGAGTTCGATGCTAAAGGATGGGAGGATGCTCGAGTGGAGCATTTAAACTGGAATGGACCGTTTAGGCCGAGTGTCCCCTTCCTGTGCAGTATGTTCTTTTTGATTTTATGTGATCATAGAATCATAGATTAATCCGTCACAGAAGTATTTGTACTCCCAGATACAATTTCTATTCGATTCCATTTAGATTCATATTTCAATGTAAAATGGGACCTCCGTAAATTTCTTTACACAATGTAAGTGTCAGTCGTGGCACAGTGGGTAGCACTCTCGCCTCTGAGTCAGGAGGTAATGGGTTCACAGTCCCACTCCAGAGACTTGAGCAGAGAAATCTAGGCGGGCAGTAAAAAGGGAGCGCTGCACTGTCCGAGATGCCGTCTTTCCGATGAGACTTTAACGGAGACTCCGTCTGCTCTCTCAGGTGGACATAATAGTTCCCAAGACATTATTTTAAATCGGAGCAGGGTAGTTATCCCTGGTGTTCTGGCCAATATATATACCTTAATCAACGCGGGAATGGTAGTACTGTGGTTATGTTACTGTACTAATAATACAGAGACCTGGACTAATAATCTGGAGACATGGGTCCAAATCTCTCCCCGGCAGCTGCCGAGTTTCAATTCAGTTAATTAAATAAATCACGAATATAAAACGAATATCAGTAATGGTCACCATGAAACTAGCGAATTATCGTTAATACCCATCTGGTACATAATGTCCTTTAGACAAGGAAATCTGCTGTCCTTACCTGGTCTGGCCTATATGTGACTCCAGACCTACAGCAATTTGGTTGACTCTTAACTGCCCCCTGAAATGGCCTAGCAAGACACACACTTGTACCAAATCGCTGCAATAAATTCAACACTGTGGGAGAACTTTCACCAATCGGACTCCAGCAGTTCATAAGGCAATACTCCACCACGTTCTCAAGGTCAATTAGGGATGGGCAATAAATGCCGGCCTTGCCAGCGACGCCCACATCCAGTGAATGAATAAAAATACCTACAAAAGAGATTATCGGGTCATTATCGCATTGCTGTTTGTGGGAGCTTGCTTTGTGCAAATTGACTGCTGCATTTCCTACTTTACAACAGTCACTGAACTTCAAAAGTACTTGTTTGGCTTTAAAACGCTGTGGGACATCCTGAAGTCGTGAGAGGAACTATGTAAATAAATGTATTTCTCTCTTGCAGATTGAGGCCATTCGGCCCCGGTGTCCACGTCAACACATTTGAAGATCCATCCAGTTATTCCCACTCCCACACTCTTTGCCCATATCCCTGCAATTATTCTCCTTCAAGCATTTAAGCAATTCCTTTTTGAAGGCTACTATTGAAGCTGTACCCACCACCCAATGAGTCAGTGAATTCCAGATCCTAACCACTCGCTGTGTGAAAATGTTTTAGCTCATGTCGCCTCTGGTTCTTCTGCCAATCACCTTAAATGTGTGCCCTCTGGTTATTGAACCTTCAGATATTGGAAACAGTTTCTCTTTATTTACTCTGTCCAAACCATTCATAATTTTAAACAACTCCATCAAATATCTTCAAAACGCTCTCTGTTCTAAGGAGAATAACCCCAGCATCATCAATCTATCCAGTTAATTGCAATCCCTTATATAGAAACATAGAAACATAGAAGATAGGAGCAGGAGTAGGCCATTCGGCCCTTCGAGCCTGCTCCGCCATTCATGGCTGATCATCCAAATTCAGTACCCTGTCCCTTCCTTCTCCCCATATCCCTTGATCCCTTTAGCCTTAAGAAATATATCCAACTCATTCTTGAATATATTTAATGAAGTGGCCTCCACCACCCTCTGTGGCAGAGAATTCCAAAGGTTAACTACTCTCTGGGTGAAGAAATTCCTCCTCATTTCAGTCCTAAATGGCTTACCCCTTATCTTTAGACTATGACCCCTGGTTCTGGACACCCCGACCATCAGAAACATCCTTCCTGCATCTAGTCTGTCCAGGCCTGACAGAATTTTATAGATTTCGATGAGATCCCCTCTCAATCTTCTAAACTCCAGTGAGTATAAGCCCAATCGACACAATCTCTCCTCATACGTCATTCCTGCCATCCCAGGTATCAGCCTGGTGAATCTTCGCTGCACTCCTTCCATGGCAAGTACGTCCTTCCTCAGGTAAGGCGACCAAAACTGCACACAATACTCAAGGTGCGGTCTCACCAGGGCCCTGTACAATTGTAGCAAGACATCCTTGTTCCTGTACTCGAGCACTCTTGCTACGAAGGCCAACATACCATTTGCCTATTTAACCATCTGCTGCACCTGCATGCTTACCTTCAACGACTGGTGCACAAGAACAACCAGGTCTCTTTGCACTTCCCCTTCTCCCAATCTATTGCCATTCAAATAATAATCTGCCTTCCTGTTTTTGCCACCAAAGTGGATAACCTCACATTTATCCAAATTATAGTGCATTTGCCATGTTTCTGCCCAATCACCCAACCTGTCCAAATCGTACTGGAGTTTCACGACATCCTCCTCACAGCTTACCCTCCCACCCAGCTTTGTGTCGTCTGCAAATTTGGAGATATTACATCCAATTCCCTCGTCCAGATCATTAATATATATTGTGAACAGCTGGGGCCCTAGGACCGATCCTTGCGGTACCACACTAGTCGGCCTTCGAAATATTATTGCAAATCTCTTCTGTACCCTCTCCAAAGCATTCTCGCCCTTTTTAAATGTGGTGATCTGCATTGGACACAATACTCCAGCTGGGGTCGAACGTGTGCTTTTTTATATATTTAACATAACTTCCTGGCTTTTGTACTCTGTGCCTCTATTTATAAAGCCTAGGATGCTGTGTGCTGTATTACCTGCTTTGTTAACCTTTCCTCCCACCTTCAAAACTTTGGCACAAACACCCGCAGGTCTCTCAGTTCTTGCACCCAATTAATAATTGTAATATTTAGCTTGTACTGTCTCTCCTCATTCTTACTATCAAATTATATCACCTCACACCTTTCTGCGCTGAATTACATGTGCCACGTGTTCGCCCATTCCACTAGCCTGTCTATTTCCTCTTGAAGTCCATTACCAGCTGCCTCAGTGGTTACTGCACTTCCAAATTTCGTGTCAATTGCAAATTTTGAAAAGTTGCCCTTTAAGCAATCATTAATGTTTATCAACGCGGCCGTGGCCATAGTACAGAATGCTGGGGAAAACCATGATATACCTCACTCCAGTCTGAAAGACAGCAACTCAGCACAACTCTCTGTTTCTATCTATAAGCTAATTTGATATCCATACTGCTACTGCCCCTTTTATCCCATGGGCTTCAAATTTGCTGACAAGCCTCGTATGTGGAACTTTATCAAACCTCTTTTGAAAGTCGATATACACAACACCAACTGTACTGCCCTCATCTACCCTCTCTGTGAACTGAACAACAAACTCAATCACGTTAGGCAAACATGGTCTGCCCTTAATAAATCCGCGCTGGCTCTCATTTATTAGTCCAGACTTTGCCAAGTGTTTGTTAATTTTGACCCGGATTATCTATATATATAAATCAGTATGTCTGTCTGTCTCTATCTGTCTCTCTGTCTGTCTGTCTGTCTTTCTGTCTGCCTGTCCGGCTATACAAGCAAAAGTTATAGAGCGTACCTACACATATGTTATATCAAAAGAAAGCTTATCATTAGGGGACTCTCATAGGCATATTTACTTTTTGGTCGGACAAAAATTGTGCCGACGGTGAAAGGGTTAAAAGCAAATCCTCTCAGTGTTTAAAATGCAGAGCAAACAAATTACTTTAGACAAAGGAAAGAGAAAGGGGTTATGGGCGAAATCACTAAGAGCTGAGGAGAAGCCAGGTGGCGATAAAATGTCTGCCCAGCTCAAGGACTTTATACAACGGAGCCTTACAAGAATAAGACAAGGCATAGCCACCAAGCTACACACAGCTAATGCTGAACTGTGAGAAAGATTTAATAAAATCAGCTAAATTTAAAGTAGTAACATAAAGAAACAAAATGGCTTGCATAGATTATTAAAGGAACCTCAGTCTAGCAACTATGGTCTGGCAGCCTGTAGAACCAGACGTCATAATCCGGGTGGCAGAGATAAGAAATAGAACAGAAAGAATGGGCTCAGTTACAAACGAGTTGTTGATACTGTAACCTATGACCTGCAGCCCAGTATTGCAGACCAAGAAGGGTCACGAGGGCCTAACCGCCAGAATCATTGCAGGGGAGGATTAATTAGCTATTGTATTGAAGGGGTTAAATTAAACCCTCTCAGAATTCGGACAGCTGAGGTGACCACTAGTTAAGTGAAGCCAGCAAAATTAAACTCAGAACAAAGGAGTGGGGTCGTGTGAAAGTGAATAAGACAAGAAATATCACAATAAAAATTGTAGACACAGCAGAATATAGGGGTCATGTGAATTTGACCTGTAACCAAAGGCATAGTAAGATGCAACTAACTTTTACTAATACTGAAAAGAATCCATATGTGATCAGGTGATTATTGTAATACAATGTGATCAGGTGATTATTGTAATACAATGTGATCAGGTGATTATTGTAATACAATGTGATTGGATGAAAATAGAATAAAAAGCTCTGCCAGCCAAGAGAGAACAAGCAGGTGCTCACACAGACCACGGGGTCTGGGACGCTTCTCCCAGAGCACTGATGATAAACTGCATCTTTTTACTTTTACACGGTTTCACAGAAATCACAGAAACCCCACAATGCAGATAGAGGCCATTTCGGCCCATCGAGCCTGCACCGACACATATCCCACCCGATCCCCGTAACCCCTGCACCAACACATATCCCACCCTATCCCCGTGAATTTATTTTCACCACAACAAATTGGCGCTGCGCGCAGGGTACTTCGGAGCTGGAAGACCGCCTGCACCAGTGAACGGGGCGAGTAGTCAAATCTTGACTGTCCAGAAATTGGATCACTCAGAAGGGCGGTGTGACAGCGATGCAATTCCAAAAGAATCTGGTATCAGTGACGGGTGAGAGATGCAGTTCAAATAGTGGATAAGTTTAAATAGTGGATACGTTTAAATAGTGGTTAAGTTGATTGAAATCTGATGTGTTATTTCGGAATGTAAATGTCTCGAGGACCCATGCGGAGCAGGAATTAAGAGGGCAATTGGACCCCACGTGAAGGCCAGAGTTAGTTGGGAATCCGAGACAGATTAAAAGTCTCTCTGTTGTATCGCATGACGTGAGGTATGGTAATTGTGGTGTATGTGCCTTTAAGAGCCCCCTGTGTGCTGTAATGCTGGTAATGGCCACTCGGGCTATATAAGCCTGTATAGTGTCTTGTATCTGTTAGTTCACCTCCAGACTTTGTTCAGTAAACACCTGTGAAACCAACTCCTGCATTCCATGTCTCCATTAACACACGGATACAACAGTGGCGACGTATTGGAAATGGACTTAGCTGCAAGTCGGCAGCACCTCAAGGAGATCGATTCCTCAGACGAAAGTCAAAGAAAAACAAGAAAGACAAAAAAAAACCTGTGGTTTCACCAGCTAGCCGAGCTGGTGGCAGGTACTGCAATAATCCTTCCTGGGTGGCGGGCTGGGGCTCGATCGGCTGGCTCTGCAGCGGGGCCGAGTAGCGAAGGCGGAGGCAAACAGAGACGGAGGGTGGAGCACTCGGGAGATGGCCGGCGCTGCAAAGCAGGTCGGCGTTCGGACCAAGCAGAGGGAGGGAAAAGTCCCAGAGAGACCGGCGGGAACGAGTCTTCACCGATTAAAAATACCTGTGCAAATAAAAACCGCGGAGAACAGCGTTGTCAGCAGCAGCAGCGGCGGGAAAGCGCGGGAGGCGCCATTTTTTTTCTGCGGGGAAGAAAGGAAAGCGCGGGAGGCGCTATTTTTTTTTCAGGATGCCTAAGACTGGCAATATTACTGCTTTCGATAGCGATATAGAGGATTGGACCATATATGTGGAAAGAGTGGAGGTATATTGCACAGCAAATGAAATAGATGATGATAAAAAGGCATCAGTACTTCTAAATCTAATGGGCGCAAGGACATACGGGCTGTTATGAAACTTAATCACTCCAGCCAAACCGAGGGACAAGAATTTTAAGGAGATTGTTGATACCCTACAGGAGCACTTAAACCCAACACCGCTGCTGATAGTGGAACGATTCAAATTCTTCAGGAGGAATCAGCACAAGAATGAAAGTAACGCTGATTACCTCACCGAATTAAGGAAGCTGTCAAAGCACTGACAGTTCGGAGCAGGCCTGGCAGATTCTCTTCGATACAAATTCGTCTGCGGTCTCCTAAGTGAAGGAACACAGAAAAGGCTACTTTTGAAAAAGCTTTGACACTGGACAAGGCTTTCCTTGTGGCTGTATCATACGAAGCAGCCGCAAGAGGAGCTGCAGAGATACAGCAAAAGCCACAGCACTTCGGCACCCATGAAATGACACACGGTTTCGAGAGATGTTATCGTTGCGGCAGATCCACCCATGACCAGAGGGACTGCTGGTTCAAGGACAAAGCATGGAGGCAATGCGGAAAGATTGGACACATTGCACGTGGATGCCGATCTGGAAACAAAAAATCCACGGACAGGAAAAAAGTCAATAAGGAAAAGTACAGAAAGGTACAAATGATGACGGACAGTAGCTCCAAAGACCAGAAGAGCGAAAGCGACTCCGGAAACAGAGACTAAGCTGTCTCAAATTACATAATCTAATTGACAAAGAAGATTACCAGGCCATTTGGGTTACCCTCACGATAGCGGGGTCCCCAGTTAAAATGGAGCTAGATACAGGATCAGCTCTGACCGTCATAAGTCGACAGGATTACGAGC
Organism: Somniosus microcephalus; assembly: GCF_052327205.1. Classification (NCBI taxonomy): domain Eukaryota; kingdom Metazoa; phylum Chordata; class Chondrichthyes; order Squaliformes; family Somniosidae; genus Somniosus; species Somniosus microcephalus. The sequence continues at coordinate 311,437 of NC_141015.1, forward strand.
GGCTATTACCGCATATAACTTTGAAAGACACATCCATTATCTTGAAAACATATACGGGGCAGTAAGTATACCCCAAGGGAAAATAAGGGTGCCTGTTTTATACAACGGCAAGGAAATACAGAAGTTGTATTTATACGTTCTGCAAGGTGGTGGTCCACCGCTGTTGGGACGTGAATGGATCAGGAAGGTACGTTTAGACTGGCACTCCATTCAGGCACTGACGGTGACCAGTAAGAAAAAAAATGACGATGACGATATACCTGAACGATTAAAGACATCTTGGCCAACGCCAAGGAAGTGTTTCAACAGGAACTAGGAACCTTGAAAGGCGTCACCGCCTCAATAAAAGTGGAAAATGCGGCAATTCCCAAGTTTTTTAAGGCAAGGCCGGTGCCATACGCAATTCGTCCAGCAGTCGAGGCAGAGCTGGAGAATTTGGAAAAGGCAGGTGTATTATCCAAGATAGATTGGAGCGAGTGGGCAACACCCATCGTCCCGGTCATGAAGAAAACGTTGAATAATGATAAATCTGAAGAACAGAGAATAATTCGCATCTGTGGGGACTTCAAGGTGACTGTAAAGCCGGTCCGTCACATGGTACAGTATCCTCTTCCGAGGATAGAAGATATTTTTGCCTCATTATCCGGAGGGAAACGTTTCACCAAAATTGACTTGGCACAGGCATATCTACAGATGGAGGTTGAAGAGGCCTCGTAAAAGTATCTCAGGATAAACACACACAAAGGCCTGTACCAGTACAATCGACTGGTTTTCGGAGTAGCATCAGCTCCAGCTATCTGGCAAAGAGTTTTGGAGTAAGTCCTCCAAGGGATTCCGGGGACTCAATGCTACCTAGACGACATCATTGTAACACGAGAAAATGACAACGAGCACCTTGCAAATTTGGATCATGTGCTCACTAGGCTGAGAGAACGGGGCCTACGAGCAAATCGCCACAAGTGCGAATTTTTCCAGAAAAAAATATCATATTGTGGCCACATAATTAACGAGGAAGGGTTGCATAAGTCATCTGAAAAAATTGAAGCGGTCATAAAAGCACCAGCACCTGAAAATGTCTCACAATTAAGGTCGTTCCTGGGATTGATAAATTACTATCATAAATTTTTACCGAAATTGTCAACTGTTCTGCACCCTCCTAGCGAACTGCTACAAACGGGAGTAATTTGGAAATGGAGCGAAGACTTTAAACGTGCCTTCCATAAATGCAAAGGCTTGATCACGTCCAAGGAAGTTTTGGCTCATTACAACCCATCACTGCCAATCAGACTGGCGTGCGATGCATCCCCTTACGGCGTAGGAGCGGTATTATCGCATTGATTCCCTGATGGCTCAGAGCGGCCGATAGCTTTTGCGTCATGCTCATTGAACTCAGCTGAGCGTAACTACGCCCAGATCGACAGGGAAGCACTCAGCCTGGTATGGGGAGTGAAGAAATTCAACCATTACCTACATGGACAAAAATTTACCTTGTTGACTGACCATCAACCCCTCGTCTCCATATTCAACCCTAATAAGGGTGTTCCCATTATGACAGCGCAAAGGCTACAGAGGTGGTCCCTTTTTCTAGGGGCACACCAATATGACATAGAATACAAAGGATCAAAACAGCATGGGAATGCTGATGGTTTATCACGCCTATCGTTGCCAAAGGTAGAAGAGGCACCTACAGTGGACCCAGTGGAGATGTTCCACTCAACCATAGTGGAATGTCTACCAGTAACAAATTCTGCCATTGAAAAGGAAACGAGAAATGACCTGACTCTCTCTCTCGAGTCTACGATTTAACGGTGAAGGGATGGCCAGCACATGGCGAACCACTGTTGCCGCATTCTCGCAGAGAAGAGAACAGCTGTCAGTGTGCCGAGGAACCTTGATGTGTGGATCCAGAGTGGTGATTCCACCCAAACTCCAGGATAAAGTGCTAAAGGAGCTTCACGAGGGGCATCTGGGTGGAGTGAAAATGAAGAATCTAGCCAGAGCGTGTGTGTGGTGGCCAGGTATCGATGGAGACATTGAAGAAATGACCAAGAGCTGCCTAGGATGCCAGAAGGTACAAAACACCCCACCACAAGCCCCTCTACATCCATGGGAGTGGCCCTCATCTCCATGGCAAAGGGTACACATCGACTTTGCTGGTCCATTTATGGACTCAATGTTCTTAATCGCGGTTGATGCACACTCCAAGTGGCCAGAGGTAATAAAGATATCCTCCACCACCACGGAAAAAACCATCACAGTATTAAGGACCATATTTGCCAGGAATGGGCTGCCTGAACAGATCTGTTCTGATAATGGACCGCAATTTGTGTCCGAAGAATTCAGGAAGTTCTTAAAAAACAATGGGTTAAGCACTACACGTCTGCCCCATACCATCCCGCCACCAATGGATTGGCTGAAAGGTTTGTCCAGACCTTCAAGAAGGCCATAAAGGCCATAAATCTACAGCATAAGGTAGATAACTTCTTGTTTGCGTACAGGAATGCAACACATGTGGTTACAAACCAAACTCCCGACATGATGTTCTTCAATAGAAGCCTAAGATGCCAGCTGGATTTGATCAAGCCAAACATCAGGAGGGACGTGGAGAACCGGCAATTTCAAGGCATGAATGAAAGGCCAACTAGAACCTTCCAGATAGGTCAACAAGTTTTAGCCTGGGACTACCGTACTGAAAAATGGCAGCCTGGAACTATTTGCACACGACTAGGTCCACTGATGTATACAGTGGACATTGGAGAAAGCATAATAAGGCGCCATGCTGGCCAGATCATAGAGTCATCCGAAAAGGGACAACCTACACAACAACTCTATATGCCTAATGATGAAGCAGAGATACCCATAGTATCTACCTCCGATCCGGTGATACTGGAACCAGATGAACCCGACACTGGCATTCAAGCCGTATCGACCTTGTCAAAAGAACCTACTACACCACCAAAAACTACTGCACCACCGAGGCGTTATCCGGACTGATTCATGAAGCCTCCAGAGAAACTGACTTATAATTGATTAACTGCAGCAAATGTGTAGATTATTGTTCTTGTAACATGTTAATTAATGATTACTTAAAATATTATGTACTGGTTGTCTAAGGGGAGGAATTGTGGTGTATGTGCCTTTAAGAGCCCCCTGTGTACTGTAATGCCGGTAATGGCCACTCGGGCTATATAAGCCTGTATAGTGTCTTGTATCTGTTAGTTCACCTCCAGACTTTGTTCAGTAAACACCTGTGAAACCAACTCCTGCATTCTGTGTCTCCGTTAACACACAATACAACAGTAATATTAATGTATTAACGGCTACAAGTGAAATAATCACCTCTGACAGCGAGATAGTTACAAGTCAGGACCGTCATCACTAGTGGTGGATGACAGGTAGACCTCTGAGAATGAGTTACTAGGGAGGACCGGAACGCGGTAGTATCAAAAATAATATATTATGACAGAAGACGGAGGCCCAGATTGGGGAGCGCCGGGATCATTGAGTTGGCTCTATGCTGACGATCAGAAAGGTTTGATAGATAAGATGAAAAAGGATGGATGGGATCCGTCTAAGATTCCAGTGTACCAACGAGAATGGTGGGAGACACAAAAGTGAAGTAAGACAAAGAAGGCGGGAGTTTTATTGGTACACCAATTAGTAACGGTCATTCAAAAGACCGAGGAAATTAAAACGAAAATCTACAGGAGCAGGTGACAAAATTAGAGAAAAAAAATTGGCAAAACTAAAGGATAAACAAGGAGAAAGAAGATGGGGACACCGATGGAAAAAGAGAAACTTAAAGTTTTACTGACATGGAAGTTATTAACATTTGTGCTGAGACAAAAAAAACACAAGATTTTCTGAGTGAAAGGAACCTTAAAAAATGCTGGAATTTCAGTTTGTGTGAAACTTTTCCTGACTATGAATGTTTAAGAAGTTACAGTATTTCTTTTGTCTGAAAGTCTGTCTTTAAAAGAAAGATTCTGTTATGTGTGGTTTAGCTCCACCCACTTCTCTGTGTTAAAAGCGTTTAAATCTTTTGTCTTGTCTTGGATTTTGGAAGTTTTAAGAATGTGCGAATAAGATTGTGCCCCAAGAATTGAAAAAAACCTTTGAACTAATTTAAGTTAAGCTGGTGTGTAAAAACTGAGAAGAGCAACATAAAGTTTGTTTAATAAAAGATTAAGTTTCAGTCTAAGATTTAACCTTGGAGTCACGGTTGCTATGGTGAAATCTTTTAAACAGTTTGATTTGATAAGAAAATATGACGTAATTTACTGTTTTCTGCAAGAATGTGCTATTTTGTTTTGTTTGTCTGTCCATAGTTTTACAAAAGATAAGCTTCTGCCTTAAAGTTACAGTTGCCAAAGTGCTTGGAAGAAAATTAATTTGAATGTTTACAAGATCTGGATTAAATTGGAGTTATGAGCTTAATTAACCTATTAAAACCAGACTTTCATTGTGGCCACGGTGAAATTTTGGTTGGTGTAAATTTGTGTAGACCGCATTGAATAAGATAACTCCGCTCCACAAGAACATGCGATAGTTGCAGAGTTCCTTACAAGGACTTACTTAGCTTGTGAACTTTGCTCAATCCCGTCTTTCTTCACTGTCCATATTACCTCCGTGTTCGTGTTTAGTTAAAGTGTGAAAGCACAACTGTCTTTCGATCAGGAAAGTTCTTTTTTTTGATTTACATGAATTGACGCAGTTGCGTGCATTTGGTAATGTTTTGCTCCACCTTCTTAAAAACCTGCAAAGGAGTTAACCCTTTCCACTGACAGCTGTTTAAGTTCACCAAGCAACAACTTTAGTATGAAATCTAAAGATATTGGACATTATTAAATTTAAGTTTCTTAATTTTAAGTTATTATTTCACCACAGTGACAGAGGGAAAATTAAGATTTGATCATTTAACCCCTTGGGCTCTAAACAGAGTCACAATGGATTCCCTTCTTTCTTCTGTTATATGGAAGCTACCTTGTAAACTAATTGCAGCACTTCTGTCTCTTATGTTAAAAACACTGTTTAAGCTACCTAGCCTGAGAATCACTTGTTTCTGAAATTGGAAATGGAAGATAAATTGATAGAGATGAAATTGAACATCGACAAAAGCTGTCAGTTCAACTGTACTGCTATTTAGATTTGGGGATAATTTTGAAATGACAAAATGGACTCAGGCACTATATATTTGGTTACTTTTGGGAAAATAAAAGATGCTCTAAAAATAATGATAATAAAATGTGTTAATAACTTGGATCAAGTGAGGGCGTTTGATCTGTGTTTTCTATCTTAAATATTGTACTGGACAGTAAAGTTTTTCCAGGACTCATGAATGAGATATGAATGGTAATGAAAGGAAAGTGATTGAGAGTGTAAGATTGAAACAGGAGAATTACACCACTGAATGAGAACTTGCAAAATGCTCTCAGGCAGTTTAAAAGAGCAGAAACAAAACTGAAAAAAAATCAGTCTGAACTCGATGATCTGAAACAAGAAGAAAATAATTTGAACGACCGCTTACTAAATCTCCAGGTAGATTACCAGACCAAGGAAGAACTGGTTTCAGACTTGGAGAATAAATTAATGACGTCAAAGCAGAATGAAAATTCTCTTGCCTCCCTTCTAGCTGAGAAGGAAGATGCTTTACTTGAAAAAGTTGACAGGATAAAGCAGTTTTTGGAAAACATTGAGAAAAGTCAGGCAACAATACAGACCGTGGAAAAAGAAAAGTTGAATCCTGAGAATAACGTTAAGCAACAGATTATGCTTTTGGAGAGCCTAATAGCTGAGAAAACCGCATTAGTGAAAGCACAACTACATGAAAGAGCACTTCAGGAGAATGAAATGGAAGAGATTGATGTAGAGCTAGTTACTGCTAAAGGTCAGCTTGAAATCAAGCAGGCTGAAGTGGCCAGATTACAGGCAGAGGGCCAAGAGCTCAGGTCAAAGCTTAAATAGCAGCAAGTAAGCCCTTGAAGAAGTATTCAGCCATTAGACGACTACAATCTTTCGATATGATACCTGAAAGCCCGAGAAAGGCTTGTATCGGATGGCATGGGTGGCATGATATTGAGATACCGGTATGAGTGTGCAAATGTGACTTGTTACGTATGAAGTAATTACCATCCGGGAATGTATGGTGAATCTGCACTGAAGAACGGGTCTCAGACATGCTCAATTACTTGACAACAGCAAGACATGAAATGGTTAATGTGGCTCAGGAGAGCGAGACAACTTTTAAAGCATTGACACATACTCCATCGAGAAACTATCTAATTAATGAAACAATCAGAATAGAGTTAAACACACTGGTACCTGTTAGAGGGATTGAAGTTGAAGTGGAGAGTTACATGGAATCTGGAATTGGACAATTGAGGGCTAAGGAGAAATCATGTTTAGTAAGAATTATCCACAAGATGGATATGAGCAAAAGAGAGATCTGGAGAATCTTTTAAATCCATGATTTGTTGATTAGATGTTAAACTGTAAGGTATTTGATATGATTGTAAGACTGAATTTAACTGTGACTGTATTAATTGTGTTTTGTAGGTAACAGAGCGTGGGGTAAAACCAGTACGAATCCTGTATGAGGTGATTTTAGTGGTGCCTCCTGTGTCACTACTACTGCAATTACCATGCTTTACAGGTCTAACAGGACCTGTCCCATCAACCAACACGTTTTTAAGTATGAGCTACACAATTATGTGGCACAATTCAGATACTCGGATATAACATTCCCCTGTTGTTTGTGGGTTTCAGTGAGCTCATGATGCGACTGAACTCCTCCCTAAAGCATTTTTATGTTTTGGAGCAAGACAACTCGAGAATAGATATTGAAATTGACAGCATAGGGGACAACGCACATTGATGGGCTTAATACATCAGCACACCCTTAGGTTTGTATTATTTCACATGCTCTGGTTGTTATCCAACTTGTAATGATAGTGTATTTGATATATGTAACGTGTGTAGTAAGACTTTGATACATAAGCCAATTGGGTACTCATGCCCATGACTGACAAGCACTAACAAATTAATTGAGCACATCATAAGAGAAGATCCAAAGCAATGTAGAGACCCCAGGCGGGGTAACATCAGGAAAGATAGAAGATACAGAGGATATCCCAGGCGGGGCAGAATTGGAACACCGGAACAGTGAATTGAATTTGAGTAAGGGGTCAGAGGTTGCTCCTTCTCCTCAAAGGAATGGACTGTAAGAAACATAGAAACATAGAAACATAGAAACATAGAGATAGGAACAGGAGTAGGCCATTCGGCCCTTCGAGCCTGCTCCGCCATTCAATGAGATCATGGCTGATCTTCCTCTGAGATCTTAGCTGATCTTACCAGTTCAGTACCCCGTCCCCGCCTTTTCTCCGTAACCCTTAATCCCCTTAGCCTTCAGAAATATATCCAATTCTCTCTTGAAAATATTTATTGAATTAGCCTTCACAGCCCTCTGTGGCAGGGAATTCCACAGGCTCACCACTCTTTGAGTGAAGAAATTCTTCCTCATCTCTGTTTTAAATGATTTGCCCGCTATTTTTAGACTGTGGCCCCTGGTTCTGTGCTCCCCTGCCATTGGAAACATTCTCTCTGAATTCAGCCTGTCCAGGCCTGCCATAATTTTATATGCTTCGATGAGATCCCCTCTCAATCTTCTAAACTCCAGTGAGTACAAGCCCAAACTATTCAATCTCTCCTCGTAGGTCATTCCCGCCATTCCAGGTATCAGCCTGGTGAATCGCCGCTGCACTCTTTCCATGGCAAGAACATCCTTCCGCAGATGGGGCGACCAAAACTGTACACAATACTCCAGTTGCGGTCTCACCAGCACCTTGTACAGCTGTAGTAAGGTATCCCTATTCCTATACTCGAACCCCCTTGATATGAAGGCCAACATACCATTTGCCTTCTTAATCGCCTGTTGCACCTGCATGCTCTCCTTCAGTGACTGGTGCACAAGGACACCCAGGTCCCTCTGCACTTCCCCATCTCCCAATCTATTGCCATTTAGATAATAATCTACCCTCCTGTTTTTACCCCCAAAGTGGATAACCTCGCATTTATCCACATTATAGTGCATCTGCCCATTCTCCCAACCTGTCCAAATCGCACTGTAGCCTCCTGACATCCTCATCAGAGCCCACCCCTCCTCCTAGTTTAGTGTCGTCAGCGAATTTGGAAATATTGCATCCAATTCCCTGATCCAGATCATTTATATATATTGTGAACAGCTGGGGTCCCAGGACAGATCCTTGCGGCACCCCGCTGGTCACTGCCTGCCACTCCGAAAACGAGCCGTTTATTCCAACTCTCTGTTTTCTATCCGCCAGCCAGTTCTCTATCCACGTTAATACTTTGCCCCCAATCCCATGAGCCTTAATTTTGCATGATAATCTTTTGTGTGGAACCTTATCGAAGGCTTTCTGGAAGTCAAGGTACACCACATCCACTGGCTCTCCCCCATCTATTTTACCAGTTACTTCCTCAAAAAATTCCAGCAGATTAGTCAAACACGATTTACCCTTTGTAAATCCATGTTGACTCTGTCCGATCCTTTCCCCATTTGTCAAGTGCTCCGCTATTTTATCCTTAATAATGGACTCTAGCATTTTGCCCACAACCGATGTAAGGCTTACTGGTCTATAATTCCCTGCTTTCTCTCTACCCCCCTTTTTAAATATTGGGGTAACATTAGCTACCCTCCAATCCACGGGTACTGTTCCCGAGTCAATGGAGTTCCGGAAGATGATCCTTAGAGCATCTGCTATCTCCAGGGCCACCTCCTTAAGTACCCTAGGATGTAGTTTATCAGGCCCCGGGGATTTGTCGGAAGGGAGAAATCTTCAAGACTCCCTACTAACTAACACCCAAGTTGAGAGAGCAATAAGAGCTGGCTAGATTAGTCAAGAGTCGATTGTGAGAAGTCAATAAAGGTATTTCCTTCTCAAAAAAAAGGGAATTGTAAGAAATAGCTGTTAGATTCAAAGATGGGTTTAATTCTTAGACCAGGGACTGACAACAGGCAAGCGGAAAAAGATAGCATAAATGCCAGCAAGGTCGAACATCAAGCACCAAAAGACAAATAGAAATGATATGGACTTATAATTGTCATTATAGTTGTAGTATTATTTTGTGTTATAATGACGGTTCTGAAAGCATGCTGTAGGGCAGCTGTGTCCCGAATAGTGCCGGTTGCTACAGTTGATATAATCAATATTGAGCCAGAAACCGAGCAGTTAATGCGGGATAATGAAATGATAGAGATAGGAACATACATGTAAAGTTCTTTGTTCATTTTCACAGACTACCACGCCTAGCACAACAAGATAGACAAAGGGGAAAGACGAACATATGTACTAAGTTTAAGCCATCAGTATAGGAGTAATCCCGGGGATAATAAAAGTGGAAGAGAAGTTGGTATCCCTGGCCAAAGTTTACATTTGGTGTGGGACCAACAGGAGGGATTGAAAAGGTTAAAAGCAAATCCTCTCAGTGTTTAAAATGCAGAGCAAACAAATTACTTTAGACAAAGGAAAGAGAAAGGGGTTATGTGCGAAATCACTAAGAGCTGAGGAGAAGCCAGGTGGCAATAAAATGTCTGCCCAGCTCAAGGACTTTATACAATGGAGCCTTACAAGAATAAGATAAGGCACAGCCACCAAGCTACACACAGCTAATGCTGAACTGTGAGAAAGATTTAATAAAATCAGCTAAACGTAAAGTAGTAACATAACGAAACAAAATGGCTTGCATAGATTACTAAAGAAACCTCAGCCTAGCAACTATGGTCTGGCAGCCTGTAGAACCAGACGTCATAATCCGGGTGGCAGAGATAAGAAATAGAACAGAAAGAATGGGCTCAGTTACAAACGAGTTGTTGACACTGTAACCTATGACCTGCAGCCCAGTATTGCAGACCAAGAAGGGTCACGAGGGCCTAACCGCCAGAATCATTGCAGGGGAGGATTAATTAGCTATTGTAGTGAAGGGGTTAAATTAAACCCTCTCAGAATTCGGACAGCTGAGGTGACCACTACTTAAGTGATGCCAGCAAAATTAAACTCAGAACAAAGGAGTGGGGTCATGTGAAAGTGAATAAGATAAGAAATATCACAATAAAAATTGTAGACACAGCAGAATATAGGGGTCATGTGAATTTGACCTGTAACCAAATGCATAGTAAGATGTAACTAACTGTTACTAATACTGAAAAGAATCCATATGTGATCAGGTGATTATTGTAATACAATGTGATCAGGTGATTATTGCAATACAATGTGATTGGATGAAAATAGAATAAAAAGCTGTACCAACCAAGAGAGAATGAGAAGCTGTTCACACAGACCGTGGGGCCTGAGACGCTTCTCCCAGAGCTCTGATAATAAACTGCATCTTTTTACTTTTACACGGTTTAGATGTGAATTAATTTTCACCAAAACAGACGGAATCCAAAAAACGTTCAATATTCCGCTCATTATTCGCTCATTAGCATCGAGTGGGGGCGGGTTCATTGCGTGTGCGGGCGGGCCATCCTAGATTTGAGTGACATGACGATTGACCTAACCTACAGTTCAGTGACCTGACGGTTGACCAATCGGTGCGTGTGTGGGCGGGCCTTATCATTCTGAACTGAGGTGAGTGTCAGCCATCTTGATTCGTAAGTTTATTTTTTTTCCCACTTTCTGCGTGTTTCTTTTCAAATCTAGATTTCCAGCAAAAAAAAATTTGCTATTGGAACACAAATTGTTTTTTAAAAAATGTTAATTAATTTTTAAATCTTTTCTCTAAACTCTATAATTTTCCTACCTTTCACCGTTTTTGCAGGCCTGGAAGCCTGGGCCTCTGTTGCCCAGCCACTCTCGAGCTAAGCACCGCCCCGCCGGCTGGGCCCGCTCCGCAATCGCCTGCATCTTTGTAAAGGCTGGCGGTGCGGGACTGCTTCCGAGCGTAGCCATTGCCGCCATTTTGGTAAATGCTGGTGGGGTGGGAGGGAGCCTAGCAGGAGATGAGTTGCGGTTCACAGGCTCAGCTCAGCTGATTGGGCACTCATCAGGGGTCAGCCTGCAACACATCGACCGGAGGATCTGCGGCTCTCTCTCTCCTTCCCCCCCCCCCACGGATCGGGCGGGGGGGCCGGGGCGCGGGAGGGCGGAGCTCGAGAGTGCGGGGCTCGGGAGGCTGGTGGGTGGGAGAGCAGGAGAGGTGGGGAATGGTTACCCCGGCAACCAGGCCCGGCCCTCTCTCACAGCCTCAAGCCGGCTCACGCCCGTTCCCAGGGCTTGGCTCCAGCGCAGGCCCAGCCACAATCGGCGCTCTTGAAGCCGGGGCTTCGGAGGGCGTGGGGCGGGTCTCAGGAGGGTGGGGGGAGGGGTTCAGGCTGACCGGGGTGCTGTGTTCGGCTGGGCCATGTCAGTGCGTGGGGTGGCACGGAGCTCCGCGGAGCCATCGCCGTCAGAGGGGAGAGGGTCTGCTGGCTCCCTCCCTCCCATTCTCCTCCCCTCCCTTTCTCCCTTCCCCCCTCCCCCCTCCTTCCCCCACCCTTCCCTCCTACACCCTTCCCACACCCCCTTTCCCCCCCACACACACCCTCCCGCTCCCCCAACCACCCCTCCCCCTCCACCCCCCCACCACCCCTCCCACTCCATCCCCCCTTCCCCTCCAGCCCCCTCCCCCCTACACCTCCACCGCCCCTCCCCCTTCCCCTCCACCTCCCTTCCCCTCCCCCCCCAATCCCTGCCTCCGCTCCACATTCCCCCTCCCGCTCCCTCCCTTCCCATCTCCCCCTCTCCCACTACCCCCCTCCCCCTCCCCCTCCCCCCTCCCCCCTCCCCATCCCCACCTCATTACCCGCTCATTAGCATTGAGTGACATGAAGGTTGACCAATCGTACAGTCGAGTGACCCGACGGTTGACCAATCGCTGTGTCAAGGGGGCAGGTTGATTGCGTGTGCGGGCGGGCCATCCTAGTATCAAGTGACGTGACAATTGACCAATCCTACAGTTCAGTGACCAGACGTTTGACCAATCGGTGCGTGTGTGGGCGGGCCTAATGCTTCTGAGTTGAGGTGAGTGGCCGCCATCTTGATTCCAAACTCTTCATTTCTTTTTCCCACATTCTGCGTGTTTCTTTTCAAATCTAGATTTCCAGCAAAAAAAAAGTTGCTTTTAAACACAAATTGTTTTTTTAAAAAAGTTAATTGCTTTGTAAATCTTTTCTCTAACCTCTATAATTTTCCTACCTTTCAACGTTTTTGCAGGCAGGCCTCGAAGCCTGGGCCTCTGTTGCCTAGCCATGCCCAAGCTATGCACCTCCGGTCCCTCTCAAGAAGCGGCCCATGATCGGCGCCATCTTTCTAAAGGCTGGCGGCGTGGGACTGAGGCGAGCGTAGCCATCGGTGCCATCTTAGTAAAGGTGGGCGGGGCGGCAGTCAGCGCGAGCATCAACGTTGGCCCGGAGCGCGAGCAAATCAGCGGTCTTGAAGCAGGCTCGGGTGGGGGGCGAGGCTCAGGAGGGCAGGAAGGGTTACCTCGGCAACCGGGACCGGCCGTCTCTCACAGCCCCAAGCCAGCTCACACCCGTTCCCGGTGCTTGGCTCCAACGCAGAGCCATCCGCAATCGGCATTCTTGAAGCCAGCTCGGGAGGACGGGGCCTGGGATGGCGGAGACTGGGGCTCGGGAGGGCGTGGGCGGGGCTCGGGAGGGCGGGAAGTGGGGAAGGGTTAACCCAGCAACCGGGCCCGGCCGTTTCTCACAGCCTCTAGCCGGCTCATGCCCGTTCCCGGGGCTTGGCTCCATTTGCGGCCGTGGGCCACTCGCCCTCTCTCTCTCCTTCCCTCCGTCCCTCTCTCCTCCCCCCTCCCCTCTCCCCATCCCCTCTCCCCCCTCCCTCTCCCCCCTGCCTCACACTCTCTCCCTCCCAATCTCTCTCTGCCCTCTCCTTCCCCCTCTCTCGCACCCCCCTCCCTCCTCCTCTCCCTCTCCCACCTCCCTCCCCCTCTCTCTCTCCCCCCCTACCGCCCCTTCTCTCTCTCCCCCTCCCTCCCCCTCTCTCTCTCCCCCTCTCACATTGCCCCCCCCTCACCCTCTTTCTCTGCCCCCTCCCTCCCCCTCTCTCCCTGCCCCATCCCTCCCCCTCTCTCCCTACCCCCTCCCTCCCTCTCTCTCCCCCCTCCCTCCCCCTCTCTCCCCGCCCCCTCCCTCCCCTCTCTCCCCGCCCCCTCCCTCACGCTCTCCCCCTCTCTCTCTCCACCTCTTTCTGCCTCCATCCTCCCCCCTCCCTCCCTCCTGCCTCCCTCCCTCCTCCCTCCCTCCTCCATCCCCCCTCCTTCCCTTCCTTCGCACCTACCCCCCTCCCTCCCCTCTCCCTCCCTCCCCCTCTCTCTCTGCTCCCTCCCTCCCCTCTCTCTCTCACCCCCTCTCTATCTATCCCCCCCTCTCTCCCACTCTCTCTCTCTCTCTCTCCCCCAGTCGCTCTCTCTCTGTCTCCCCCAGTCTCTCTCTCTCTCTCCCCCAGTCTCTCTCTCTCTCTCTCCCCAGTCTCCCTCTCTCCACCAGTCTCTCTCTCTCTCTCTCCCAGTCTCTCTCTCTCTCTCCCCCAGTCTCTCTATCTCCCTCCCCCAGGCTCTCTCGCTCTCTCTCCCCCAGTCTATATCTCTCTCTCCCCCAGTCTCTCTCTCTCTCTCTCCCAGTCTCTCTCTCTCTCTCTTCTCCCCGCAGTCGCTCTCTCTCTTCCCCCCAGTCGCTCTCTCTCTTCCCCCCAGTTGCTCTCTCTCTTCCCTCCAGTCGATCTCTCTCTTCCCCCCAGTCGCTCTCTCTCTTCCCCCTTGTCGCTCCCTATCTTGCCCCCAGTCGCTCTCTCTCTTCCCCCCAGTCGCTCTCTCTCTTCCCCCCAGTCGCTCTCTCTCTACCCCCCAGTCGCCCTCCCTCTTCCCCCCAGTCGCTCTCTCTCTTCCCCTTGTCGCTCCCTATCTTGCCCCCAGTCGCTCTCTCTCTTCCCCCAGTCACTCTCTCTCTTGCCCCCAGTTGCTCCCTC
>NC_141015.1:325981-368167 GCF_052327205.1 Somniosus microcephalus
ACTGAGCTGGTGGTCCCCTCCAATAAATTACCAAGAGTAACCCAAGGCAGAGACTCCGGAGGCATACTGATCTGGTTTAAAACAGAACTTAAGAATTACATCAAATTTATAAAAAAGGGCGAAAACCACATGTGGCTCAAAATTGAGAGGGAGATTATCTCTAACACCCAAGATGTTTACATTTGCGCACTTTATATCCCCCCAATGGATTCCCCGTACTTTAAAGAGGACACCTTCTCCAACATAGAGGGGGAAATTATCCAATACCAGGCCCAGGTGGAACGTGTTGATCTGTGGGGACCTCAATTCAAGAACGGGCGAAGAACCAGACTTCACCAATAATCAGGGAAACAATTACGTATTTGGGAATAACCACTTTGACATCCCTTCCCTTCCATACAGGCATAACTGCGACAAAGCAGACAAATACCAACGGAAAACAGCTCCTACAGCTCTGTCGAAGCCTGGGTCTGTACATTGTCAATGGTAGGGACAACGGAAATGCCGATTTCAGGCATGTGCTGAAAACCGCCATTTCCGATCAGGCAAGAATGCTGTTGACAGATCGGACGCCTGCCCCAGAGAAGGGCCTCTGCAGGGGGAGAGCTCCACTTTCTGCAGAACCTCCGCCCACAGAAAAACCTTAGAAATCTTACGACTGGTAAAAGCCTGCTTTTGCCAGCATAAGAGTTGAAAAAAATCAACACAGAAATGATGTTATTTGGTCATTTATCATTTTAAAATATTTTTTTTAATGTACGTTTATTTTTAACCCCTAAAAAATATTAATTATTTTTTTCAAATTATTTTAATTCAAATAATGAATTTATTGTATTTTTATTTAATTTAAAAATATATATATTTTTTAATGTATTTACTGTTTTAGTGTTTTTGGGGTGATCTCCATTCATATATTTGACAGGTCTATCTGTCAAATGTATGAAGGAAGATTCCCTTCTCCTATTGGCACCCCATGGCCTAAGTGATCCCAGAGACACTTGTGAACCGCATACCCCTCTGGGATACATGGGCCCTGCACATTTCCAGTTGAAGATGCCCAGGAACACACCTCAGGAGCTCTCAGGTAATCCATGGCTTTTTTCCAGATTGGAAGCCTCTGATCGGAAAATATGAGCCATTATGTAGTGGCAATAATGGAGGCCTGGATAAAAAAAGGGGAGGATTGGATGCTTAATATTCCCGGGTATAAGGTATTTATGAAAGAGAGAGAAGGGAAGAGAGCAGCAGGGGTAGCACTTTAGATTATGGAAAATATTCCACTGCTAGAATGAGAGAATGTCCTTGAGGGGTCAAGTACCGAATGTATTTGGATGGAGTTGAGAAACAACAGAGGAGCTATTGCGTTACTTGGTTTATTTTATGGGCCAAAGAGTGGGATGGAGATGGAGGAGCGGAATTGCAAAAAACATACTGAGAAGTGCAATAACAATAGAGTCATGATGATGGGAGCCATGAACTACCCCAATATATACTGGGATAGAAATTGGTGTTCAAGGCAGGGAGGGAGAGGTATTTAAGAAGAAGTTTCAGGAAAACTTTCTTGATCAGTTTGTTTCCTGTACAACGAGGAACGAGGCATTGGTGGATCTAGTCCTGTGGAATGAAATGGGTTAAGTGGGGAATGTAACATTACAGGAACATCTCGGCAATAGTGATTATATTATCGTAAGGTTTAGATTAGTTATGGAGTAGAACATGGAGCAATGTTGAATCAAAATACTTAACTGAAAGATGGATAATTTCAGTGAATTGAGGAGCATCTGACCCGGGTGAATTGAAGTCAAAGAGTGGCAGGTAAATTGTAATGGAGCAATGGGCGGCCTTTAAGGAGGAGATGGTTCGGGTACAGTCAAGGCAATTCTTATGAGGCGGGGAATGGAAGGCATCCAAAGCCAGTGCTCCCTGGATGATAAAAGGAGTTGGAGAGTAGGATGAAGCAGATAAAAGGGGGTGAATAACCGATGCAAGTTTGATAATACAAAGGAGAATCAGGCTAAATATAGAAAGTTCAGAGTGGAAGTGAAAAAGGAAGTAAGAGAGGAAAACAGACAGTACGAGAATAGATTAGCCGCTAACATAAAGAGGAATCCAAAGCTCTTCTGTCGGCATATTAAGAGTAAAAGGGGTTGTCAGCGGAGCGCTGGGGACGATAACAGACCAAAATTGAGATATATTGGTGAAGGCAGAAGGCTGGCTGAGGTAGAAAATCAATACTTTGTGTCAAAGTTTATCAAGGAAGAGGGCTTTGCCGAATCTATGGTAAACGAGGAGATTGCTAGGATATCGGATGTGATAAAAATAGATAACGAGGAGGTACCTGAAAGGCTGGTTGTAATTAAAGTGCCTAAGCCAACCGGTCCGGATGGAATGCAACGTAGGATGCTGAGGAATTAAGGATAGACATTGTGGATGTTCTGGTCACAATATTCCAAGTGTCCTTAAATACAGGAGTGGTGCTGAGGATGGCCATGTCACAAAGTTTACAACCGTGTTCAAAAAAGAGTAGAAGGATAAACCTGGCTATTACAGATCAATCAGTTAATTGCCAGTAGTGGGGAAGCTTTTACAAAAAACTAGCTGGGGTGCCTGGTGGTGCCGAGGCTTTTTTGAGGGCATGTTGTTGTTGGAAGAGAGAGAGAGAGCGACTGGGGGGAAGAAAGAGAGCAACTGGGGGGAAGGGAGAGAGCGACTGGGGGAAGAGAGAGAGCGACGGGGGGGAAGAGAGAGAGCAACTGGGGGGAAGGGAGAGAGCGACTGGGGGGAAGAGAGAGAGCGACGGGGGGAAGAGAGAGAGCGACTGGGGGGAAGAGAGAGAGCGACTGGGGGGAAGAGAGAGGGCAACTGGGGGCAAGGGAGAGAGCAACTGGGGGGAAGAGAGAGAGCGACTGGGGGGGAAGAGAGAGAGCGACGGGGGGGAAGGGAGAGAGCGACTGGGGGGAAGAGAGAGAGCGACGGGGGGAAGAGAGAGAGCGACTGGGGGGGAAGAGAGAGAGCGACTGGGGGGAAGAGAGAGAGCGACTGGGGGGGAAGAGAGAGAGCAACTGGGGGGAAGGGAGAGAGCGACTGGGGGGAAGAGAGAGAGCGACGGGGGGAAGAGAGAGAGCGACTGGGGGGAAGAGAGAGAGCGACTGTGGGGAAGAGAGAGAGCGACTGGGGGGAAGAGAGGGAGCGACTGGGGGCAAGAGAGAGAGTGACTGGGGGGAAGAGAGAGAGCGACTGGGGCAAGATAGGGAGCGACAAGGGGAAGAGAGAGAGCGACTGGGGGGAAGAGGGAGGGCGACTGGAGGGAAGAGAGAGAGCGACTGGGGGGTAGAGAGAGAGCGACTGGGGGGAAGAGACAGAGCGACTGGGGGGAAGAGAGAAAGCGACTGGGGGAAGAAAGAGAGTGACTGCGGGGAGAAGAGAGAGAGAGAGGCTGGGAGAGAGAGAGAGAGAGAGAGAGACTGGGGGAGAGAGAGATAGACTGGGGGAGAGAGAGCGAGAGAGCCTGGGGGAGGGAGATAGAGAGACTGGGGGAGAGAGAGAGAGAGACTGGGAGAGAGAGAGAGAGACTGGGGGAGAGAGGGAGACTGGGGAGAGAGAGAGAGAGAGACTGGGGGAGAGAGAGAGAGAGACTGGGGGAGACAGAGAGAGAGAGACTGGGGGACAGAGAGAGAGAGAGGTGCGAGAGAGAGGGAGGGGGGATAGAGAGAGAGGGGGGAGAGAGAGAGAGGGGGAGGGAGGGGGCAGAGAGAGAGGGGGAGGGAGGGAGAGGGGAGGGGGGGAGGTGTGAAGGAAGGGAGGGAGGGGGATGGAGGAGGGAGGGAGGCAGGAGGGAGGGAGGGAGGGGGGAGGATGGGGGCAGAGAGAGGGGGAGAGAGAGAGGGGGAGAGCGTGAGGGAGGGGGCGGGGTGAGAGGGGGAGCGAGGGGGCGGGGAGAGAGGGGGAGGTAGGGGGAGAGAGGTGGAGGGAGGGGGTAAGGGGAGAGGGGGAGGGATGGGGCAGGGAGAGAGGGGGAGGGAGGGGGCAGAGAAAGAGGGTGAGGGAGGGGGCAATGTGAGAGGGGGAGAGAGAGAGGGGCAGGGAGGGGGGAGAGAGAGAAGGGGTGGTAGGGGCGAGAGAGAGAGGGGGAGGGAGGTGGGAGAGGGAGAGGAGGAGGGAGGGGGTGCGAGAGAGGGGGAAGGAGAGGGCAGAGAGAGATTGGGAGGGAGAGAGTGTGAGGCAGGGGGGAGAGGGAGGGGGGAGAGGGGACGGGGGAGAGGGGAGGGGGGAGGAGAGAGGGACGGAGGGAAGGAGAGAGAGAGAGGGCGAGTGGCCCGCGGCCGCAATTGGAGCCAAGCCCCGGGAACGGGCATGAGCCGGCTAGAGGCTGTGAGAAACAGCCGGGCCCGGTTGCTGGGTTAACCCTTCCCCACTTCCCGCCCTCCCGAGCCCCGCCCATGCCATCCTGAGCCCCACTCTCCGCCCTCCCGAGCCCCAGTCTCCGCCCTCCGAAGCCCCGTCCTCCCGAGCTGGCTTCAAGAATGCCGATTGCGGATGGCTCTGCGTTGGAGCCAAGCACCGGGAACGGGCGTGAGCTGGCTTGGGTCTGTGAGAGACAGCCGGTCCCGGTTGCCGGGGTAACCCTTCCTGCCCTCCTGAGCCTCGCCCCCCACCCGAGCCTGCTTCAAGACCGCCGATTTGCTCGCGCTCCGGGCCAACGTTGATGCTCGCGCTGACTGCCGCCCCGCCCACCTTTACTAAGATGGCACCGATGGCTACGCTCGCCTCAGTCCCACGCCGCCAGCCTTTAGAAAGATGGCGCCGATCAAGGGCCGCTTCTTGAGAGGGACCAGAGGTGCATAGCTTGGGCATGGCTGGGCAACAGAGGCCCAGGCTTCGAGGCCTGCCTGCAAAAACGTTGAAAGGTAGGAAAATTATAAAGGTTAGAGAAAAGATTTACAAAGCAATTAACTTTTTTTTAAAAAACAATTTGTGTTTAAAAGCAACTTTTCTTTTGCTGGAAATCTAGATTTGAAAAGAAACACGCAGAATGTGGGAAAAAGAAATGAAGAGTTTGGAATCAAGATGGCGGCCACTCACCTCAACTCAGAAGCATTAGGCCCGCCCACACACGCACCGATTGGTCAAACGTCTGGTCACTGAACTGTAGGATTGGTCAATCATCACGTCACTCGACTCTAGGATGGCCCGCCCGCACACGCAATGAACCTGCCCCCTTGACGCAGCGATTGGTCGACCGTCGGGTCACTCGACTGTACGATTGGTCAACCTTCATGTCACTCGATGCTAATGAGCGGGTAATGAGGTGGGGATGGGGAGGGGGGAGGGGGAGGGGGGAGGGGGGAGTGGGAGAGGGGGAGATGGGAAGGGAGGGAGCGGAAGTGGGAATGTGGAGCGGAGGCGGGGAGGGGGGAGGGGAAGGGGAGGGGGGAGGGGAAGGGGAGGGGAAGGGGAGGGGAGGGGAAGGGGAAGGGGGTGGGAAGGGGGGGGAGGGGAAGGGGGGGAGGGGAAGGGGGGGAGGGGAAGGGGGGGGAGGGGAAGGGGGGGAGGGGAAGGGGGGGGAGGGGTAGGGGGGGGAGGGGAAGGGGGGGAGGGGAAGGGGGGGAGGGGAAGGGGGGTGGAGGGGAAGGGGGGTGGAGGGGAAGGGGGGTGGAGGGGAAGGGCGGTGGAGGGGAAGGGGGTGGAGGGGAAGGGGGAAGGGGGGAGGGGCGGTGGAGGGGTAGGGGGGAAGGGGGGAGGGGCGGTGGAGGGGTAGGGGGGAGGGGGCTGTAGGGGAAGGGGGGGAAGGGGGGTGGTGTGGGAGGGGTGGTGGGGGGGTGGAGTGGGAGGGGTGGTGGGGGGGGTGGAGGGGGAGGGGATGGTTGGGTGAGGGTGTGGGTGTGTGTGGAGGGGGAAAGGGGGCGTGGGAAGGGTGTAGGAGGGAAGGGTGGGGGAAGGAGGGGGGAGGGAGGAAGGGAGAAAGGGAGGGGGGGAGAATGGGAGGGAGGGAGCCAGCAGACCCTCACCCCTCTGCCGGCGATGGCTCCGCGGAGCTCCGTGCCACCCCACGCACTGACATGGCCCAGCCGAACACAGCACCCCGGTCAGCCTGAGCCCCTCCCCCCACCCTTCCGAGATGCACCCCACGCCCTCCGAAGCCCCGGCTTCAAGAGCGCCGATTGCGGCTGGGCCTGCGCTGGAGCCAAGCCCTGGGTACAGGCGTGAGCCGGCTTGAGGCTGTGAGAGAGGGCCGGGCCTCGTTGCCAGGTTAACCATTCCCCACCTTTCCCGCTCTCCCGCCCACCAGCCTCCCGAGCCCCGCACTCTCGAGCTCCGCCCTCCCGAGCCCCGGCCCCCCGCCCGATCCGTGGTGGGGGGGGGAAGGAGAGAGAGAGCCGCAGATCCTCCGGTCGATGTGTTGCGGGCTGACCCCTGATGAGTGCCCAATCAGCTGAGCCTGAGCCCTGCGGTGAACCGCAACTCATCTCCTGCTGGGCTCCCTCCCACCCCACCAGCATTTACCAAAATGGCGGCGATGGCTACGCTCGGAGCAGTCACGCGCCGCCAGCCTTTACAAAGATGCAGGCGATTGCGCACACGGCGGGGCGGTGCTTAGCTCGAGCGTGGCTGGGCAACAGAGGCCCAGGCTTCCAGGCCTGCAAAAACGGTGAAAGGTAGGAAAATTATAGAGGTTAGAGAAAAGATTTAAAAGTTAATTAACATTTTTTAAAAAACAATTTGTGTTTTAAAAGCAACTTTATTTTTTGCTGGAAATCTAGATTTGGAAAGAAACACACAGAAAGTGGGAAAAAAAATAAACTTACGAATCAAGATGGCTGACACTCACCTCAGTTCAGAATGATAAGGCCCGCCCACACACGCACCGATTGGTCAACCGTCAGGTCACTGAACTGTAGGTTAGGTCAATTGTCACATCACTCAAATCTAGGATGGCCCGCCCGCACACGCAATGAACCCGCCCCCACTCGATGCTAATGAGCGAATAATGAGCGGAATTTTGAACGTTTTTTGGATTCCGTCTGTTGTGGTGAAAATTAATTCACATCTAAACCGTGTAAAAGTAAAAAGATGCAGTTTATTATCAGAGCTCTGGGAGAAGCGTCTCAGACCCCACGGTCTGTGTGAACAGCTTCTCATTCTCTCTTGGTTGGTACAGCTTTTTATTCTATTTTCATCCAATCACATTGTATTGCAATAATCACCTGATCACATTGTATTACAATAATCACCTGATCACATATGGATTCTTTTCAGTATTAGTAAAGGTTAGTTACATCTTACTATGCATTTGGTTACAGGTCAAATTCACATGACCCCTATATTCTGCTGTGTCTACAATTTTTATTGTGATATTTCTTATCTTATTCACTTTCACATGACCCCACTCCTTTGTTCTGAGTTTAATTTTGCTGGCATCACTTAACTAGTGGTCACCTCAGCTGTCCGAATTCTGAGAGGGTTTAATTTAACCCCTTCACTACAATAGCTAATTAATCCTCCCCTGCAATGATTCTGGCGGTTAGGCCCTCGTGACCCTTCTTGGTCTGCAATACTGGGCTGCAGGTCATAGGCTACAGTATCAACAACTCGTTTGTAACTGAGCCCATTCTTTCTGTTCTATTTCTTATCTCTGCCACCCGGATTATGACGTCTAGTTCTGCAGGCTGCCAGACCATAGTTGCTAGGCTGAGGTTTCTTTAGTAATCTACGCAAGCCATTTTGTTTCTTTATGTTACTACTTTACGTTTAGCTGATTTTATTAAATCTTTCTCACAGTTCAGCATTAGCTGTGTGTAGCTTGGTGGCTGTGCCTTATCTTATTCTTGTAAGGCTCCGTTGTATAAAGTCCTTGAGCTGGGCAGACATTTTATCATCACCTGGCTTCTCCTCAGCTCTTAGTGATTTCGCACATAACCCCTTTCTCTTTCCTTTGTCTAAAGTAATTTGTTTGCTCTGCATTTTAAACACTGAGAGGATTTGCTTTTAACCTTTTCAATCCCTCCTGTTGGTCCCACACCAAATGTAAACTTTGGCTAGGGATACCAACTTCTCTTCCACTTTTATTATCCCTGGGATTACTCCTATACTGATGGCTTAAACTTAGTACATATGTTCGTCTTTCCCCTTTGTCTATCTTGTTGTGCTAGGCGTGGTAGTCTGTGAAAATGAACAAAGAACTTTACATGTATGTTCCTATCTCTATCATTTCATTATCCCGCATTAACTGCTCGGTTTCTGGCTCAATATTGATTATATCAACTGTAGCAACCGGCACTATTCGGGACACAGCTGCCCTACAGCATGCTTTCAGAACCGTCATTATAACACAAAATAATACTACAACTATAATGACAATTATAAGTCCATATCATTTCTATTTGTCTTTTGGTGCTTGATGTTCGATCTTGCTGGCATTTATGCTATCTTTTTCCGCTTGCCTGTTGTCAGTCCCTGGTCTCAGAATTAAACCCATCTTTGAATCTAATAGCTATTTCTTACAATTCCCTTTTTTTTTGAGAAGGAAATACCTTTATTGACTTCTTACAATCGGCTCTTGACTAATCTAGCCAGCTCTTATTGCTCTCTCAACTTGGGTGTTAGTTAGTAGGGAGTCTTGAAGATTTCTCCCTTCCTTACAGTCCATTCCTTTGAGGAGAAGGAGCAACCTCTGACCCCTTACTCAAATTCAATTCACTGTTCCGGTGTTCCAATTCTGCCCCGCCTGGGATATCCTCTGTTTCTTCTATCTTTCCTGATGTTACCCCGCCTGGGGTCTCTACATTGCTTCAGATCTTCTCTTATGATGTGCTCAATTAATTTGTTAGTGCTTGTCAGTCATGGGCATGAGTATCCAATTGGCTTATGTATCAAAGTCTTACTACACACGTTACATATATCAAATACACTATCATTACAAGTTGGATAACAAGCAGAGCATGTGAAACAATTCAAACCTAAGGGTGTGCTGATGTATTAAGCCCATCAATGTGAGTTGTCCCCTATGCTGTCAATTTCAATATCTATTCTCGAGTTGTCTTGCTCCAAAACATAAAAATGCTTTAGGGAGGAGTTCAGTCGCATCATGAGCTCACTGAAACCCACAAACAACAGGGGAATGTCATATCCGAGTATCCGAATTGTGCCACATAATTGTGTAGCTCATACTTAAAAACGTGTTGGTTGATGGGACAGGTCCTGTTAGACCCGTAAAGCATGGTAATTGCAGTAGTAGTGACACAGGAGGCACCACTAAAATCACCTCATACAGGATTCGTACTGGTTTTACCCACGCTCTGTTACCTACAAAACACAATTAATACAGTCACAGTTAAATTCAGTCTTACAATCATATCAAATACCTTACAGTTTAACATCTAATCAACAAATCATGGATTTAAAAGATTCTCCAGATCTCTCTTTTGCTCGTATCCATCTTGTGGATAATTCTTACTAAACATGATTTCTCCTTGGCCCTCAATTGTCCCAATCCAGATTCCATGTAACTCTCCACTTCAACTTCAATTTCAATCCCTCTAACAGGTACCAGTGTGTTTAACTCTATTCTGATTGTTTCATTAATTAGATAGTTTCTCGATGGAGTATGTGTCAGTGCTTTAAAAGTTGTCTCGCTCTCCTGAGCCACATTAACCATTTCATGTTTTGCTGTTGTCAAGTAACTGAGCATGTCTGAGACCCATTCTTCATAGAGTCATAGAGTCATAGATTCACCATACATTCCTGGATGGGAATTACTTCATACGTAACAAATCACAGTTACACACTCATACCGGTATCTCAATATCATGCCACCCATACCATCCGATGCAAGCCTTTCTCGGGCTTTCAGGTATCGTATCGAAAGATTGTAGTCGTCTAATGGCTGAATACTTCTTCAAGGGCTTACTTGCTGCTATTTAAGCTTTGACCTGAGCTCTTGGCCCTCTGCCTGTAATCTGGCCACTTCAGCCTGCTTGATTTCAAGCTGACCTTTAGCAGTAACTAGCCCTACATTAATCTCTTCCATTTCTTTCTCCTGAAGTGCTCTTTCATGTAGTTGTGCTTTCACTAATGCGGTTTTCTCAGCTATTAGGCTCTCTAAAAGCATAATCTGTTGCTTAACATTATTCTCAGGATTCAACTTTTCTTTTTCCACGGTCTGTGTTATTGCCTGACTTTTCTCAATGTTTTCCAAAAACTGCTTTAACCTGTCAACTTTTTCAAGTAAAGCATCTTCCTTCTCAGCTAGAAGGGAGGCAAGAGAATTTTCATTCTGCTTTGACTTCATTAATTTATTCTCCAAGTCTGAAACCAGTTCTTCCTTGGTCTGGCAATCTACCTGGAGATTTAGTAAGCGGTCGTTCAAATTATTTTCTTCTTGTTTCATATCATCGAGTTCAGACTGATTTTTTTTTCAGTTTTGTTTCTGCTCTTTTAAACTGCCTGAGAGCATTTTGCAAGTTCTCATTCAGTGGTGTAATTCTCCTGTTTCAATCTTACACCCTCAATCACTTTCCTTTAATTACCATTCATATCTCATTCATGAGTCCTGGAAAAACTTTACTGTCCAGTACAATATTTAAGATAGAAAACATAGATCAAACGTTCTCACTTGATCCAAGTTATTAACACATTTTATTATCATTATTTTTAGAGCATCTTTTATTTTCCCAAAAGTAACCAAATATATAGTGCCTGAGTCCATTTTGTCATTTCAAAATTATCCCCAAATCTAAATAGCAGTACAGTTGAACTGACAGCTTTTGTCGATGTTCAATTTCATCTCTATCAATTTATCTTCCATTTTCAATTTCAGAAACAAGTGATTCTCAGGCTAGGTAGCTTAAACAGTGTTTTTAACATTAGAGACAGAAGTGCTGCAATTAGTTTACAAGGTAGCTTCCATATAACAGAAGAAAGAAGGGAATCCATTGTGACTCTGTTTAGAGCCCAAGGGGTTAAATTATCAAATCATAATTTTCCCTCTGTCACTGTGGTGAAATAATAACTTAAAATTAAGAAACTTAAATTTAATAATGTCCAATATCTTTAGATTTCATACTAAAGTTGTTGCTTGGTGAACTTAAACAGCTGTCAGTGGAAAGGGTTAACTCCTTTGCAGGTTTTTAAGAAGGTGGAGCAAAACATTACCAAATGCACGCAACTGCGTCAATTCATGTAAATCAAAAAAAAGAACTTTCCTGATCGAAAGACAGTTGTGCTTTCACACTTTAACTAAACACGAACACGGAGGTAATATGGACAGTGAAGAAAGACGGGATTGAGCAAAGTTCACAAGCTAAGTAAGTCCTTGTAAGGAACTCTGCAACTATCGCATGTTCTTGTGGAGCGGAGTTATCTTATTCAATGCGGTCTACACAAATTTACACCAACCAAAATTTCACCGTGGCCACAATGAAAGTCTGGTTTTAATAGGTTAATTAAGCTCATAACTCCAATTTAATCCAGATCTTGTAAACATTCAAATTAATTTTCTTCCAAGCACTTTGGCAACTGTAACTTTAAGGCAGAAGCTTATCTTTTGTAAAACTATGGACAGACAAACAAAACAAAATAGCACATTCTTGCAGAAAACAGTAAATTACGTCATATTTTCTTATCAAATCAAACTGTTTAAAAGATTTCACCATAGCAACCGTGACTCCAAGGTTAAATCTTAGACTGAAACTTAATCTTTTATTAAACAAACTTTATGTTGCTCTTCTCAGTTTTTACACACCAGCTTAACTTAAATTAGTTCAAAGGTTTTTTTCAATTCTTGGGGCACAATCTTATTCGCACATTCTTAAAACTTCCAAAATCCAAGACAAGACAAAAGATTTAAACGCTTTTAACACAGAGAAGTGGGTGGAGCTAAACCACACATAACAGAATCTTTCTTTTAAAGACAGACTTTCAGACAAAAGAAATACTGTAACTTCTTAAACATTCATAGTCAGGAAAAGTTTCACACAAACTGAAATTCCAGCATTTTTTAAGGTTCCTTTCACTCAGAAAATCTTGTGTTTTTTTTGTCTCAGCACAAATGTTAATAACTTCCATGTCAGTAAAACTTTAAGTTTCTCTTTTTCCATCGGTGTCCCCATCTTCTTTCTCCTTGTTTATCCTTTAGTTTTGCCAATTTTTTTTCTCTAATTTTGTCACCTGCTCCTGTAGATTTTCGTTTTAATTTCCTCGGTCTTTTGAATGACCGTTACTAATTGGTGTACCAATAAAACTCCCGCCTTCTTTGTCTTACTTCCCTTTTGTGTCTCCCACCATTCTCGTTGGTACACTGGAATCTTAGACGGATCCCATCCATCCTTTTTCATCTTATCTATCAAACCTTTCTGATCGTCAGCATAGAGCCAACTCAATGATCCCGGCGCTCCCCAATCTGGGCCTCCGTCTTCTGTCATAATATATTATTTTTGATACTACCGCGTTCCGGTCCTCCCTAGTAACTCATTCTCAGAGGTCTACCTGTCATCCACCACTAGTGATGACGGTCCTGACTTGTAACTATCTCGCTGTCAGAGGTGATTATTTCACTTGTAGCCGTTAATACATTAATATTACTGTTGTATTGTGTGTTAACGGAGACACAGAATGCAGGAGTTGGTTTCACAGGTGTTTACTGAACAAAGTCTGGAGGTGAACTAACAGATACAAGACACTATACAGGCTTATATAGCCCGAGTGGCCATTACCGGCATTACAGTACACAGGGGGCTCTTAAAGGCACATACACCACAATTCCTCCCCTTAGACAACCAGTACATAATATTTTAAGTAATCATTAATTAACATGTTACAAGAACAATAATCTACACATTTGCTGCAGTTAATCAATTATAAGTCAGTTTCTCTGGAGGCTTCATGAATCAGTCCGGATAACGCCTCGGTGGTGCAGTAGTTTTTGGTGGTGTAGTAGGTTCTTTTGACAAGGTCGATACGGCTTGAATGCCAGTGTCGGGTTCATCTGGTTCCAGTATCACCGGATCGGAGGTAGATACTATGGGTATCTCTGCTTCATCATTAGGCATATAGAGTTGTTGTGTAGGTTGTCCCTTTTCGGATGACTCTATGATCTGGCCAGCATGGCGCCTTATTATGCTTTCTCCAATGTCCACTGTATACATCAGTGGACCTAGTCGTGTGCAAATAGTTCCAGGCTGCCATTTTTCAGTACGGTAGTCCCAGGCTAAAACTTGTTGACCTATCTGGAAGGTTCTAGTTGGCCTTTCATTCATGCCTTGAAATTGCCGGTTCTCCACGTCCCTCCTGATGTTTGGCTTGATCAAATCCAGCTGGCATCTTAGGCTTCTATTGAAGAACATCATGTCGGGAGTTTGGTTTGTAACCACATGTGTTGCATTCCTGTACGCAAACAAGAAGTTATCTACCTTATGCTGTAGATTTATGGCCTTTATGGCCTTCTTGAAGGTCTGGACAAACCTTTCAGCCAATCCATTGGTGGCGGGATGGTATGGGGCAGACGTGTAGTGCTTAACCCATTGTTTTTTAAGAACTTCCTGAATTCTTCGGACACAAATTGCGGTCCATTATCAGAACAGATCTGCTCCGGCAGCCCATTCCTGGCAAATATGGTCCTTAATACTGTGATGGTTTTTTCCGTGGTGGTGGAGGATATCTTTATTACCTCTGGCCACTTGGAGTGTGCATCAACCGCGATTAAGAACATTGAGTCCATAAATGGACCAGCAAAGTCGATGTGTACCCTTTGCCATGGAGATGAGGGCCACTCCCATGGATGTAGAGGGGCTTGTGGTGGGGTGTTTTGTACCTTCTGGCATCCTAGGCAGCTCTTGGTCATTTCTTCAATGTCTCCATCGATACCTGGCCAGCACACACACGCTCTGGCTAGATTCTTCATTTTCACTCCACCCAGATGCCCCTCGTGAAGCTCCTTTAGCACTTTATCCTGGAGTTTGGGTGGAATCACCACTCTGGATCCACACATCAAGGTTCCTCGGCACACTGACAGCTGTTCTCTTCTCTGTGAGAATGCGGCAACAGTGGTTCGCCATGTGCTGGCCATCCCTTCACCGTTAAATCGTAGACTCGAGAGAGAGAGAGTCAGGTCATTTCTCGTTTCCTTTTCAATGGCAGAATTTGTTACTGGTAGACATTCCACTATGGTTGAGTGGAACATCTCCACTGGGTCCACTGTAGGTGCCTCTTCTACCTTTGGCAACGATAGGCGTGATAAACCATCAGCATTCCCATGCTGTTTTGATCCTTTGTATTCTATGTCATATTGGTGTGCCCCTAGAAAAAGGGACCACCTCTGTAGCCTTTGCGCTGTCATAATGGGAACACCCTTATTAGGGTTGAATATGGAGACGAGGGGTTGATGGTCAGTCAACAAGGTAAATTTTTGTCCGTGTAGGTAATGGTTGAATTTCTTCACTCCCCATACCAGGCTGAGTGCTTCCCTGTCGATCTGGGCGTAGTTACGCTCAGCTGAGTTCAATGAGCATGACGCAAAAGCTATCGGCCGCTCTGAGCCATCAGGGAATCAATGCGATAATACCGCTCCTACGCCGTAAGGGGATGCATCGCACGCCAGTCTGATTGGCAGTGATGGGTTGTAATGAGCCAAAACTTCCTTGGACGTGATCAAGCCTTTGCATTTATGGAAGGCACGTTTAAAGTCTTCGCTCCATTTCCAAATTACTCCCGTTTGTAGCAGTTCGCTAGGAGGGTGCAGAACAGTTGACAATTTCGGTAAAAATTTATGATAGTAATTTATCAATCCCAGGAACGACCTTAATTGTGAGACATTTTCAGGTGCTGGTGCTTTTATGACCGCTTCAATTTTTTCAGATGACTTATGCAACCCTTCCTCGTTAATTATGTGGCCACAATATGATATTTTTTTCTGGAAAAATTCGCACTTGTGGCGATTTGCTCGTAGGCCCCGTTCTCTCAGCCTAGTGAGCACATGATCCAAATTTGCAAGGTGCTCGTTGTCATTTTCTCGTGTTACAATGATGTCGTCTAGGTAGCATTGAGTCCCCGGAATCCCTTGGAGGACTTACTCCAAAACTCTTTGCCAGATAGCTGGAGCTGATGCTACTCTGAAAACCAGTCGATTGTACTGGTACAGGCCTTTGTGTGTGTTTATCCTGAGATACTTTTACGAGGCCTCTTCAACCTCCATCTGTAGATATGCCTGTGCCAAGTCAATTTTGGTGAAACGTTTCCCTCCGGATAATGAGGCAAAAATATCTTCTATCCTCGGAAGAGGATACTGTACCATGTGACGGACCGGCTTTACAGTCACCTTGAAGTCCCCACAGATGCGAATTATTCTCTGTTCTTCAGATTTATCATTATTCAACGTTTTCTTCATGACCGGGACGATGGGTGTTGCCCACTCGCTCCAATCTATCTTGGATAATACACCTGCCTTTTCCAAATTCTCCAGCTCTGCCTCGACTGCTGGACGAATTGCGTATGGCACCGGCCTTGCCTTAAAAAACTTGGGAATTGCCGCATTTTCCACTTTTATTGAGGCGGTGACGCCTTTCAAGGTTCCTAGTTCCTGTTGAAACACTTCCTTGGCGTTGGCCAAGATGTCTTTAATCGTTCAGGTATAACGTCATCGTCATTTTTTTTCTTACTGGTCACCGTCAGTGCCTGAATGGAGTGCCAGTCTAAACGTACCTTCCTGATCCATTCACGTCCCAACAGCGGTGGACCACCACCTTGCAGAACGTATAAATACAACTTCTGTATTTCCTTGCCGTTGTATAAAACAGGCACCCTTATTTTCCCTTGGGGTATACTTACTGCCCCGTATATGTTTTCAAGATAATGGATGTGTCTTTCAAAGTTATATGCGGTAATAGCCGCTCGTAATCCTGTCGACTTATGATGGTCAGAGCTGATCCTGTATCTAGCTCCATTTTAACTGGGGACCCCGCTATCGTGAGGGTAACCCAAATGGCCTGGTAATCTTCTTTGTCAATTAGATTATGTAATTTGAGACAGCTTAGTCTCTGTTTCCGGAGTCGCTATCGCTCTTCTGGTCTTTGGAGCTACTGTCCGTCATCATTTGTACCTTTCTGTACTTTTCCTTATTGACTTTTTTCCTGTCCGTGGATTTTTTGTTTCCAGATCGGCATCCACGTGCAATGTGTCCAATCTTTCCGCATTGCCTCCATGCTTTGTCCTTGAACCAGCAGTCCCTCTGGTCATGGGTGGATCTGCCGCAACGATAACATCTCTCGAAACCGTGTGTCATTTCATGGGTGCCGAAGTGCTGTGGCTTTTGCTGTATCTCTGCAGCTCCTCTTGCGGCTGCTTCGTATGATACAGCCACACGGAAAGCCTTGTCCAGTGTCAAAGCTTTTTCAAAAGTAGCCTTTTCTGTGTTCCTTCACTTAGGAGACCGCAGACGAATTTGTATCGAAGAGAATCTGCCAGTCCTGCTCCGAACTGTCAGTGCTTTGACAGCTTCCTTAATTCGGTGAGGTAATCAGCGTTACTTTCATTCTTGTGCTGATTCCTCCTGAAGAATTTGAATCGTTCCACTATCAGCAGCGGTGTTGGGTTTAAGTGCTCCTGTAGGTTATCAACAATCTCCTTAAAATTCTTGTCCCTCGGTTTGGCTGGAGTGATTAAGTTTCATAACAGCCCGTATGTCCTTGCGCCCATTAGATTTAGAAGTACTGATGCCTTTTTATCATCATCTATTTCATTTGCTGTGCAATATACCTCCACTCTTTCCACATATGTGGTCCAATCCTCTATATCGCTATCGAAAGCAGTAATATTGCCAGTCTTAGGCATCCTGAAAAAAAAATAGCGCCTCCCGCGCTTTCCTTTCTTCCCCGCAGAAAAAAAATGGCGCCTCCCGCGCTTTCCCGCCGCTGCTGCTGCTGACAACGCTGTTCTCCGCGGTTTTTATTTGCACAGGTATTTTTAATCGGTGAAGACTTGTTCCCGCCGGTCTCTCTGGGACTTTTCCCTCCCTCTGCTTGGTCCGAACGCCGACCTGCTTTGCAGCGCCGGCCATCTCCCGAGTGCTCCACCCTCCGTCTCTGTTTGCCTCCGCCTTCGCTACTCGGCCCCGCTGCAGAGCCAGCCGATCGAGCCCCAGCCCGCCACCCAGGAAGGATTATTGCAGTACCTGCCACCAGCTCGGCTAGCTGGTGAAACCACAGGTTTTTTTTTGTCTTTCTTGTTTTTCTTTGACTTTCGTCTGAGGAATCGATCTCCTTGAGGTGCTGCCGACTTGCAGCTAAGTCCATTTCCAATACGTCGCCACTGTTGTATCCGTGTGTTAATGGAGACATGGAATGCAGGAGTTGGTTTCACAGGTGTTTACTGAACAAAGTCTGGAGGTGAACTAACAGATACAAGACACTATACAGGCTTATATAGCCCGAGTGGCCATTACCAGCATTACAGCACACAGGGGGCTCTTAAAGGCACATACACCACAATTACCATACCTCACGTCATGCGATACAACAGAGAGACTTTTAATCTGTCTCGGATTCCCAACTAACTCTGGCCTTCACGTGGGGTCCAATTGCCCTCTTAATTCCTGCTCCGCATGGGTCCTCGAGACATTTACATTCCGAAATAACACATCAGATTTCAATCAACTTAACCACTATTTAAACGTATCCACTATTTAAACTTATCCACTATTTGAACTGCATCTCTCACCCGTCACTGATACCAGATTCTTTTGGAATTGCATCGCTGTCACACCGCCCTTCTGAGTGATCCAATTTCTGGACAGTCAAGATTTGACTACTCGCCCCGTTCACTGGTGCAGGCGGTCTTCCAGCTCCGAAGTACCCTGCGCGCAGCACCAATTTGTTGTGGTGAAAATAAATTCACGGGGATAGGGTGGGATATGTGTTGGTGCAGGGGTTACGGGGATCGGGTGGGATATGTGTCGGTGCAGGCTCGATGGGCCGAAATGGCCTCTATCTGCATTGTGGGGTTTCTGTGATTTCTGTGAAACCGTGTAAAAGTAAAAAGATGCAGTTTATCATCAGTGCTCTGGGAGAAGCGTCCCAGACCCCGTGGTCTGTGTGAGCACCTGCTTGTTCTCTCTTGGCTGGCAGAGCTTTTTATTCTATTTTCATCCAATCACATTGTATTACAATAATCACCTGATCACATTGTATTACAATAATCACCTGATCACATATGGATTCTTTTCAGTATTAGTAAAAGTTAGTTGCATCTTACTATGCCTTTGGTTACAGGTCAAATTCACATGACCCCTATATTCTGCTGTGTCTACAATTTTTATTGTGATATTTCTTGTCTTATTCACTTTCACATGACCCCACTCCTTTGTTCTGAGTTTAATTTTGCTGGCTTCACTTAACTAGTGGTCACCTCAGCTGTCCGAATTCTGAGAGGGTTCAATTTAACCCCTTCAATACAATAGCTAATTAATCCTCCCCTGCAATGATTCTGGCGGTTAGGCCCTCGTGACCCTTCTTGGTCTGCAATACTGGGCTGCAGGTCATAGGTTACAGTGTCAACAACTCGTTTGTAACTGAGCCCATTCTTTCTGTTCTATTTCTTATCTCTGCCACCCGGATTATGACGTCTGGTTCTATAGGCTGCCAGACCATAGTTGCTAGGCTGAGGTTTCTTTAATAATCTATGCAAGCCATTTTGTTTCTTTATGTTACTACTTTAAATTTAGCTGATTTTATTAAATCTTTCTCACAGTTCAGCATTAGCTGTGTGCAGCTTGGTGGCTGTGCCTTGTCTTATTCTTGTAAGGCTCCGTTGTATAAAGTCCTTGAGCTGGGCAGACATTTTATCGTCACCTGGCTTCTCCTCAGCTCTTAGTGATTTCGCCCATAACCCCTTTCTCTTTCCTTTGTCTAAAGTAATTTGTTTGCTCTGCATTTTAAACACTGAGAGGATTTGCTTTTAACCCTTTCACCGTCGGCACAATTTTTGTCCGAACAAAAAGTAAATATGCCTATGAGAGTCCCCTAATGATAAGCTTTCTTTTGATATAACATATGTGTAGGTACGCTCTATAACTTTTGCTTGTATAGCCGGACAGGCAGACAGAAAGACAGACAGACAGACAGAGAGACAGATAGAGACAGACAGACATACTGATTTATATATATAGATAATCCGGGTCAAAATTAACAAACACTTGGCAAAGTCTGGACTAATAAATGAGAGCCAGCGCGGATTTATTAAGGGCAGACCATGTTTGCCTAACGTGATTGAGTTTGTTGTTCAGTTCACAGAGAGGGTAGATGAGGGCAGTACAGTTGGTGTTGTGTATATCGACTTTCAAAAGAGGTTTGATAAAGTTCCACATACGAGGCTTGTCAGCAAATTTGAAGCCCATGAGATAAAAGGGGCAGTAGCAGTATGGATATCAAATTAGCTTATAGATAGAAACAGAGAGTTGTGCTGAGTTGCTGTCTTTCAGACTGGAGTGAGGTATATCATGGTTTTCCCCAGCATTCTGTACTATGGCCACGGCCGCGTTGATAAACATTAATGATTGCTTAAAGGGCAACTTTTCAAAATTTGCAATTGACACGAAATTTGGAAGTGCAGTAACCACTGAGGCAGCTGGTAATGGACTTCAAGAGGAAATAGACAGGCTAGTGGAATGGGCAAACACGTGGCACATGTAATTCAGCGCAGAAAGGTGTGAGGTGATATAATTTGATAGTAAGAATGAGGAGAGACAGTACAAGCTAAATATTACAATTATTAATTGGGTGCAAGAACTGAGAGACCTGCGGGTGTTTGTGCCAAAGTTTTGAAGGTGGGAGGAAAGGTTAACAAAGCAGGTAATACAGCACACAGCATCCTAGGCTTTATAAATAGAGGCACAGAGTACAAAAGCCAGGAAGTTATGTTAAATATATAAAAAAAGCACACGTTCGACCCCAGCTGGAGTATTGTGTCCAATGCAGATCACCACATTTAAAAAGGGCGAGAATGCTTTGGAGAGGGTACAGAAGAGATTTGCAATAATATTTCGAAGGCCGACTAGTGTGGTACCGCAAGGATCGGTCCTAGGGCCCCAGCTGTTCACAATATATATTAATGATCTGGACGAGGGAATTGGATGTAATATCTCCAAATTTGCAGACGACACAAAGCTGGGTGGGAGGGTAAGCTGTGAGGAGGATGTCGTGAAACTCCAGTACGATTTGGACAGGTTGGGTGATTGGGCAGAAACATGGCAAATGCACTATAATTTGGATAAATGTGAGGTTATCCACTTTGGTGGCAAAAACAGGAAGGCAGATTATTATTTGAATGGCAATAGATTGGGAGAAGGGGAAGTGCAAAGAGACCTGGGTGTTCTTGTGCACCAGTCGTTGAAGGTAAGCATGCAGGTGCAGCAGATGGTTAAATAGGCAAATGGTATGTTGGCCTTCGTAGCAAGAGTGCTCGAGTACAGGAACAAGGATGTCTTGCTACAATTGTACAGGGCCCTGGTGAGACCGCACCTTGAGTATTGTGTGCAGTTTTGGTCGCCTTACCTGAGGAAGGACGTACTTGCCATGGAAGGAGTGCAGCGAAGATTCACCAGGCTGATACCTGGGATGGCAGGAATGACGTATGAGGAGAGATTGTGTCGATTGGGCTTATACTCACTGGAGTTTAGAAGATTGAGAGGGGATCTCATCGAAATCTATAAAATTCTGTCAGGCCTGGACAGACTAGATGCAGGAAGGATGTTTCTGATGGTCGGGGTGTCCAGAACCAGGGGTCATAGTCTAAAGATAAGGGGTAAGCCATTTAGGACTGAAATGAGGAGGAATTTCTTCACCCAGAGAGTAGTTAACCTTTGGAATTCTCTGCCACAGAGGGTGGTGGAGGCCACTTCATTAAATATATTCAAGAATGATTTGGATATATTTCTTAAGGCTAAAGGGATCAAGGGATATGGGGAGAAGGAAGGGACAGGGTACTGAATTTGGATGATCAGCCAGGAATGGCGGAGCAGGCTCGAAGGGCCGAATGGCCTACTCCTGCTCCTATCTTCTATGTTTCTATGTTTCTATGTAAGGGATTGCAATTAACTGGATAGATTGATGATGCTGGGGTTATTCTCCTTAGAACAGAGAGCGTTTTGAAGATATTTGATGGAGTTGTTTAAAATTATGAATGGTTTGGACAGAGTAAATAAAGAGAAACTGTTTCCAATATCTGAAGGTTCAATAACCAGAGGGCACACATTTAAGGTGATTGGCAGAAGAACCAGAGGCGACATGAGCTAAAACATTTTCACACAGCGAGTGGTTAGGATCTGGAATTCACTGACTCATTGGGTGGTGGGTACAGCTTCAATAGTAGCCTTCAAAAAGGAATTGCTTAAATGCTTGAAGGAGAATAATTGCAGGGATATGGGCAAAGAGTGTGGGAGTGGGAATAACTGGATGGATCTTCAAATGTGTTGACGTGGACACCGGGGCCGAATGGTCTCAATCTGCAAGAGAGAAATACATTTATTTACATAGTTCCTCTCACGACTTCAGGATGTCCCACAGCGTTTTAAAGCCAAACAAGTACTTTTGAAGTTCAGTGACTGTTGTAAAGTAGGAAATGCAGCAGTCAATTTGCACAAAGCAAGCTCCCACAAACAGCAATGCGATACTGACCCGATAATCTCTTTTGTAGGTATTTTTATTCATTCACTGGATGTGGGCGTCGCTGGCAAGGCCGGCATTTATTGCCCATCCCTAATTGACCTTGAGAACGTGGTGGAGTATTGCCTTATGAACTGCTGGAGTCCAATTGGTGAAAGTTCTCCCACAGTGTTGAATTTATTGCAGCGATTTGGTACAAGTGTGTGTCTTGCTAGGCCATTTCAGGGGGCAGTTAAGAGTCAACCAAATTGCTGTAGGTCTGGAGTCACATAGGCCAGACCAGGTAAGGACAGCAGATTTCCTTGTCTAAAGGACATTATGTACCAGATGGGTATTAACGATAATTCGCTAGTTTCATGGTGACCATTACTGATACTCGTTTTATATTCGTGATTTATTTAATTAACTGAATTGAAACTCGGCAGCTGCCAGGGAGAGATTTGGACCCATGTCTCCAGATTATTAGTCCAGGTCTCTGTATTATTAGTACAGTAACATAACCACAGTACTACCATTCCCGCGTTGATTAAGGTATATATATTGGCCAGAACACCAGGGATAACTACCCTGCTCTGATTTAAAATAATGTCTTGGGAACTATTATGTCCACCTGAGAGAGCAGACGGAGTCTCCGTTAAAGTCTCATCGGAAAGACGGCATCTCGGACAGTGCAGCGCTCCCTTTTTACTGCCCGCCTAGATTTCTCTGCTCAAGTCTCTGGAGTGGGACTGTGAACCCATTACCTCCTGACTCAGAGGCGAGAGTGCTACCCACTGTGCCAGGACTGACACTTACATTGTGTAAAGAAATTTACGGAGGTCCCATTTTACATTGAAATATGAATCTAAATGGAATCGAATAGAAATTGTATCTGGGAGTACAAATACTTCTGTGACGGATTAATCTATGATTCTATGATCACATAAAATCAAAAAGAACATACTGCACAGGAAGGGGACACTCGGCCTAAACGGTCCATTCCAGTTTAAATGCTCCACTCGAGCATCCTCCCATCCTTTAGCATCGAACTCTATCGGCATAAGCCTCTGTATGCTCGCTATCAAAAATTTTCATAATTTTAAAGACCTCAATTAGGTCACACCTCAACCTTCTCTTTACAAGAATGAAGTGACACAGCCTGTTCATCCTATCCTGAAAGGTATAAGCTCGCAATTCTGGTGTCATCCTGGTAAATCTTTATTTCCATCCTTTCCAGTGCCTTTAAATTTTTTTTCTAATATGGTGGCCAGAACTATACACAGTGAAACATGTGTGGTCTACACAAGGATCGATTCAAGTTTATCTTAACTTCTTTGCTTTTCAATACTATCCCTCTAATAATAAACCCTGGCACGTGGTTTGCTTTATATGATTTATTAACCTCTTTGTGTATTTGAGCTTCCAGATCGCTTTGCTCCACTATCTATTTAGATTCCTATTTTCCCAGTAATGTGTCCTCCTTATTTTTCACAACAATACGCAATAATGCGCTTATCTGTGCTGAAATGTATTTGACAATTATGCACATATGTTGCAAGTTTGAGGTGCTGAATTAGTTTGAGGAGCTTTGCTAGTTTGAGGTGCTGAATTAGTTTGCGGTGCTGCATCATACTGATGTGCTCCATTTGTTTGAGATGCTACATTACTTTCAGGTGCTGAAAAAGTTGAAGGGCTGTATTAGGATGAGGTGCTGGATTAATTTGAAGGGCTGTATTAGGATGAGGTGCTGGATTAATTTGAAGGGCTGTATTAGTATGAGGTGCTGAATTAATTTGAAGGGCTGTATTAGGATGAGGTGCTGGATTAATTTGAAGGGCTGTATTAGTATGAGGTGCTGGATTAATTTGAAGGGCTGTATTAGGATGAGGTGCTGGATTAATTTGAAGGGCTGTATTAGTATGAGGTGCTGGATTAATTTGAAGGGCTGTATTAGGATGAGGTGCTGGATTAATTTGAAGGGCTGTATTAGTATGAGGTGCTGGATTAATTTGAAGGGCTGTATTAGTATGAGGTGCTGGATTAATTTGAAGGGCTGTATTAGTATGAGGTGCTGAATTAATTTGAAGGGCTGTATTAGGATGAGGTGCTGGATTAATTTGAAGGGCTGTATCAATTTGAGCTGCTGAATTAGTTTGAAGGGCTGTATGAGTATGAGGTGCTGGATTAATTTGAAGGGCTGTATTAGTATGAGGTGCTGGATTAATTTGAAGGGCTGTATCAATTTGAGCTGCTGAATTAGTTTGAAGGGCTGTATTAGTATGAGGTGCTGGATTAATTTGAAGGGCTGTATCAATTTGAGCTGCTGAAGTAGTTTGAAGGGCTGTATTAGGATGAGGTGCTGGATTAATTTGAAGGGCTGTATTAGTATGAGGTGCTGGATTAATTTGAAGGGCTGTATTAGTATGAGGTGCTGGATTAATTTGAAGGGCTGTATTAGTATGAGGTGCTGGATTAATTTGAAGGGCTGTATTAGTATGAGGTGCTGGATTAATTTGAAGGGCTGTATTAGTATGAGGTGCTGAATTAGTTTGAAGGGCTGTATTAGTATGAGGTGCTGGATTAATTTGAAGGGCTGTATTAGTATGAGGTGCTGAATTAGTTTGAAGGGCTGTATTAGTATGAGGTGCTGGATTAATTTGAAGGGCTGTATTAGTATGAGGTGCTGGATTAATTTGAAGGGCTGTATTAGTATGAGGTGCTGGATTAATTTGAAGGGCTGTATTAGGATGAGGTGCTGGATTAATTTGAAGGGCTGTATTAGTATGAGGTGCTGGATTAATTTGAAGGGCTGTATTAGGATGAGGTGCTGGATTAATTTGAAGGGCTGTATTAGGATGAGGTGCTGGATTAATTTGAAGGGCTGTATTAGTATGAGGTGCTGAATTAGTTTGAAGGGCTGTATTATTATGAGGTGCTGGATTAATTTGAAGGGCTGTATTAGGATGAGGTGCTGGATTAATTTGAAGGGCTGTATTAGGATGAGGTGCTAAATTAGTGTCAAGTGCTGTATTAGATTTATGGGCTGGGTTACTTTGAGCAATAGAGATCTACTCGTATTGGTGTAACATGTTTCATTTGTAGAAATACAATAATTATTTATTGTGAAATTAAACAATCTTATAAGAAATGGTAGGAGAGTTTACTTCTACAGACCAGAGAATCATGCCCTGCAATTTAACCTGAAAATGAAATTGCACGAATTAATTTAGTAGGACCAAATCAGAAATACAGTACAGCAGCCACGACTGAGCAAAAAAAGTTTGAAATTGGATATTCAATTAACACAGTAGGGTGCAGAGCACCAGGGAAGCAACGTGAGATCTACTGATGAGCCCATCTTGATAAAATAAACAACATATTGTAGCATTACATTTTTAAGTAGTTCCCCAATATTATCAGAATGGTCAAGTCTTCGGGGCTTCCCTCGCAGCAGGGACACAAATTGGTTAACAAGTATTTGTTCAATCAACAATAAATAATTGAAACGATGCTTTTACCCAACTGTCACAGTGGCCAATCTAGAGAGTATATCTATAATCATGTATATAACCTATGGAATTTGCTACCTCAGAGCGCTGTGGAAGCTTCGATATTAAATACATTTATAAGAGAGATAGACAGTTTCCTAGCTGATAAGGGAATAAGTGGGGAGAGGTCAGGGAAGTGGACTTGAGTCTATGTTCGGATCAGCCATGAGCCTCTTGAATGGCAGAGCAGGCCCGAGGTTCCGGATGGCCTACCCCTGCACCTACTTCTTATGTTCTTATGTTCTTATCTAGAAGGCTCTGGGAGTGTATTGCCTCAGAGATTAATTCACAGAGATTACCTGCAGCACTAAGGGACAGATTGCTTCACACAGAAAATGGTGGCCAAATTTTACACTTTCTGAAACATATACTACAACATTCTTGCATTATTGGCGTTCCAGATGAGTGTCTATAATCAGTTTAGCTTTGTAAGACTCTGTGCTTTGGACTCGGAATTTGGCTACTCGTTTGACATGCTGTATTAGATATAAATGTTTTTATTAGACTTAATTTTGTATTAGATTCAATTGCTTTATTATGTTGAAGTGCTTTATTGAATTGATGTGTTCTATTAGATTGAGGTAGTGTATTCGATATTATTGCTGTATTAGGTTTAATTGCTTTATTAGATTGAAGTGCTGTATTAGATTGAAGCACTGTATTGGATTGAAGTGCTTTAATAAATTGAACTGCTGTATTAGATTGAAGTGTTGTATTAGATTGAAGTGCTGTATTAGATTGAATTTCTGTATTAGATTGAATTTCTGTATTAGATTGAAGCGCTGTATTAGATTGAAGTGCTGTATTTGATTGAATTTCTGTATTAGATTGAAGCGCTGTATTAGATTGAAGCGCTGTATTAGATTGAAGTGCTCTATTAGATTGAAGTGCTGCGTTAGATTGAAGCGCTGTATTAGATTGAAGTGCTGTATTAGATTGAAGTGCTGTATTAGATTGAATTTCTGTATTAGATTGAATTTCTGTATTAGATTGAAGTGTTGTATTAGATTGAAGTGCTGTATTAGATTGAAGTGCTGTATTTGATTGAATTTCTGTATTAGATTGAAGCGCTGTATTAGATTGAAGCGCTGTATTAGATTGAAGTGCTCTATTAGATTGAAGTGCTGCGTTAGATTGAAGCGCTGCATTAGATTGAAGTGCTGTATTAGATTGAAGTGCTGTATTAGATTGAATTTCTGTATTAGATTGAATTTCTGTATTAGATTGAAGTGTTGTATTAGATTGAAGTGCTGTATTAGATTGAAGTGCTGTATTAGATTGAAGTGCTGTATTAGATTGAATTTCTGTATTAGATTGAATTTCTGTATTAGATTGAAGCGCTGTATTAGATTGAAGTGCTGTATTAGATTGAATTTCTGTATTAGATTGAAGTGCTCTATTAGATTGAAGTGCTGCGTTAGATTGAAGCGCTGTATTAGATTGAAGTGTTGTATTAGATTGAAGTGCTGTATTAGATTGAAGTGTTGTATTAGATTGAAGTGCTGCGTTAGATTGAAGCGCTGTATTAGATTGAAGTGTTGTATTAGATTGAAGTGCTGTATTAGATTGAAGTGTTGTATTAGATTGAAGTGCTGCGTTAGATTGAAGCGCTGTATTAGATTGAAGTGTTGTATTAGATTGAAGTGCTGTATTAGATTGAAGTGTTGTATTAGATTGAAGTGCTGCGTTAGATTGAAGTGTTGTATTAGATTGAAGTGCTGTATTAGATTGAAGTGC
This sequence comes from Somniosus microcephalus, assembly GCF_052327205.1. NCBI lineage: Eukaryota > Metazoa > Chordata > Chondrichthyes > Squaliformes > Somniosidae > Somniosus > Somniosus microcephalus. The sequence continues at coordinate 352,893 of NC_141015.1, forward strand.
TGTATTAGATTGAAGTGCTCTATTAGATTGAAGTGCTGTATTAGATTGAATTTCTGTATTAGATTGAAGTGCTGTATTAGATTGAAGTGCTGCATTTGATTGAAGTGCTGTATTAGATTGAAGTGCTGTATTAGATTGAAGTGCTGTATTAGATTGAAGTGCTGTATTAGATTGAAGTGCTGTATTAGATTGAAGTGCTGTATTAGATTGAAGTGCTGTATTAGATTGAAGTGCTGTATTAGATTGAAGTGCTGTATTAGATTGAAGTGCTGCATTAGATTGAAGTGCTGTATTAGATTGAAGTGCTGTATTAGATTGAATTTCTGTATTAGATTGAAGTGCTGCATTTGATTGAAGTGCTGTATTAGATTGAAGTGCTGTATTAGATTGAAGTGCTGTATTAGATTGAAGTGCTGTATTAGATTGAAGTGCTGTATTAGATTGAAGTGCTGTATTAGATTGAATTTCTGTATTAGATTGAAGTGCTGTATTAGATTGAAGTGCTGCATTTGATTGAAGTGCTGTATTAGATTGAAGTGCTGTATTAGATTGAAGTGTTGTATTAGATTGAAGTGCTGTATTAGATTGAAGTGCTGTATTAGATTGAAGTGCTGCATTTGATTGAAGTGCTGCATTTGATTGAAGTGCTGTATTAGATTGAAGTGCTGTATTAGATTGAAGTGCTGTATTAGATTGAAGTGCTGCATTTGATTGAAGTGCTGCATTTGATTGAAGTGCTGTATTAGATTGAAGTGCTGTATTAGATTGAAGTGTTGTATTAGATTGAAGTGCTGTATTAGATTGAAGTGCTGTATTAGATTGAAGTGCTGTATTAGATTGAAGTGCTGTATTAGATTGAAGTGCTGTATTAGATTGAAGTGCTGTATTTGATTGAAGTGCTGTATTAGATTGAAGTGCTGTATTAGATTGAAGGGCTGCATTAGATTGAAGTGCTGTATTAGATTGAAGTGTTGTATTAGATTGAAGTGCTGCGTTAGATTGAAGTGCTGTATTAGATTGAAGTGCTGTATTAGATTGAAGTGCTGTATTAGATTGAAGGGCTGTATTAGATTGAAGTGTTGTATTAGATTGAAGTGCTGTATTAGATTGAAGTGTTGTATTAGATTGAAGGGCTGTATTAGATTGAAGTGTTGTATTAGATTGAAGGGCTGTATTAGATTGAAGTGTTGTATTAGATTGAAGTGCTGTATTAGATTGAAGTGCTGTATTAGATTGAAGTGCTGTATTAGATTGAAGGGCTGTATTAGATTGAAGAGCTGTATTAGATTGAAGGGCTGTATTAGATTGAAGTGTTGTATTAGATTGAAGAGCTGTATTAGATTGAAGTGTTGTATTAGATTGAAGTGTTGTATTAGATTGAAGGGCTGTATTAGATTGAAGTGTTGTATTAGATTGAAGAGCTGTATTAGATTGAAGTGTTGTATTAGATTGAAGAGCTGTATTAGATTGAAGTGTTGTATTAGATTGAAGTGTTGTATTAGATTGAAGGGCTGTATTAGATTGAAGTGTTGTATTAGATTGAAGGGCTGTATTAGATTGAAGTGTTGTATTAGATTGAAGAGCTGTATTAGATTGAAGTGTTGTATTAGATTGAAGTGTTGTATTAGATTGAAGGGCTGTATTAGATTGAAGTGTTGTATTAGATTGAAGAGCTGTATTAGATTGAAGTGCTGTATTAGATTGAAGAGCTGTATTAGATTGAAGTGCTGTATTAGATTGAAGTGCTGTATTAGATTGAAGTGCTGTATTAGATTGAAGTGCTGTATTAGATTGAAGAGCTGTATTAGATTGAAGGGCTGTATTAGATTGAAGTGTTGTATTAGATTGAAGGGCTGCATTAGATTGAAGTGCTGTATTAGATTGAAGAGCTGTATTAGATTGAAGAGCTGTATTAGATTGAAGGGCTGTATTAGATTGAAGTGTTGTATTAGATTGAAGGGCTGCATTAGATTGAAGTGCTGTATTAGATTGAAGAGCTGTATTAGATTGAAGAGCTGTATTAGATTGAAGGGCTGTATTAGATTGAAGTGTTGTATTAGATTGAAGAGCTGTATTAGATTGAAGTGTTGTATTAGATTGAAGTGTTGTATTAGATTGAAGGGCTGTATTAGATTGAAGTGTTGTATTAGATTGAAGTGCTGTATTAGATTGAAGTGCTGTATTAGATTGAAGTGTTGTATTAGATTGAAGTGCTGTATTAGATTGAAGTGTTGTATTAGATTGAAGTGCTGTATTAGATTGAAGTGTTGTATTAGATTGAAGTGCTGTATTAGATTGAAGTGCTGTATTAGATTGAAGTGTTGTATTATATTGAAGTGTTGTATTAGATTGAAGTGCTGTATTAGATTGAAGTGTTGTATTAGATTGAAGTGCTGTATTAGATTGAAGTGCTGTATTAGATTGAAGAGCTGTATTAGATTGAAGTGCTGCGTTAGATTGAAGTGCTGTATTAGATTGAAGTGCTGTATTAGATTGAAGGGCTGTATTAGATTGAAGTGTTGTATTAGATTGAAGGGCTGTATTAGATTGAAGTGTTGTATTAGATTGAAGGGCTGCATTAGATTGAAGTGCTGTATTAGATTGAAGTGCTGTATTAGATTGAAGTGCTGTATTAGATTGAAGTGCTGTATTAGATTGAAGAGCTGTATTAGATTGAAGTGCTGTATTAGATTGAAGTGTTGTATTAGATTGAAGGGCTGTATTAGATTGAAGTGTTGTATTAGATTGAAGGGCTGCATTAGATTGAAGTGCTGTATTAGATTGAAGTGCTGTATTAGATTGAAGTGCTGTATTAGATTGAAGAGCTGTATTAGATTGAAGGGCTGCATTAGATTGAAGTGCTGTATTAGATTGAAGTGCTGTATTAGATTGAAGTGCTGCATTAGATTGAAGTGCTGTATTAGATTGAAGTGCTGTATTAGATTGAAGGGCTGCATTAGATTGAAGTGCTGTATTAGATTGAAGTGCTGTATTAGATTGAAGTGCTGCATTTGATTGAAGTGCTCTATTAGATTGAAGTGCTGTATTAGATTGAAGTGCTGTATTAGATTGAAGTGCTGTATTAGATTGAAGTGCTGTATTAGATTGAAGTGCTGTATTAGATTGAAGTGCTCTATTAGATTGAAGTGCTGTATTAGATTGAAGTGCTGTATTAGATTGAAGTGTTGTATTAGATTGAAGTGTTGTATTAGATTGAAGTGCTGTATTAGATTGAAGTGCAATATTAGATTGAAGTGCTGTATTAGATTGAAGTGCTGTATTAGATTGAAGTGCAGTATTAGATTGAAGTGCTGTATTAGATTGAAGTGCTGTATTAGATTGAAGTGCTCTATTAGATTGAAGTGCTGTATTAGATTGAAGTGCTGTATTAGATTGAAGTGTTGTATTAGATTGAAGTGTTGTATTAGATTGAAGTGCTGTATTAGATTGAAGTGTTGTATTAGATTAAAGTGCTGTATTAGATTGAAGTGCTGTATTAGATTGAAGTGCTGTATTAGATTGAAGTGTTGTATTAGATTGAAGTGTTGTATTAGATTGAAGTGCAATATTAGATTGAAGTGCTGTATTAGATTGAAGCGCTGTATTAGATTGAAGTGCTGCATTTGATTGAAGTGCTCTATTAGATTGAAGTGCTGTATTAGATTGAAGTGCAATATTAGATTGAAGTGCTGTATTAGATTGAAGTGCTGTATTAGATTGAAGAGCTGCGTTAGATTGAAGTGCTGTATTAGATTGAAGTGCTGTATTAGATTGAAGTGCTGTATTAGATTGAAGTGCTGTATTAGATTGAAGTGCTGTATTAGATTGAAGTGCTGTATTAGATTGAAGTGCTGTATTAGATTGAAGTGCTGTATTAGATTGAAGTGCTGTATTAGATTGAAGTGTTGTATTAGATTGAAGTGCTGTATTAGATTGAAGTGCTGTATTAGATTGAAGTGTTGTATTAGATTGAAGTGCTGTATTAGATTGAAGTGTTGTATTAGATTGAAGTGCTGTATTAGATTGAAGTGCTGTATTAGATTGAAGTGCTGTATTAGATTGAAGTGTTGTATTAGATTGAAGTGCTGTATTAGATTGAAGTGCTGCATTAGATTGAAGTGCTGTATTAGATTGAAGTGCTGTATTAGATTGAAGTGCTGTATTAGATTGAAGTGTTGTATTAGATTGAAGTGCTGTATTAGATTGAAGTGCTGTATTAGATTGAAGTGCTGTATTAGATTGAAGTGCTGTATTAGATTGAAGTGTTGTATTAGATTGAAGCGCTGTATTAGATTGAAGTGCTGTATTAGATTGAAGTGCTGTATTAGATTGAAGTGCTGTATTAGATTGAAGTGTTGTATTAGATTGAAGTGCTGTATTAGATTGAAGTGCTGTATTAGATTGAAGTGCTGTATTAGATTGAAGTGCTGTATTAGATTGAAGTGCTGTATTAGATTGAAGTGCTGTATTAGATTGAAGTGCTGTATTAGATTGAAGTGCTGTATTAGATTGAAGTGCTGTATTAGATTAAAGTGCTGTATTAGATTGAAGTGCTGTATTAGATTGAAGTGCTGTATTAGATTGAAGTGTTGTATTAGATTGAAGTGCTGTATTAGATTGAAGTGCTGTATTAGATTGAAGTGCTGTATTAGATTGAAGTGTTGTATTAGATTGAAGTGCTGTATTAGATTGAAGTGCTGTATTAGATTGAAGTGCTGTATTAGATTGAAGTGCTGTATTAGATTGAAGTGTTGTATTAGATTGAAGCGCTGTATTAGATTGAAGTGCTGTATTAGATTGAAGTGCTGTATTAGATTGAAGTGCTGTATTAGATTGAAGTGTTGTATTAGATTGAAGTGCTGTATTAGATTGAAGTGCTGTATTAGATTGAAGTGCTGTATTAGATTGAAGTGCTGTATTAGATTGAAGTGCTGTATTAGATTGAAGTGCTGTATTAGATTGAAGTGCTGTATTAGATTGAAGTGCTGTATTAGATTGAAGTGCTGTATTAGATTAAAGTGCTGTATTAGATTGAAGTGCTGTATTAGATTGAAGTGCTGTATTAGATTGAAGTGTTGTATTAGATTGAAGTGTTGTATTAGATTGAAGTGCTGTATTAGATTGAAGTGCTGTATTAGATTGAAGTGCTGTATTAGATTGAAGTGCTGTATTAGATTGAAGTGCTGTATTAGATTGAAGTGCTGTATTAGATTGAAGTGCTGTATTAGATTGAAGTGCTGTATTAGATTGAAGTGCTGTATTAGATTGAAGTGCTGTATTAGATTGAAGTGCTGTATTAGATTGAAGTACTGTATTAGATTGAAGTGCTGTATTAGATTGAAGTGCTGTATTAGATTGAAGTGCTGTATTAGATTGAAGTGCTGTATTAGATTGAAGCGCTGTATTAGATTGAAGTGCTGTATTAGATTGAAGTGCTGTATTAGATTGAAGTGCTGTATTAGATTGAAGTGCTGTATTAGATTGAAGTGCTGTATTAGAGTGAAGTGCTGTATTAGATTGAAGTGCTGTATTAGATTGAAGTGCTGTGTTAGATTGAAGTGCTGTGTTAGATTGAAGTGCTGTATTAGATTGAAGTGCTGTATTAGATTGAAGTGCTGTATTAGATTGAAGTGCTGTATTAGATTGAAGTGTTGTATTAGATTGAAGTGCTGTATTAGATTGAAGTGTTGTATTAGATTGAAGTGCTGTATTAGATTGAAGTGTTGTATTAGATTGAAGTGTTGTATTAGATTGAAGTGCTGTATTAGATTGAAGTGTTGTATTAGATTGAAGTGCTGTATTAGATTGAAGTGCTGTATTAGATTGAAGTGCTGTATTAGATTGAAGTGCTGTATTAGATTGAAGTGCTGTATTAGATTGAAGTGCTGTATTAGATTGAAGTGCTGTATTAGATTGAAGTGCTGTATTAGATTGAAGTGCTGTATTAGATTGAAGTGCTGTATTAGATTGAAGTGCTGTATTAGATTGAAGTGCTGTATTAGATTGAAGTGCTGTATTAGATTGAAGTGCTGTATTAGATTGAAGAGCTGTATTAGATTGAAGAGCTGTATTAGATTGAAGTGCTGTATTAGATTGAAGTGCTGTATTAGATTGAAGTGCTGTATTAGATTGAAGTGCTGTATTAGATTGAAGTGCTGCGTTAGATTGAAGTGCTGCGTTAGATTGTAGTGCGGTATTAGATTGAAGTACTGTATTAGATTGAAGTGCTGTATTAGATTGAAGTGCTGTATTAGATTGAAGTGCTGTATTAGATTGAAGTGCTGTATTAGATTGAAGTGCTGTATTAGATTGAAGTGCTGTATTAGATTGAAGTGCTGTATTAGATTGAAGTGCTGTATTAGATTGAAGAGCTGTATTAGATTGAAGTGTTGTATTAGATTGAAGTGTTGTATTAGATTGAAGTGTTGTATTAGATTGAAGTGCTGTATTAGATTGAAGTGCTGTATTAGATTGAAGTGTTGCGTTAGATTGAAGTGCTGTATTAGATTGAAGTGCTGTATTAGATTGAAGTGCTGTATTAGATTGAAGTGTTGTATTAGATTGAAGTGCTGTATTAGATTGAAGTGCTGTATTAGATTGAAGAGCTGTATTAGATTGAAGTGTTGTATTAGATTGAAGTGTTGTATTAGATTGAAGTGTTGTATTAGATTGAAGTGCTGTATTAGATTGAAGTGCTGTATTAGATTGAAGTGTTGCGTTAGATTGAAGTGCTGTATTAGATTGAAGTGTTGTATTAGATTGAAGTGCTGTATTAGATTGAAGAGCTGTATTAGATTGAAGTGCTGTATTAGATTGAAGTGCTGTATTAGATTGTAGTGCGGTATTAGATTGAAGAGCTGTATTAGATTGAAGTGCTGTATTAGATTGAAGTGCTGTATTAGATTGAAGTGCTGTATTAGATTGAAGTGCTGTATTAGATTGAAGTGCTGTATTAGATTGAAGTGCTGTATTAGATTGAAGTGCTGTATTAGATTGAAGTGCTGTATTAGATTGAAGTGCTGTATTAGATTGAAGAGCTGTATTAGATTGAAGTGTTGTATTAGATTGAAGTGTTGTATTAGATTGAAGTGTTGTATTAGATTGAAGTGCTGTATTAGATTGAAGTGCTGTATTAGATTGAAGTGTTGCGTTAGATTGAAGTGCTGTATTAGATTGAAGTGTTGTATTAGATTGAAGTGCTGTATTAGATTGAAGTGCTGTATTAGATTGAAGAGCTGTATTAGATTGAAGTGTTGTATTAGATTGAAGTGTTGTATTAGATTGAAGTGTTGTATTAGATTGAAGTGCTGTATTAGATTGAAGTGCTGTATTAGATTGAAGTGTTGCGTTAGATTGAAGTGCTGTATTAGATTGAAGTGTTGTATTAGATTGAAGTGCTGTATTAGATTGAAGTGCTGTATTAGATTGAAGTGTTGCGTTAGATTGAAGTGCTGTATTAGATTGAAGTGCTGCATTAGATTGAAGTGTTGTATTAGATTGAAGTGCTGTATTAGATTGAAGTGCTGTATTAGATTGAAGTGTTGTATTAGATTGAAGTGCTGTGTTAGATTGAAGTGCTGTATTAGATTGAAGTGCTGTGTTAGATTGAAGTGCTGTATTAGATTGAAGTGCTGTATTAGATTGAAGTGTTGTATTAGATTGAAGTGCTGTATTAGATTGAAGTGCTGCATTAGATTGAAGTGTTGTATTAGATTGAAGTGCTGTGTTAGATTGAAGTGCTGTATTAGATTGAAGTGTTGTATTAGATTGAAGTGTTGTATTAGATTGAAGTGCTGTATTAGATTGAAGTGCTGTATTAGATTGAAGAGCTGTATTAGATTGAAGTGCTGTATTAGATTGAAGTGTTGTATTAGATTGAAGTGCTGTATTAGATTGAAGAGCTGTATTAGATTGAAGTGCTGTATTAGATTGAAGTGTTGTATTAGATTGAAGTGCTGTATTAGATTGATGTGCTGCATTAGATTGAAGTGCTGTATTAGATTGAAGAGCTGTATTAGATTGAAGTGTTGTATTAGATTGAAGTGTTGTATTAGATTGAAGTGCTGTATTAGATTGAAGTGCTGTATCAGATTGAAGTGCTGCGTTAGATTGAAGTGCTGTATTAGATTGAAGTGCTGTATTAGATTGAAGAGCTGTATTAGATTGAAGTGCTGTATTAGATTGAAGTGTTGTATTAGATTGAAGAGCTGTATTAGATTGAAGTGCTGTATTAGATTGAAGAGCTGTATTAGATTGAAGTGCTGTATTAGATTGAAGTGCTGTATTAGATTGAAGTGCTGTATTAGATTGAAGAGCTGTATTAGATTGAAGTGCTGTATTAGATTGAAGTGTTGTATTAGATTGAAGTGCTGTATTAGATTGAAGAGCTGTATTAGATTGAAGAGCTGTATTAGATTGAAGTGTTGTATTAGATTGAAGTGCTGTATTAGATTGAAGAGCTGTATTAGATTGAAGTGCAATATTAGATTGAAGTGCTGTATTAGATTGAAGTGCTGTATTAGATTGAAGTGCTGTATTAGATTGAAGTGCTGCATTAGATTGAAGTGTTGTATTAGATTGAAGTGCTGTGTTAGATTGAAGTGCTGTATTAGATTGAAGTGTTGTATTAGATTGAAGTGTTGTATTAGATTGAAGTGCTGTATTAGATTGAAGTGCTGTATTAGATTGAAGAGCTGTATTAGATTGAAGTGCTGTATTAGATTGAAGTGTTGTATTAGATTGAAGTGCTGTATTAGATTGAAGAGCTGTATTAGATTGAAGTGCTGTATTAGATTGAAGTGTTGTATTAGATTGAAGTGCTGTATTAGATTGATGTGCTGCATTAGATTGAAGTGCTGTATTAGATTGAAGAGCTGTATTAGATTGAAGTGTTGTATTAGATTGAAGTGTTGTATTAGATTGAAGTGCTGTATTAGATTGAAGTGCTGTATCAGATTGAAGTGCTGCGTTAGATTGAAGTGCTGTATTAGATTGAAGTGCTGTATTAGATTGAAGAGCTGTATTAGATTGAAGTGCTGTATTAGATTGAAGTGTTGTATTAGATTGAAGAGCTGTATTAGATTGAAGTGCTGTATTAGATTGAAGAGCTGTATTAGATTGAAGTGCTGTATTAGATTGAAGTGCTGTATTAGATTGAAGTGCTGTATTAGATTGAAGAGCTGTATTAGATTGAAGTGCTGTATTAGATTGAAGTGTTGTATTAGATTGAAGTGCTGTATTAGATTGAAGAGCTGTATTAGATTGAAGAGCTGTATTAGATTGAAGTGTTGTATTAGATTGAAGTGCTGTATTAGATTGAAGAGCTGTATTAGATTGAAGTGCTGTATTAGATTGAAGTGCTGTATTAGATTGAAGAGCTGTATTAGATTGAAGTGCTGTATTAGATTGAAGTGTTGTATTAGATTGAAGAGCTGTATTAGATTGAAGTGCTGTATTAGATTGAAGAGCTGTATTAGATTGAAGTGCTGTATTAGATTGAAGTGCTGTATTAGATTGAAGTGCTGTATTAGATTGAAGTGTTGTATTAGATTGAAGAGCTGTATTAGATTGAAGTGCTGTATTAGATTGAAGAGCTGTATTAGATTGAAGTGCTGTATTAGATTGAAGTGTTGTATTAGATTGAAGGGCTGTATTAGATTGAAGTGCTGTATTAGATTGAAGTGCTGCGTTAGATTGAAGTGCTGTATTAGATTGAAGTGCTGTATTAGATTGAAGTGCTGTATTAGATTGAAGAGCTGTATTAGATTGAAGTGCTGTATTAGATTGAAGTGTTGTATTAGATTGAAGGGCTGTATTAGATTGAAGTGTTGTATTAGATTGAAGGGCTGCATTAGATTGAAGTGCTGTATTAGATTGAAGTGCTGTATTAGATTGAAGTGCTGTATTAGATTGAAGGGCTGCATTAGATTGAAGTGCTGTATTAGATTGAAGTGCTGTATTAGATTGAAGTGCTGTATTAGATTGAAGAGCTGTATTAGATTGAAGGGCTGCATTAGATTGAAGTGCTGTATTAGATTGAAGTGCTGTATTAGATTGAAGTGCTGCATTAGATTGAAGTGCTGTATTAGATTGAAGTGCTGTATTAGATTGAAGGGCTGCATTAGATTGAAGTGCTGTATTAGATTGAAGTGCTGTATTAGATTGAAGTGCTGCATTTGATTGAAGTGCTCTATTAGATTGAAGTGCTGTATTAGATTGAAGTGCTGTATTAGATTGAAGTGCTGTATTAGATTGAAGTGCTGTATTAGATTGAAGTGCTGTATTAGATTGAAGTGCTCTATTAGATTGAAGTGCTGTATTAGATTGAAGTGCTGTATTAGATTGAAGTGTTGTATTAGATTGAAGTGTTGTATTAGATTGAAGTGCTGTATTAGATTGAAGTGCAATATTAGATTGAAGTGCTGTATTAGATTGAAGTGCTGTATTAGATTGAAGTGCAGTATTAGATTGAAGTGCTGTATTAGATTGAAGTGCTGTATTAGATTGAAGTGCTCTATTAGATTGAAGTGCTGTATTAGATTGAAGTGCTGTATTAGATTGAAGTGTTGTATTAGATTGAAGTGTTGTATTAGATTGAAGTGCTGTATTAGATTGAAGTGTTGTATTAGATTAAAGTGCTGTATTAGATTGAAGTGCTGTATTAGATTGAAGTGCTGTATTAGATTGAAGTGTTGTATTAGATTGAAGTGTTGTATTAGATTGAAGTGCAATATTAGATTGAAGTGCTGTATTAGATTGAAGCGCTGTATTAGATTGAAGTGCTGCATTTGATTGAAGTGCTCTATTAGATTGAAGTGCTGTATTAGATTGAAGTGCAATATTAGATTGAAGTGCTGTATTAGATTGAAGTGCTGTATTAGATTGAAGTGTTGTATTAGATTGAAGTGTTGTATTAGATTGAAGTGCTGTATTAGATTGAAGTGCTGTATTAGATTGAAGAGCTGTATTAGATTGAAGTGTTGTATTAGATTGAAGTGCTGTATTAGATTGAAGTGTTGTATTAGATTGAAGTGCTGTATTAGATTGAAGTGCTGTATTAGATTGAAGAGCTGTATTAGATTGAAGTGCTGTATTAGATTGAAGTGCTGTATTAGATTGAAGTGCTGTATTAGATTGAAGAGCTGTATTAGATTGAAGTGCTGTATTAGATTGAAGTGCTGTATTAGATTGAAGTGCTGTATTAGATTGAATTTCTGTATTAGATTGAAGTGCTGTATTAGATTGAAGTGCTGTATTAGATTGAAGTGCTGTATTAGATTGAATTGATGTATAAGATTAAAGTGCTGCATTAGATGCAAGTGCTGTATTAGAATGAAGTGCTGTCTTAGATTTAAGTGCTGTAATAGATTGAAGTGCTATATTAGATTGAAATGCTGTATTGGATTGATGGTTTTCGTTAGATTGAATTGTTGTATTAGAATGAAGTGCTGTCTTAGATTGAAGTGCTTTCTTAGATTGAAGTGCTATGTTAGATTGAAGTGCTGTATTAGATTGAATCTCTGCATTAGATTGACGTGCTGTATTAGATTGAAGTTTTGTATTGGAATGAAGTGTTGTATTAGATTGAACTGCTGTATTAGAATAAAATGCTTTATTAGAATGAAGTTTTGTATTAGATTGATGTGTTGTATTAGAATGAAGTGCTGTGTTAGATTGAAGTGCTGTATTAGATTTAAGTGCTGTATTTGATTGAAGTGCTGTATTAGATTTAAGTGCTGTATTAGATTGAAGTGCGGTATTAGATTGAGTTTTTTTTTAAATTGAAGTGCTGTATTAGATAGAAGTGTTTTATTAGATTGAAGTGCTGTATTAGATTGAAGTGCTGTATTAGATTTAAGTGCGGTATTAGATTGAAGTGCTGTATTAGATTGAAGTTTTTTATTAGATTGAAGTGTTGTATTAGATTGAAGTGCTTTATTAGATTTAAGTGCGGTATTAGATTGACGTGCTGTATTAGATTGATGTGCTGTGATAGAATGAAGTGCTGTGTTAGATTGAAGTGCTGTATTAGATTGAAGTGCTGTAATAGATTGAAGTGCTGTATTAGATTGAAGTGCTGTATTAGATTGAAGTGTTGTATTAGATTGAAGTGTTGTATTTGATTGAAGTCTTGTATTAGCTTGAAGTGCTGTATTAGATTGAAGTGCTGTATTAGATTGAATTGCTGTATTAGATTGAAGTGCTGTATTAGATTGAAGTGCTGTATTAGATTGAAGTTCTGTATTAGATTGAAGTTCTGTATTAGATTGAAGTGCTGTATTAGATTGAAGTGCTGTATTAGATTGAAGCGCTGTATTAGATTGAAGCGCTGTATTAGATTGAAGCGCTGTATTGGATTGAAGCGCTGTATTGGATTGAAGCGCTGTATTAGATTGAAGTTTTGTATTAGATTGAAGTGCTGTATTAGATTGAAGCGCTGTATTAGATTGAAGCGCTGTATTAGATTGAAGCGCTGTATTAGATTGAAGCGCTGTATTAGATTGAAGCGCTGTATTAGATTGAAGCGCTGTATTAGATTGAAGTGCTGTATTAGATTGAAGTGCTGTATTAGATTGAAGTGCTGTATTAGATTGAAGTACTGTATTAGGTTGAAGTGCTGTATTAGGTTGAATTGCGGCAATAAAAGGGATAAATTAATAGAAGAATTAATTATAGATCAGTCAGCCTAACCTCGGTGGTGTGCATATTCTTGGAAAGAATTATGAGCGACAGTATTAACCGTCATTTAGAGAGCAGGGATTCATCTAGGACAGTTAGCATGGATTTGTTAATCCATGGGTCGTGTCTGACTAACTTGGTTGAAATTTTTGAGGAGCTAACAAGGAGAGTGACTGACGGTATTGCATTTGGCTAGGTCCCACATGGCAGATTGATCAAAAAGTTAGAGCCCATCGGATCTTAGGGAAAGTTGCACATTGGTTCCAAAATTGGCTCAGTGACAGGAATATAAGTATAAGTTATGTTTATTTATATAGCGCCTTTAACATAGTAAACCATCCCAAGGTGCTTCACGGGAATTTCATAATAATAAAAATAGATACTGAGCCACAAAAGGAGAAATTAGAGCAGATAACCAAAAGTTTGGTCGTAGAAGTTGCTTTATAGGTTGGTCTTAAAGGAGGAAAGAGAGGTAGAAAGGCGGCGTGGTTTAATGAGGGACTGACAGAGTTTAGTGCCCAGGGAACAGAAGGCACGGACACCAATGGTTGAGAAAACGGTAATGGTAGATGGATGTTTTTGCAACTGCAAAGCTGTTTCTACTGGGGTTCCGCAAGACTCGATATAAAATGGTGGTGTTGTTGAGAGTGAGGAAGAAAGCTGTTGTCTACAGGAAGTCATCAATGGACTGGTCAGGATAGTAGAAAATTGGCAAATGGAATTCAATCCGGAGAAGTGTGTGTTAATGCATTTGGTGAATGCTAAGATGGCAAGCGAGTACACTATACTTGGAAGATACTGAGAAGTGTAGGCGAACAGAGAAGTCTTGGAGTGCATGTACACAGATCCCTGAAGGGAGCAAGACAAGGTGATAATATGGTTAAGAATGCTGCCAGGATATTTTCCTTTATTAGCTGCGGCATAGAATATAAGAGCATGAAGGTTATGCAAGAACTGTATAGCACATTAGCTAGACTGCAGCTAGAACACAGTTTACAGTTCTGTTTACAACATTACAGCAAAGATGTGATCCCACTGGGGAAAATACAGCATAGATTTACGAGGATTTTGCCAGATTTGGAGAATTTTAGCTATGAGGAAAGATTGGATTTTCTGGTGTTGTTTACTTTGGAACAGAGGTCTCTGAGGGGAGACTTAATTGAGGTGTGTAAAATTATTATTGACCAAGATTGATTCGATAGCGAGGACCTATTGACGCTAGCAGATAGTTCAATAACCAGGGGGATTAGAGGGAAGCTGAGGAGAACCTTTTACACCCAGTGGGTGGTGGGACTCTGGAACTCAGTGCATGAAAAGTTGGTAGAGGCAGAGACCCTCATCACATTTTTAAAAAGGCCTTGGATATGCACTTGAAGTGCTGTAACTGCAACGCTCAAGAACAACAGTTGGGAAGTGGGATTAGACTGGATATTCTTTTTCGTCCGACACAGACACGGTGATTCGAATGATATTCTAACGTGCCATATGTGGTGTATGTGCCTTTAAGAGCCCCTGTGTACTGTAATGCCGGTAATGGCCACTCGGGCTATATAAGCCTGTATAGTGTCTTGTATCTGTTAGTTCACCTCCAGACTTTGTTCAGTAAACACCTGTGAAACCAACTCCTGCATTCCGTGTCTCCATTAACACATGGATTCAACAGTGGCGACGAATTGGAAAAGGACTTACCTGCAATTCGGCAGCACCTCAAGGAGATCGATTCCTCAGACGAAAGTCGAAGAAAAACAAGAAAGAAAAAAAAACTGTGGTTTCACCAGCTAGCCGAGCTGGTGGCAGGTACTGCAATAATCCTTCCTGGGTGGCGGGCTGGGGCTCCATCGGCTGGCCCTGCAGCGGGGCCTAGCAGCGAATGTGGAGGCAAACGGAGACAGAGAGTGGAGCGCTCGGGAGACAGCCGGCGCTGCAAAGCAGGTCGTCGTTCGGACCAAGCAGAGGGAGGGAAAAGTCCCAGAGAGTCCAGCGGGAATGAGTCTCCACCTATTAAAAATACCTATGTAAATAAAATCCGCGGAGAACAGCATTGTCAGAAGTGGCAGCAGTGGGAAAGCGCGGGAGGCACCATTTTTTTCTGCGGGGAAGAAAGGAAAGCGCGGGAAGCGCCATTTTTTTTCAGGATGCCTAAGAGTGGTAATATTACTGCTTTCGATAGCGATATAGAGGATTGGACCACATATGTGGAAAGAGTGGAGGTATATTGCACAGCAAATGAAATAGAGGATGATAAAAAGGTGTCAGTACTTCTAAATCTAATGGGCGCAAGGACATACGGGCTGTTACGAAAATTAATCACTCCAGCCAAACCAAAGGACAAGAATTTTAAGGAGATTGTTGATACCCTACATGAGCACTTAAACCCAACACCGCTGCTGATAGCGGAACGATTCAAATTCTTCAGGAGGAATCAGCACAAGAAGGAAAGTAACGCTGATTACACTCACTGAATTAAAGAAGCTGTCAAAGCACTGCCAATTCAGATTCCCTTCGAGACAAATTCGTCTGCGGTCTCCTAAGTGAAGGAACACAGAAAAGTCTACTTTCTGAGAAAGATTTGACACTGGACAAGGCTTTCAGTGTGG